>NW_027507764.1:161112468-161656643 GCF_037356315.1 Lithobates pipiens
GTCTTTTTATGGATTTTCCTATATATATATATATATATATATATATATATATATATATATATATATATATATATATATACATAATGATAAAAGTTAGGTCCACACATGGTATTCTGTTGAATCTGGTTTCAGTATATGTTCAGTGATTTATCCTTAAATGGGTGGTCCGCCAAAAAAAATTAAAATAAAAGCCAGTGGCTACACATACTGCAGCTGCTGGCTTTTAATAAGACACTTACTGTACCTGTCCTGGAGTCCAGAGATGTCGGCACCACAGCTGATGTTTCCATCAGCTGTCGGGTGCTGCCATTGAGGGTAAGTGAACCCGGAAGTGTAGCCTTACAGCTTCACGCCGGGAACCCTACTGCGCATGTGCGAGGCCCCGCTCCTCTCTCTTACTGGCCTGGCAACAGGGGGAGGAGGAGGGAGCGTCATGGGCCATGGCGCAGACTCCCGGAAGTGGGAACAAGATACCTGTCAAAGACAAGAGGGGGAGAGGAGACAAATGAGTAAAAGTTCCACTTTTGGGCAGAACTCCGCTTTAAAGATTATATAGTACTTTTAACCTCCTCAATACAGGACACTTTTACCCCTTTCCGCCTAGGCTAATTTTCATCTTTCAGCGCTTTGAATGATAAGTGCTCAGTCATGCAACACTGTACCCAATATAAATGTTTACAATTTTGTGAGACAGAGCTTTCTTTTGGTGATATTTAATCAATTTAATCACCACTTTTTTTATTTTTATTTTTTACTTTTTTTAACTAAATAAATGACTGAAAATGTTTAAAAAAAAATAGGATTTTTATAACCACTTACCTGTAAAATCCTTTTCTTTGATGTACATCAGGGGACACAGAGCCATAGTAATAACTATGTGGGTTATATCGGACCATCAGGTGCTGGATACTGGCAGGCCCCTTAAGGTGTGAACTTCCCCCATATAACCCCTCCCACTACTGGGGGTCCTCAGTTTTGTAGCCAAGCAATCAAAGTGTATAAGAAGAAGGGAGGGACCTCTGTGTCCCCTAATGTACATCAAAGAAAAGGATTTTACAGGCAAGCTGTTATAAAAATCCTATTTTCTTTTCTTACATCATGGGACACAGAGCCATAGTAATAACTATGTGGGCTGTCCCATAGCAATGGCAACTGAGGGGTGGGGGGGGGGGGGGGGCAGAATAAAGGAAACAGCCTCCAGTGGTGACACATAGACATGACATGACAACACAATACATGGAGGAAGAGATTCCTGAGAAAATCTCCCCTACCTTATCTCGCAGCAGGGTTTATCAAAGATAAAAACCCAATCTTCACCCTTCACGGTAGGCTCCAAGACAATAAAATAAAACCTTCAGGAACCGGGGAACACTCAGGTTAACTCACAATCCTGGGCCTGTGAGAAGACCCTGCCAGTAAACTTTTATAGGCCTTACTACCAAAAAGTACTGGATCCCAGGGCCCAGTTCTTAAAGCATTCGCAAGCAAAACCTTGCGTCTTCAGATGATGAGGCCCGGGTACCATTCATTTAGTCCATTACGGAGACATCAGAACAGATCCGGTCAGGATGGCTGGCTCTCATCAAAGGATTACTGCCCGTGGAGCTCAGTACAACACATCCTTACACGTGCCCAACACCTTAGACACTGGCGAAAAAACTGAGGACTCCCAGTAGTGGGAGGGGTTATATGGGGGAAGTTCATGCTTTAAGGGGCATACCAGTGTCCAGTACCTGATGGTCTGATATAACCCACATAGTTATTACTATGGCTCTGTGTCCCCTGATGTAAGAAAAAGTTTTTTTTTTTGTTCCTGTTCTAAAATTCTGTAAATAAATAATCTTCATAAATTTAGGTCAAAACTTCTACATTTCTTTGGTAAAAATAACCCAAATCAGTAAATATTATTTAGTCTGTGTGAAAGTTATAGAGTCAACAAACAATGGTATATACTGTATATTTGAAAATTGATCAGTCCTAAAGTACTGATCTCATTTCTTGAGGCCCTAAAATGCCAGGACAGTAGAAATTCCCCCCAAGTGACCACTTTTTGGAAAGTAGACAGTCCAAGGTATTCAGTAAGAAGCATGGCGAGTTTCTTGTAATTTTTTTGTCACAATGTTTTGATGGAAAAAACATTTTTTTTCTTTTTTTTTTTCATACTGTCACCAGTGCAGTACAGCATCATCAAATAACTTGCCAGGTGGTGATCATAGACACTGACTGGTCACAGTAAGTAGAAAAATCATAATACGTTTTACATTTTTCTCTTTTTTTTTTTTTACAATTTACTTTCCTTTTTGTATAACTTTTTTTTTTTTATATACTGTATACTGTGAGCAGAGCAGTACTATGTTGCCATAGTGACACTGGGGATACTTCTCGGGGGAGGAGATCAGGATTTTTTTATTTTTTGCATATAGTGATTGCTTATAACAGTAATAAATACGGTTATAAGCAAACATCCAGTGTGTTACTATTGTGAAGATGTAATTGCCCACAGCTATAACATGGTACAGATGCACCATGACCAATCACAGAGATCACCATAATAGTACACAATGAATGGAAGGCTTTCATTGTGTACAATTGTCATGTGATCTGCTGTGATTGGGTGCAACAATCACATAGTAACGGTATTGGCCCAGTACACTTATTTGTCATCGAATGAAGCTAGGTGGATCCTGGTGGTCGAGCTGGAACCCAGAACTCTGTGAGGGGACCGGACCACTGGTCATTCGACTGGTCCCTATCAGGTGATGGGTTCCCAAGAATTGGCAGAAAAGACCCATTCTGGTTCAAGGTGAGAACAATTCACAATTGTTTCAACTTGGTTAGGGAATAAGAATACCTATATCTAATATGCTTGCATTGTAAGAAACTGTATAAAATTAGACCTGTATGTTGTAATACTTTCAACATAAACCTGTATGTTATCAGCTGTTAATAAACCTTCATTGCTGAAGTTCGGCCTGGTTCGATACTTTACTATTCTACTTCACTACCTAAACTAGTATGGTTGTTGCCAACATAGGAGATGAGGCTAATGTCAGTACAGGATTCAGGCTCTCCCTTTAAAAATTTGAAAAACTCACCCGAGACAGCCCTGTACTGTTGCATTATTACCTATACTCCTAGCCTGAAGGGGACATCTAATGGGGACACCTGCTCTATGGACAGTTGACAAAAAAAAGATTTTCCCTTGATTTTAGAAGACTTCTTTTCATATCCTGTAGCATCTCAGGAAGGCAAGAAGTGAAGGACAATCTCCCCAATGAGACAGAGACAGCAAAAAAAAAAAGTGTGGTGGGGTTTTTAACTGTGCCACACTATGTCATACATAAAATTTGTTGTTTTAAATACACTTCAAATTGATTTTACATTTTTCATGTTTTCTCTTTTTAGATATCCATATAATTTTTACATTTCTGTTAATTTGTATAGTTTACAATAAACTATTAGGAACAGACACAAGTGATAAGTAAACATGCCATAAAATAAATATGAAGCAATATTAAGCATAAACATCAATTTACAAGCCATTTACATGATTTATTACATATGACCTATCCAAGATTGCTTCACCTGAGAGTGTGAAAACAATGCCAGCATGATTTTGGCACGAGAAGTCATTAAAACTATCCTTAAAGGATTAGCTGAAAACATATTTAGATGTTCGCTATAATATAGCGAATCCTTGATTTTTTTTTTTTCGTTAAAGAGGTTGTAAAGCCACCTTTTTATGTTCATACAATCCCCTGTGTTAGATAACATTATGTGCTCCAGTGTATGTGCTTTGTAAAAATGTTGATTTGTACCTTATTTCATAGCACGCCGCTCGGTGCTCACGTGACTGCCCACTGCTCTCCTTTCCTGATCTGAAAACTACAGTGGGAAGGGCTGAGAACAAACACTGAATTCAGCCGGGATGAAGGGGGCACTCTGAAATAAGGTACAAATTGGCATGTTTTTTATAAAGCCCATACACTGGAGCACATAACATTATCTCACACAAGGGACTGTATGAACATAAAGTTATTTTAGCTGCAGGAGGGGAGGGACGGGGAGCAGATCAGGAGAGACTAGCTGACAGGCAGGGAGGGAGTGGGATAGAGAAGAGCAGTGGGATGACCGAAGCACGTAAACTGACCACAGTAATCAGGGCTCAGCAGCCATGATAAATGTGGTCAGTTTACTAAGGGGTGGGCAGCACAAGGCAGGATCAGTCAGGCAGTTTAGATGATAGAATGAGACAAATTATGCAGCACAGTCACTGTGCTGTTATTCATGCTTTAAAGGAGCAGGATCTTTTTATTTATTTTTATTTTTTTAGGGTTACAACCGCTTTAAGATTTAATTTAATATCATCTGGCGGAGATCATCCTGGGTGTGGCCATTGACCAAAAATGGCCATGTGTAGTCAATGATGTTCCTCAGAATTAGGGATGAGCTTCATGTTTGAGTTTAACCCATGTTCGACTCAAACATCGTCTGTTCGTCCGCTCAGCTAATTCCGAACATTATGGGCCATTCGCGCCAAATTTGAGTGGCACGTCATGGCCCATAATTCATCGCAGTGCATTGCTGGCTGATGATTGGCCAAGCGTTCACTATGACCCACATGCTTTGGCCAATCATAGCGCGGAAAAAAATGGAGAGCCGTAATTGGTCAAAGCCAGGGTGGCTTTGGCCAATTATGGCTCAGGGGGTTTAGTACACGCCCCACAATATCTAAGGCCGCCTTCGCGGAGGCCTTGTGTAGTGTGTTGTGGTGGCGGAGAGAGATAGACGGAGAGACAGTGTGATTTAATTTCATTTGAAGCTGTTGCAAATACAGTCGGTGTATTGTGCCACCTGCACAGTGTACACCTAAAGCTACCCCAATTGCTGGTGTTCTGCTGATCCTATACCACAGGCAGCTGCAGCAATTACAGTCAGTGTATTGTGCCACCTGCACAGTGTACACCTAAAGCTACCCCAATTGCTGGTGTTCTGCTGATGCTATACCACAGGCAGGCAGCTTCAGAAATTACAGTTGGTGTATTGTGTCATCTGCACAGTGTGCACCTAACGCTACCCCAATTAATGGTGTTCTGCTGATCCTAAACTGCAGGCAGCTGCAGTAATTACAGTCAGTGTATTGTGTCATCTGCACAGTGTGCACATAAAGCTACCCCAATTGCTGGTGTTCTCATACTAATAATACTACAGGCAGTTGATTCTGCTAGCTGCAGTATATCAGTATATACATCCCAGCTTTGTGCAGCTACATCTCCCTGCAGGCCCTTAGTATGTCTGGAAGGCCAACAAGGAGAGGCAGACAGTCACAAGCCAATAAAAGAGGGCAAGCAGGCTCTGTGTCTAGAGGCAACAGTGCTGGTCGTGGACACGGTGCATCCTCATCAGCAAGTGGCCATGGGACACGCTTGTCCTTATTTTCGGCAGCATGGTGTGTTGAGCCACAACATGCCGAAGACTTGGTAAAGCGGATGACCAAGTCGTCCTCATCCTCTCTCACCCAGGCTCGGGGTACTGGCAAAGCAGCTGCCAACGCGGCCTCTTCCCTCGGCTCAATAGCATCAGTCACTTCTTCCCTAGCCCCACCATGTCCTCCTGAGGAGTCCCCCGAACTGTTTGAGCACAGTGTTTGGTACACGCTCCATGAGGATGCCCAGCGTTTTGAAGGCTTCGATGATACCCAGCTAGAGGAAGGCCAGAGAAGGAAGATGCCCAAGAAGGAAAGGGTGGTTTGCGACAATGGCACCAACCTCCTCTCCGCCCTCCGACAGGGACAACTGACCCATGTGCCCTGTGTAGCTTACATCCTTAACTTGGTGGTGCAGCGGTTCTTGGGCAGGTACCCAGGCTTACAGGATGTCCTGAGGCAGGCGAGGAAAGTCTGTGTGCATTTCCGCCGGTCATATAATGCCAGTGCTCGGCTGGCTGACCTACAAAAGGAATTTAACCTGCCCAAGAACCGCCTAATGTGTGACATGCCCACCAGGTGGAACTCAACATTGGCCATGCTGCAGCGGCTTCACACTCAGAGGGCCATCAATGAGTACCTGTGCGACTACGGCACCAGGACAGGGTCAGGGGAGCTTGTTTTTTCCCCCACGCCAGTGGGCCATGATCAGGGATGCATGCACTGTCCTGTCACCATTTGAGGAGGCCACGAGGATGGTGAGCAGTGACAGTGCATGCATCAGTGACACTGTACCTCTTGTTTATCTTTTGGAGCACAGGCTGCGTGGAATAAAACACAGGGCACTTGAGGCAGAACCGAGGCAGGAAGAGGAGGACTTCCTTACCTTTCAAGGCCCCCTTTTTCCAGACAGTGTTCCCGCTGGCCTGCTGATCACACAGGAAGAGGAGGAGGATTGTGTCCACATGGAGGTGGAACCTGCCACTCAGCATCAGCATCAGCATCAGCAGCAGTCTTTTAGGGATCATTTACAGTCCCAGGAAACCTGTGGACTTGTACGTAGCTGGGAGGAGGTAGCTGTGGATCATGTCATCCTTAGTGACCCAGAGGACTCCGGACCGAATGCCTCAGCTAACCTATGTTGCATGGCATCCCTAATCCTGCAGAAGGATCCTTGTATTCGTCTGATCAAAGAGAGGGATCATTACTGGCTGGCAACTCTCCTTCATCCACTTTACAAGGGTAAGGTTGCGGATCTTATCTTGCTGTCACAGAGGGAGCAGAGGATGAAACATCTTCGGGAGGCCTTGCAGAAAGGTCTGTGCAACACGTTCCCAGAGACTGGGAGGTTACAATTTCCTGATCCTGGACAACATGTTGCTGAGGCTTCGGTCATTCACAGAAGGAGCAGTGAAGAAGGTGTCCATCTGACCAATGCGTTCAGACAATTTTTTAGTCCGCAGCCCCAAGGTATGATCAGTTCCAGCAACCATCGCCAGTGTCTGATTTACATGGTGCAGGAATACCTAGGGGCAAGATCAGACTTGGACATCTTTCTCATTGAAAATTCTCTAGGTTACTGGGTCTTGAGGATGGATCACTGGCCAGAGCTTGCACAGTATGGAATTGAGCTACTGGCCTGTCCTGCATCCAGCGTTCTTTCGGAGGCTTTGTAACCAATCACAGGATGTGCCTGTCCACCGACTCGGTTGATTGACTGACCTTCATAAAAATGAATCAGTCTTGGATCACCACCAGCTACCAAGCACCTGATGCTGATGTAACCGAATATTTTTTTTTGAAGTGTCAGATCCCTTCAAGACTGCCTATGCTGATTCTGAGTGGCTATCCTCTTCCTCCTCAATGATCCTGCTGATAGCTTGGAAGAACATTTTTGGTTCTGGGTGCCGCCACCAGTGGCTAAGGTCGGATTTTTCAGCCCCTGTATAACAGGGTCATGTAATTACATTTTTGAAAATATTTTTATTGAGTTTAAGACAGACAAACAGACATTCAACAGGTAACAGTGACATGCCACATTATTAGGACTAGACCCACGCAGGGGCCAGCAAGTTGCTTCCAACATTATAAATCTACAGCTGTAGCACGTCCACAAACAAACAACAACTTATGCCGCGTACACACGAGCGGACTGTATGGCGTACTTAGTCTGGCGTACTTTCCGCCAGACTGTCCGTCGGACTTTCCGAACGGGCTACTTGTCCACACACGGCACTTTTTGAGCGGACTACTACGGCGTAC
The DNA here is from genome assembly GCF_037356315.1 of Lithobates pipiens. Classification (NCBI taxonomy): domain Eukaryota; kingdom Metazoa; phylum Chordata; class Amphibia; order Anura; family Ranidae; genus Lithobates; species Lithobates pipiens. The sequence continues at coordinate 161,120,156 of NW_027507764.1, forward strand.
TAAGTCCGCCGTACTATCCGCCCTACTTTTGAAATGAACGGACTCGCCCACACACGCGGAGGAAAGTCCGCTGATTTCGAGCGCGTCTCCAGGTAGGCGGGGCCCGCAAAGGAGACGTCGCTGGCCCCGCCGCCTGGTATGGACTTAAAGGGGAACCCCAACGCCGAAAAAAATCGGCGTGGGGGTCCCCCCCAAGTCCACAACAGACCCTTGTCCGAGCACGCTGGCCGGCCAGGAAAGGGGGGCGAGCGAGCGCCCCCCCCCTCCAGAGCCGTACCAGGCCGCGTGCCCTCAACATGGGGGGGTACCCGCGTGGCCCCCCCACCCCAAAGCACCTTGTCCCCATGTTGATGAGGACAAGGGCCTCTTCCCGACAACCCTGGCCGTTGGTTGTCGGGGTCTGCGGGCGGGGGGCTTATCGGAATCCGGGAGCCCCCTTTAATAAGGGGGCCCCGGATACTGGCCCCCCACCCTATGTGAATGAGTATGGGGTACAATGTACCCCTACCCATTCACCTGTAAAAAAAAAAGTACAAAAAAAAACACACGAGATAAAATACTTTATTGCACAGCTCCGGGGGTCTTCCGTCTTCGGGGGTCTTCTCGCCGGACTCCTCCGCTATCTTCTTGTAGCTCTTTTGCTAGTGGAGGAGTCTGGCTTTCTTCCTCGCCGCAGGCCTCTTCTCCCAACTTCGGGGGTCTTGTCCCCCTCTTCGGTTCTTCGGCCGGGCCACCGCGCCTTCTTATAGCTCTTTTACAGGCAGTGGCCCGGTCTTCTGTCGCCGCCGCCGCCGCCGCCGCCGCCGCCTTCCGTTCTTCTTCTTCTTCTTCTTCTCCTTCTTCTCCAGGAGATGTTGACTCGACCTTCTCTCCGGCCACAATGCCAGGGACACGCTGCGCGGCCACTTATATAGGGACAAGGGGCGGTGTCACATGGCTTTATGTCACATGGGTTGGTCACATGGGTTGATGTCACATGGGGACTGCGACATTGTAAGGGGGCGGGGTCACCATGTGACACCAACCCATGTGACATAAAGCCATGTGACACCGCCCCTTGTCCCTATATAAGTGGCCGCGCAGTGCGTCCCTGGCATTGTGGCCGGAGAGAGCGTCGAGTCAACATCTCCTGGAGAAGAAGAAGAAGAAGAAGAAGAAGAAGAAGAAGAAGAAGAACGGAAGGCGGCGGCGGCGACAGAAGACGGGGCCACCGCCTGTAAAAGAGCTATAAGAAGGCGCGGTGGCCCGGCAGAAGAACCGAAGAGGGGGACAAGACCCCCGAAGTCGGGAGAAGAGGCCTGCGGCGAGGAAGAAAGCCGGACTCCTCCGCTAGCAAAAGAGCTACAAGAAGATAGCGGAGGAGTCCGGCGAGAAGACCCCCGAAGTCGGGAGAAGAGGCCGGCGGCGAGGAAGAAAGCCGGACTCCTCCGCTAGCAAAAGAGCTACAAGAAGATAGCGAAGGAGTCCGGCGAGCAGACCCCCGAAGTCGGGAGAAGATGCCGGCGGCGAGGAAGAAAGCCGGACTCCTCCGCTAGCAAAAGAGCTACAAGAAGATAGCGGAGGAGTCCGGCGAGAAGACCCCCGAAGACAGAAGACCCCCGGAGCTGTGCAATAAAGTATTTTATCTCGTGTGTGCCCTTCCCCAAGTCACCCCCCCATGTTGAGGGCACGCGGCCTGGTACGGCTCAGGAGGGGGGCGCTCGCTCGCCCCCCTTTCCTGGCCGGCCGGGTAGCGTGCTCGGACAAGGGTCTGTTGTGGACTTGGGGGGGACCCCCACGCCGATTTTTTTTTTCGGCGTTGGGGTTCCCCTTTAAGTCCATACCAGGCGGCGGGGCCAGCGACGTCTCCTTCGCGGGCCCCGCCTACCTGGAGACCCGCTCGAAATGAGCGGACTTTTCTCCGAGCGGGAAAAGTCCGCTCATTTCAAAAGTACGGCGGACTGGCATACACACGGCCGGATTGTCCGCCGAAATGCGAGTACAACAGACAGAATTTCGAAAAAACCGAAATTCTTAGTACGCCGGACTGCACGCTGAAAAAGTCCGCTGAAGCCCACACACGAGCGGATTGTCCGCTGAAATGTGTTTCAACGGACTAAGTACGCCATACAGTCCGCTTGTGTGTACGCGGCATAACTTAGTGCTAGGTTGGCTCCCACTCGATGGAGATAACTAAGGACCAAATTCTTCAGTCGGGCCGCAAGGGACAATAGAAGAAGTGAACTAGACCCATAGTAGTGGGTACATTATATAAAAAGTAAATAAAGAAGTAAAGCGATACTAGGCACCCACTACAACAAAAATCCCATCCACCCGTAGAATGGCAACACGTACATGTTCAGTTTGTGGTCGCTGTGGAGGCCTCAGCCAACCACCTGGCCCACACTCTCGTGTATTTTTTTGGGACATCCCCTATTATGGTATGTTTCCTTATAATATGGTAGTACTTTATTGACATGAGTTTTCCACAACAGCATTGACGGCGGGGCCTGCTTTTTCCATCATAAAGTGATCATTTTTCTGGCATAAAAAAGTAGGAGTCCTATCAGAGTTCTGTCCGCTATCCTGGGGGCTAACCCCTCTACCAATCCTAGAAGGCATATCCGCGGGGTTTGGGCTACATCTATTCCCACCACTTCTTAAAATTACAGATAGCACCTGTGACCAGCAGCTTTTAATTGCCGGGCAGGACCAGAAGATGTGTATGAAGTCACCCGGATCCCCAGTACATCTCCAACATTCCGAGGACAGGGAGGTTCTCATTTTATGTAATCTATACGGGGTAATATATGCCCGGTGTAGTATTTTGTATTGTATGAGACGGTCTCGAAGTGAGACCAGGATTTTGAAGGGAAAGTCCCACATGTCCTCCCAGTCCTCGGAATCCAGATCCTGGATGTCCTGAGTCCATCTTTGACGGAGCTTTGACAGATCTGGAGAGGAGACCCTAATGAGGTGCGCATAAAGGACCGAAGTCGGCTTCCTGGCGCATTCAAACCTTGTAACCTTTTCCAGGGCGGACTGCACTATTTGCGTGGCATTGGGTAACACTTGGGCTTTGAAAGCATGGGATAGCTGCATATATCGGAATACATGCGAGGGGGGTACATTATTGCGAGATACCAGGTGATTGAAGGGGTGTATAGTTATGCCGGTTGTGAGGTCAGCCAACCCCCCCCCCCCCCCCGCAGTACCGGACGCATCAGCATGGATAGTTTAAATCTATGGGGGCCGGGGCCCCAGAGGAAGGAGGAGAACATGCGGTTCAATTTTGTAAAAAATGAGGAAGGTATCCATTGTGGGGAATTACGGAATAGGTAGGTAAATTTAGGTATGATCTTCATTTTAATTAGGTTAATACGGCCTAATAGGGATAGAGGAAGGTTTTCCCAGGCTTTCAACTTGGCCTTGACTCCTTGGACCACCGGATCTAGGTTAAGGGGGATAAAGCTGGATGCAGCTCTCGAGACCCTCGCCCCCAGGTACACCATGTCTTCTACCCATTGCAGTTGGAGATCTGGCGGGGCTAGTCGTTTTGCCTCAGGGTCAATAGCAAGTAACTGGGATTTCGTCCAGTTCACCGCAATCCTGTTATTCTGGAGAAGTCAGTCAGTACTCGCAGCGCTCCTCTAAGAGAGGGGTCCGCGTCATTCAGAAAGAGTAGGAGGTCGTCAGCGTACAGTGCTACCCTCTCCTCCAGCCACGCAATTTTTAGTCATGTAATTAAATTTTTAATGCAATATTTTGCAGGAGGGTTCGTTGCTGCACTCAACTACAATATTTGTAAGTGGTTGCAGTGTTGTGGCACCAGCACCAGTGCCTAAGGTCCAATTTTTCAGCCCATGTTTAACAGGGGCATGTAATTACAATTTTTGATGCAATAATTTGCAGCAGGGCTCATTCCTATGCTCCAACTAGAGTATCTGTGAGGGGTTGCAGTGTTGTGGCACCAGCACAAGTGCCTAAGGCCCCATTATTCAGCCCCTGTTTAACAGGGGCATGTAATTAAAATTTTTGATGCAATACTTTGCAGCAGGGCTCATTCCTGCGCTCCAACTAGAGTATGTTTATGGATTTATTTCTATCTATATATGTATTATCAATAACCTCATTTATCATTAATTTACTTCCACCAATATTATTTATTTTTTATTATTATTATTATCTTTTATCTATTATCGCTATACTATTATCTATTTTATCTTTATTATTATTATTATTTATTATTTATTATTATTATTATTATTATTATCATTATTCTTATTTTTATTTTCATTTTTATATTTATTTTTATATATTTTTTTATATTTTTATTATTAAGTTCACTCATCTTTATCTTTATTATTTATTTCTTATTTACATTTGCCTTCATTTTCATTTTTATTTATATTATTATATATCTTTCATTATTTATCCTTCATTACTATTATTATTATTATTATTATTATTTTAATTTTAATAATTATTATCTATTATTATCATTTTTTTTTTCATCATTATTAATTTCACCTTTTTATAAACTTCCTTTTTTAAATACATTGTCTTGCCATTAATAGGGCTGCTATTTCTTCTGGTGAATGCTTATTGATGTATATAATGTGTTAAATCTACTGCCCGCCCATTTTTCTATTTAAATGCCGCTCACTGTTGTTCCTCGTACACCCACACTTGATAAAGGAGCGCGCATTTCCGTTCTGGACTTGGCGCATGCTCAGAAACGCGTTGTGTCCTCTGGTGTTTCCCTCTGACGTCACACGCTGTTGCGCTGCTGCACGCTGTCCTGAATGGCTGGCTTGTGTCCCCATGGATCACAGGGCACAGCTGATCTCCTTTCCAGCGCTCTGCCGGTGATATTATCAATCATTCTACTCACAGACACTGCCTGCCGATGGAATAAGCGGACTGTATACTCGCACAGCATTTTTCTTTTATGTAAGTGAGACATTTACTTGTTTTAAAGAAATAAATGCATTTTACTGACTTGGCGCTCCTCTACATGTTTTTTTTTTTTATATATATGAGCTGACTTCACTCTGAGAAGAGCTGCCGCCAGTGATACTGCAGATACTCAATGGGTCCCCCATTTGTTGCAGCCAACAAGTGACTCCACCTGGATCTATTACGCTGTTTAAAGTACTTTTATAATTCTGAATGAATTTATAATACTAGACTGATCCAATTAGACATTTAGGGTCTCAAGCGCCAGCACTCCGTGTTGTTTTTATAATTGTTCTTTTTGTTCCTTCCAAGGCCTCCTACTCTCTAGTTATCTGGTAACCTCTACCCATGCTCACCTCCGGGACTTTTCCTGAGCCTCTCCCATCCTTTGGAACTCCCTACCCCAATCTGTCCGACTATCTTCTACTCTGCTTTTATATGGTCCCCGAAAACCTTCTTCTTCAGAGAAGCCTATCCTGCCCCCACCTAACAACTATACTTTTATTTTCAGATCAGATAATCCCCCACAGCTATTACCTTTTATATCACTTGACCCTCCCTTTTAGAGTGTAAGCTCTAACAAGCTGGGCCTTCTGTTTCTGCCTGTGATGTATTGTAATGTACTGTTTGCCCTCATGTTGTAAAGCACTGCTCAAACTGTTGGAACTATATAATTCCTGTATAATAATAATAAAGGAATAACATAATAAAATAATGTGGGCCAAGTACTCGAGGGCATATATTATTTCATAAAGTAGGTATAAACTGGTTTATTTTTAAACAACTCTTTTACAAAAAAAAACAAATTTTACTTTGTTAGGTTTTAAAATATTTTTGTGCTTATTTAGCCTACAGTAAGTTTCCATCACGAAAGTATGAAACGCCGAAGTAGCACAAATAAATATTATGCAATGTTCCAGTCAAAATAATGCAGCTTTATTTGTGCATTACATCTGTTTGGGTATCATACATTTGAAGTTCAAAGCACTTATATACACTGTTCTACCAGAGAGAAACTGAGACATAGAGAGACTTTATATAAAAGATAAAGTATTTGATTTATATAGCATTTTTAGGCAAAGCATCTTGAAACAAGCACAGCTCGTCCAATAATACAGTCACATACAAGTCTTCATAAGATTCTTTTGTGGCATTGCTATCAGTCCACATAATCTTCTAGGTTAAGCAGCTTTAGTATACCAATTGCATCATTTGGAGGGGAAATGCAGTCACAAGGCTCTTTTTGAAAGTGGAAGGCATCATGTTATTGTTCAAATGTTCTTGTTCCCCACTGGGAATTAGCAGTATCTAGAAAAACACAGATATGATAACAGCCAAATATAATTAAGTGTCTTTGTAAACAGGATAAGCCAACATTCGTTCAATAGTGAAACTGCTCTTAGATGGCAGAACTAAGTTTGCAACGACCTCTGTCTAATATAAGCTATATATACTGGCTGGAATATGTAAATGAATTGAAATAGGTCAAGAAAGAGCAGCAACTCTCATGTGTGATATCACAAAAAATACATAAACCTAAAAACAGTCACGGATAACATTAGACATGTGCAGAGTAAAATATTTTGTTTCGGAATTTCGTTTTCGTCCGAAAACTTAATTTATTTAGTTACTCCCGAAATTCGTTTTTATTTATTTCGTTTTTCGTTCAAAAATTGCATTCGTCCGAAAATCCACATGAATTATGGTCGAATCTGTCTTGGAAGGCTTATGGTGTCTGTCGAATGTATAAAGAAGATTCGACGGAGCTAACTATATAGCATACTTTAGAACCCTATTAAAGTCTATGGGACTCCAGCGTTCAAAATCTAAAGTGCTAATTTTAAAGGCTAATTTGCAAGTTACTGTCCTAAAAAGTGTTTGGGGACCCGGGTCCTGCCCCAGGGGACATGTATCAATGCAAAAAAAAGTTTTAAAAACGGCCGTTTTTTCGGGAGCAGTGATTTTAATAATGATTAAAGTGAAACAATAAAAGTGTAATATTCCTTTAAATTTCGTAGGGGGGGGGGTTGTCTATAGTATGCCTGTGAAGGGGCGCATGTTTCCCGTGCTTAGAATTGTCCCTGCACAAAGTGTCATTTATGCAGGAAAAAAAGTCCTTTAAAATCACTCGCAGCTATTATGAATTGTCGGCTCCGTAATACAGAGAACACTCATTGAAAGTCATTGATAAAAAAATAAATAAATACATTTTAAAAAAAAGCGTGGGGGTCCCCCAAATTCAATTACCAGGCCCTTCAGGTCTGGTATGGATATTAAAGGGAACCCTGCCTCAAATTTAAGAAAAAATTTGACGTGGGGTTCCCCCTAAATATCCATAACCAGACCCTTCAGGTCTGGTATGGATATTAAGGGGAACCCCACGTCAAATTGAAAAAAAAATTGACGTGGGGTTCCCTCTAAAAACCTGCCTGTGTTACATCAGAGGGGTGCGGGTCACCCCTACGTCACAGGGAACCCCGGGTTTCCCCTTGCGTCAGAGGGGGGCGGGGTCAGGTGACGGGTGGCCCCGCCCTCCGTATATAAGAAACGTCAGCCGCCGGAATGCCTGCAGTGTCTCCGTGGAGGAGACAGAAGAAGGATGTATTCGCTGCGCTGGATGACATGAGACATCGCTGGAGAGATGACCGTCCGTCGCTGGATAGCAAGAGTGGATTACCACCGCTGGAATCTTTTTTTTATTTTTTTATTTTTAATAAAGGAATTTTTCAAAAGTGTGTTTGTTTTATTTAACCATTTTTTACACTTTCTTTGTGAAATGGTAGGGGTACTTTTGTACCCCCTTACCATTTCAAACAGGGGGGGGGGGCGGGATCTGGGGGTCCCCTTGTTAAAGGGGGCTTCCAGATTCTGATAAGCCCCCCGCCCGCAGACCTCCACAACCACCGGCCAGGGTTGTGGGGATGAGGCCCTTGTCCTCATCAACATGGGGACAAGGTGCTTTGAGGGGTCACAGACCCCCAAAGCATCCTCCCAATGTTGAGGGCATGTGGCCTGGTACGGTTCAGGAGGGAGGGGGGGCCGCTCTCTCGTCCCCCCCCTCTTTTCCTGCGGCCTGCCAGGTTGCGTGCTCGGATAAAGGGTCTGGTATGGATTTTTAGGGGGAAACCCACGTCAATTTTTTTTTTAATTTGATGCGGGGTCCCCCTTAATATCCATACCAGACCTGAAGGGTCTGGTTATGGATATTTAGGGGGAACCCCACGTCAAATTTTTTCTTAGATTTGAGGCAGGGTTCCCCTTAATATCCATACCAGACCTGAAGGGCCTGGTAATTGAATTTGGGGGACCCCCACGCTTTTTTTTTAATTTATTTATTTATTTTTTTATCAATGACTTTCAATGAGTGTTCTCTGTATTACGGAGCCGACAATTCATAATAGCTGCGAGTGATTTTAAAGGACTTTTTTTCCTGCATAAATGACACTTTGTGCAGGGACAATTCTAAGCACGGGAAACATGCGCCCCTTCACAGGCATACTATAGACAACCCCCCCCCCCCTACGAAATTTAAAGGAATATTACACTTTTATTGTTTCACTTTAATCATTATTAAAATCACTGCTCCTGAAAAAACGGCCGTTTTTAAAACTTTTTTTTGCATTGATCCATGTCCCCTGGGGCAGGAACCGGGTCCCCAAACACTTTTTAGGACAGTAACTTGCAGAATCTTTTCTCTCTGTCAAATCTTTTTTCTCTGTCGAATATTTTCTCTATATAATCTTGGACTAATAGAGGTAAGGTTAAGCACATTCGACCACAGGTTCTATAGACACAGATTGTCAGAGTCATGTCGAATTTCCTATTCTATATCGAACTGTTGTAACAATGAAAACGAAAATAAAGCATTTATTTATGTCGGATCTTTCGTTTTTCGGATGTTGTGCTTTCGTTATCGTTTGTCAAAACGAAAATAGCTGAAATTCGGACGAAAATGCATTCGGACGAAAACGAATGCACATGTCTAGATAACATTTACTATTCATAAACACATCAGCATATGTATTAATTAGTGCAATGTTATAAGCCCTTCTTCAGAAAAGAGAGGTTAAAAAATAGCATGGACAGCCAATGCTACAGTCTTGTGTGGTAGGAGGAAGACAGGTGCAGGACCAAGGTAGTGAGAAAAATAGAAGCGTCACACTCTTGAATTTTCAATCAGAGTTCATACATTCCAGATCTCCTGTGCTGTTAACACTGCATGTGACCACCACCAAAGAAAAATGCCTGCTTACCAGATATGCTAGACCTGTAAAAAGGTCAAAAATGCCTGTTACTGATTGCCATCTCCTTTACACGGAAGAATAAAAAACGAATGCCTGCACTTCTGGGACTTTGTATGACGCGATGACGTCAGCATGTCATCCACCCTACTAGTTTTGTCAAGAGATTAAAGATTTAAAAAATGTATTACGTCAAATAAAGATAACGTCAAAGATCCGTCCACAGATACTTTGTTGTGGATGGATCGTTGACGTTGTCCATATTTGACTCAATTTAACTTTTTTTAATCTTTCATGTTAGGGACCTGTTATAAGTAGTATAAGCTATAGCGTAACTCATCAAAGGAGAAGGATTTAAACTAAAAGGCACAATTCCAAAGGTGTCCAGTTTACTCTCATAGAGAGGCTTGACGTATTGTTAACCTGGATGGTCAAAACGATGCTTGGTTTTTCACTGAGTTTTTGGAAGTCAAATCGAGGCTTGGTTTGTTTTGTATACATAAAAGGCGAGGACGCAGTACGTCACCCGTGCCCCAGGATGACGTCAATCTTTGACAAAACTAGTAGGGTGGATGACATGCTGATGTCATCGCAACTTGCAAAGTCCTGGAAATGCAGGCATTCATTTTTTAGTGGCTTGTATGTTATCTATTCTTCCATGTAAGGGAGATGTTCTCTCTTTTTTAACTATAATTTTGAAATAAATTTCACACAATGTGGAGCATCTTTTATTCATTTTTCAAGTGGGATATCCGTGGACAACTGAAAGCGAGAGGATATGAGAGAGTGTCTACAGGATCATCATGTGCTGAACAGACTGGAGTCCAAAGGCCCTGGCAGGGCAATTAGCCACAGGTGTTTTTGACCTTTTTACCGATCTAACATATATGGTAAGCAGGCATTTTTCTTTGGTGGTGGTCACTTGCGGTGTTAACAGCACAGGAGATCTGGAATGTCTGCAGTGTACCTATGAACTCTGATTGAAAATTCTGGATTGTGACGTTTCTATTTTTCCTTGGTCCTGCACCTGTCTTCCTCCTACCACACAAGACTCTGTAGCATTGGCTGTCCATGCTATTTTTTAACATTTCTTTCCTGAAGAAGGGTTTATAACATTGCACTAATTAATACATATGCTGATATGTTTATGAATAGTAAATGTTATGCACGACTCTGTTTTCAGGTTTATCTATACTGGCTGGGCTGATTAATTAAAAAGGCTATATCTTTTCAAAAGTGTCTATATTTCCACAACATACTGAAAATAAAGATCTAGTTTTACAATCCATCAAAATAAATTACTTTATGTTATCAGCAATGTTTCAGGAATTCTTTACAATAATTTCTTCAAGAGATGGGAATTATATTTCACACCGTGTCCTTTAAATGTGGTGTAAGTGGTAAGAAAAAGTAAAAAGATACAAAACCAAATCAGTTTTGCAGTTGAAAGTTGATTCTGAATAATATAATACATTTAATCAAAGTAGAATAAAGCAGAATTTTAAAACCTGATTTATTAGGACAGAAATATGTTTTTCTAAGGCCGCGTACACACGGGCGGACTGTTCGCCCAACTTTGTCCGCTGAACAGTGTTTCAGCGGACAGTCCGCTCGTGTGTGGGCTTCAGCGGACAGTTTCAGCGGACAGTCTGTCGAACAAAGTTTTTCGGAATTTCCGTAAGACAGTCCGCTGAAACTTGGTTTCAGCGGACAGTCCGCTCGTGTGTAGGCTTGTTCGACAAACTAAGTTTCGCGCATGCTCAGAAAGGATTTACACGGCGAAGGTTGCATTGCAGTGTATTGGACGTCGAATTTCTCGTCCCGTCGTACGTGCCGTTCACGTCATCGCGCACGCTTTCAGCGGACTGTTCGTTCATCGTGTGTGGTCAAGTCCGCTCATGCAAATTTTGAGCGGACTGTTTGTCGGATTTTTTGACAAACTAAGTTGGGCGAACAGTCCGCCCGTGTGTACGCGGCCTAAGGAAAACTTTTGTTTTTGAGACACATTGGGGTCAATTCACTAACGTTTAACGCATGTGATAACGCAGGCATGTGACTAATTTGCATAAATTATTGCATACCGTAAATTAAGCCCAATTCATAAAAAAAATTAAAAAAATAAAAATTATGCGGTATTTACCACAAAAAAAATGTGTCGGTAAATAGCGATTTAAGACTCGTAAGTCTAATTCGCAAATGGACCAAAGAGTAAAAATATAAGATATTTACCACCAGGGTTTTGTTGGTGGGATCACATGTCGAGGGGAACCCACACTGTTTTTTTGACAAATAGCTGGTTGCTAAGGTTTGTTGATCCTTAACAAATGATAACTCATCAGCTGAATGTAAAAAGAAAAGCAGAAAATAAAAATAAAATTGCACGGGCCCCCCCCAAAAAATCGATACCAGACCCGTATCCGACCATGCACCACCGGCAGGTCCTGAACCATACCAGGCCACATACCCCATACTCATTTACATGGGGGGATCTGGGAGCCCCTTGTTAAAGAGGGCTTCCAGATTTCGATAAGTCCCCTGCCCGCAGACCCCCCACAACCACTGGCCATGGCTGTGGGGATGAGGCGCTTGTCCCCATCAACATGAGGACAAGGTGCTTTGGGGTGGTCGAGGGCATATGGCCTGGTATAGTTGGGGGGTGCTCGCTCATCCCCCCCCTTTTTTTTTTACATTCAGTTGCCAGCGGGGGAGCCCGCCTCTTGGGCCTGCTCATTAGCAACCAGCTATATGCGGTAAATTACCGTAATAAATAATGTTGTAATTACCGCTGAATTGAACAAATACCGCATTCGGTATTTAATGCAAAATTCTTAATGAATTGAACACTTGCATAATTGTTACCGTATGCAGTATTTTACAGCATTTTGTGAGCTGTTATTTAACTCTTAGTGAATTGACCCCTTAGTCAAGATTCTTATAAATTTTGCAGTTGAGCTATTTAGCCTTTTCATGACCAGAGGTCAACGATGTCTATATGCTCAGGCCAAATTTAGCGGCTTCTGCATGCATCAGTTTAAGTGATAATAAACCCAAAAGCAAAAATATATTTTTATTTGCAGCTTAACAATTCTTAGATGTGATGTCTACATTTGTTTTCTTTTTTGGCCTTTATTTTCACCCGGTGATCCTGCCAGTAAGTCTGTTTTTCAGTAGAATAAGCTGCCCAGACTGACAAGGTTGCTGTCCAAATATGCCCCCTCCTTCATCCTCCAGAGTGGGGGCACTTTAATATAGGAGGTGTGTTACTGGCCAGATCACCAGGTAAAAACAGAGGTTAAAAGCCTAAAAATAAGAAAACCAATGCAGTCACCACATCCTCGGATGTGTAAGCTGCAATATATTACATTTTTGGGATTGAGTTTAATTACTGATTTAAGTTAACACTTTATACATCTTTTATAAGGATATTATTTGGTATACTGTTTTAATGAAAAAAAAAATTGTCCTGTTTTAATTTTAGGTTGCCAAATGTGCAAAAAAAAAAAAAAGTTTGCACTTTTTTTGTTTAAAGTAAGAGTATTTCATTTGATATTTATTTGTATACATCTAATTATTAATTTTAATTTTGCAGTTGTGGCTGACACTGCAAATACTGAAAACTAAAGACTTATTGAGTCAACAGAGCCTTAGCTAGCACAAGGCATGACTAGGATAGTTCGGAGCTCACCTTATTAATCTAAATCTCCCAATCACATTTTCCATACTCCACCCTCCTGTAACCTCCTCCCAGCAATAATCACACTACTCTTTTGTGAAGTTAAAATGGACGACACAGCCTTCTATTAAACAACAAGATTTTAACCAACATAACATAATTCAGTTAAACTTGGTTGCAGGTCCTTGACAGTACCAAATTACTACCAACTTTTGTGTCTGAGGCACCATTTAGCAGGGATGAGCCCCCCAGCCGCTAAACACCACCTCGGGGGGGGGGGGGGGGGCTGACCCAGCCGACCTCAGACATCTACGTGTACCAACTAGAGGATGCCATACCTCAGATGGCCCCCCCACTGTTTTACCAAATCAGATCAGCTTTTAGACCCCTGTCAAGGACCCTAAACCACCACAGCATACCAAAGAATATAACAACTGGGAATTCCTTGAAACATAAGGGCGGGAGGGAGGGTCGTTCTTCCAACGATTCCAGATCTAAGAGTGAGTCAAAAACCCTCCTCCCCAGCAACCCTACTCTCCAGCTCCACCACATCACCCCGTCTGCTCGGCCAATCAGTTAAGGGTCATTAACTGACCACCCACACTAAATTAGTTAACCCCTCCAGCTTGGTTCCCCTTCCACCCAGTCATGTATGCCCTCTCCTTAATTCATTCCTCATTAGTGTCAGACATGTCTTCCTGCTAGGGACTTCACTCTCCCAATCAACGTTGATTATTTTTATTCCTCATGTTGCTAGCATTGGTAAATAGATAGTAAAATAGATCATATTTACTTGTTTTAAACTTTTTTTTTTTTTTTTTTTTACACTTCTTAAGTTACTTCCTGGTTTCCAGGCCTAGGGCAAATCATATCATACATCCCAGGAGTCTTCAGGAGGTGAGGAGGGGCTTTCCCAGCTAAGCACACCCTCTCCCGCATGTATGTTTGAGCTAAGGGCAAATGAATTTCCAGAAAGTAAATGCTACATGAATCATTTGCCCTTACTCAATATGACCATAGCTAGACATGCTGGGGGGTTGTTTTTCAAAGTGATTTCACAACAAAATAAAGCATGGAGACATGGATAGATGTGGGCATTTGCTTTGAATAATACAAATTAATTAAATAGTGTTTTTGATTTGTGGTGCTCAGATGCAATGAAGATCCACTTTAATATACAGATTGCAGGACTCTGGATCTGTGACTGGCCGGAGTCGCATGACGTCACTCCCATGCATGTGCGCGGGAGCCGTTTCTTCACAGTGAATGTGCCGATGAAGTTATGGTAAATCTTCTAAACCGTGCAGGTTTAGGAGAAATTTACAGTACCTACAGGTAAGCCTTATTATAGGCTTACTTGTAGGTACAAGTGGTGTAATTAGGTTTACAATGACTTTAAGTACCTGAATTTGACTTGATTTCAAACACTTATAGCACACTGTACAACTACATTCAGACTGAGCAAGTACATGTGCTGACTGAAAACATGCTGTCAGAAATAGAGGCCAAAAATGTGACCTCATCAGTCTGTTGCTACTGCAGAGAAAATTCAAGTCACTAGGCTGCATGTGCTCTCTGATATTTGTATGAACACGGACTCATACATTCATTTTAAGCACCACATCCCAGGTGGATATAAATTATAGCACTGGTGGATAGGGACTTTAAAGGTGCAACATTCTATGTCGAGTATAATGTACAAAATATTCTTTTATTTTTGAACAACAAAAACAAAAATTATTAAAATGTACAGGAACATGAAAATGCAATACAATACATAGTGTGTTATAAACGATGCAGCATGGTTGTATTTCCCAACGTTTCGCCCCTTTATTGGGCTTCCTCGGGGGATGCTGTCAGTTTGTACACTATAATGCTTTCTAATAGACAACTATAAAATATTTCAAATTAGTTCAAGGAGATATACTTAATTATACATTCATCATTTATAATTATGCAAATGCATCTCCCCTATCAGGGGGCTGATTATTTCATCATCACCAGTTCTGGTCTTGTCTCAGGAAATAGCCGTAAGCAATGATGGTCTGATAGGGGAGATGCATTTGCATAATTATAAATGATGAATGTATAATTAAGTATATCTCCTTGAACTAATTTGAAAGATTTTATCGTTGTCTATTAGAAAGCATTATAGTGTACAAAGGGACAGCATCCCCCGAGGAAGCCCGATAAAGGGGCGAAACGTTGCCCCTACAGTTCAGAAAATTATTTCACCTTCTTGTGAAGTGATCTCTACATTGGAAAATAGTTCTGCATTTAGGCAGATGGCATGATGCCTCCAATGGTGTATTGTAGCAGAGGATTTGACCAAAGCAATTACATGACACAAGAGGTGGAGCTTCAACAAATGGGAATGACTGTGGTAGCATGATGTCCAAATAAATCTTTGGTCAAGTCTTCCATGAATGTGGCTACTCCTTGCATGTTCCCATAGACCAGTGTTTCTCAATTCCAGTCCTCATGGCCCACTAACAGGTCATGTTTGCAGGATTTCCCTCAGATGAAACAGCTGGGGTAATTACTAAGGCAGTGAAACTGATCAAATCACCTGTGCAAAATAATGGAAAGCCTGAAAACATGACCTGTTAGTGGGCCATGAGGACTGGAATTGAGAAACTGCCATAGACCAAACATAACTTTAAAAATGTTTTTTTTTTGTATTGACCTCTAAAATTCATAACGATGCTGTCACGATCTGGAGTCAGGCTCAGAGACCAATAGCTATAGCAGCAGAGCAGATATTCACACAGGTCACCCTGGCTGATGGCACGGGTTCACCTGAGGTGCGGGGTCTAAGCACTAACCGGTATTCACCAGAGCTCCCAAAGGTGGAGATGGGCTTGGCTGCGTGTTAGTGCCAGGTCGCGGTCCTCAGGATAGCCCCACCAGGAGGTGAGCAAGCCGGGGGTCTGGTAGCAGATATAGCAGGTAGAGATCAAGTAGAAGCGTAGTTGAGAAACAAGCCAAAAGTCGGTAACCAATAGTTGCAGGTTGGGATTCAGCAGAAGCGTAGTCCAGAAGCAAGCCAAATGTCGGTAACGAAAGGTAGCAAGGATACGGTCGGCAGCAGGAGAGATAGAAGCAAGATATTGGCTGGTAAAGGCACAATATTCTGACAAGGAGGAAGTGCAGAGACATGGCTTATATAGGAAGTTCATGGGAGGAGCAAAGGGTTCAAGGTTCAAGGCAAACAAGATTCAAGACATGATCACTAAAGGAATTGTCCAAGGAGCTGTCCAAGGAGCTGTCCAGCATTCCAGGTGGCTCAGCAAGCAGAGTCACTGCCCGGCACACCAGAGGTCCCAGGTTCAAGCCCAGGTCCTAACAGTACTCCCCTCCTCCCAGGACGTCCCCTGGACGTCTTAGGGCCAGGTTTCTGAGGAAACCTCTGGTGGAATTCCCTTGTTAATCTAGGGGCATGAACATTCTCCTCAGGCTCCCAAGAATTTTCTTCTGGCCCATATCCTTCCCATTGAACCAAATATTGCAATTTGTTCCTAGAGATCCTGGAGTCAAGAATTTTTCCCACCACAAATTCTTCTTCACCCTGTACCTCGACAGGTGGGGGAGGAGGATGAATTCTTCCAGAAAAAGTATTTTCATGAAATGGTTTGAGTAGTGATATATGAAACACAGGGTGAATCTTCATATTGTCAGAAAGTTTTAGGCGAAAAGTGACCGGGTTGATTTGAGCAGAAATCTCAAAAGGTCCCATAAACTTTTGACCCAACTTAGCACATGGAACTTGAACTTTTAAATTTTTGGTAGATAACCAAACTTTCTCACCTACTTGAAAAGTGGGAATTGACCTACGATGTCTGTCAGCAGCCCTCTTGTAATATTCCTGCGCCTCCTTCAATGTATCAGTCAATTTCTCCTGGATCTCATGTAATGAAGTTAGTCTGTTGGTAACAGCAGGAATTGAAGTTGAGATGGGGAGATCAGGAATAAAAACTGGATGATACCCCGTGTTTAAGAAAAATGGGCTTTGGGATGTGGAACTATGTTTAGAGTTATTATAAGCAAACTCTGCCGTAGGAAGGTAGTCCACCCAGTCATCCTGAAGATAACTCACGAAGCATCGAAGGAATTGCTCCAGAGTTTGATTGGTCCTCTCGGTCTGACCATTGGACTGCGGATGAAAAGCCGAGGACAGATTAACTGTTACACCCAAAGCTGAGCAAAAACTTCTCCAAAATTTTGAGGTAAACTGTACCCCTCTGTCAGACACCACATCATCAGGAATTCCATGAAGTTTAAAAACTTCTCTAACCATTACCTCAGCAGTATGTTCGGCGGAGGGTACCCCTTTAACTGGAATAAAATGAGCCATCTTAGTGAGACGGTCAACGACTACCAGAATGGTAGTCATCCCTTTTGAAAGAGGAAGGTCAACCACAAAGTCCATAGAAATGGACCCCCATGGTCTTGATGGAACAGGTAGTGGTAGAAGTAACCCCAGAGGAGAAGATCAAGGTGTCTTATTGCGAGCACAGGTTAGACATGAAGCCACATAACTCTTAACATCTTTCTTGTACCCAGGCCACCAAAAGGAACGTGATAAGAGTTCTTCTGTTTTAGAAACCCCAAAATGACCAGCAAGCTTAGAGTCATGTACCAACCTGAGGGCTTCTACCCGAACTGATTCAGGTACATAGAGGCAATGCGCTTGAGTCCAAAAACCATTGTTGTACTTGAGGTTAATGTCCTTAGGAGGATTATTAAGAAGTGGGTCATTCTCATACCCCTCCTTGAGAAGATTAAGAAATGTCTTTGAACTCATGGCCCCTAGAAAGTTCTTTTGAGGCAGGATTGTACATTCAGAGGTGCTTTCCTGGAGAGGCCCAGACAACATCCGTGATAGGGCATCAGCCTTACCATTCCTTGACCCAGGGCGGTATGAAATAACAAAATTAAACCTGGAAAAGAAAAGGGTCCAACGTGCTTGTCTAGATGACAACCTTTTAGCAGACCTAATAAATTCTAAATTTTTATGATCGGTGAGAACGGTTACAGGGTGCTTAGCTCCTTCCAACAGATGCCTCCACTCAGAAAATGCTTCCTTAATTGCCAGCAGCTCCTTGTTTCCAATGTCATAATTCATCTCGGCTGAAGACATCAGTCGAGAGAAATAAGCACAAGGATGAAGCTGCATTTTTTCTCCCATTCGCTGAGAAAGGATAGCTCCCACAGCAGAATTAGAAGCATCAACTTCTACGATGAAAGGTAGTTCTGGATCTGGATGTACCAGTATTGGTGCAGAAGTGAAGAGAGTTTTCAGTTTACTAAAGGCAGCCTGTGCCTCAGGTGACCACAAAAAGGGCACCCCTTTCTTTGTCAACTGTGTGATTGGAGCAATTACCCTAGAGAAATTCCTTATAAATCTTCTGTAAAAGTTGGCAAATCCAACAAATCGCTGTATCTCTTTAACATTCTTAGGAGCGGGCCAATCCACCACAGCTTTGATCTTATCGGGATCCATGCTTACCCCTTCAGAAGAGATTATGTATCCCAAGAACTGGATCTGAGTTTGTTCAAACTCGCATTTCTCTAATTTTATGTAAAGTTGATTTCGCCTTAATCTCTCGAAAACAATACAGACATGCTTGGGGTGTTCTTCCAAAGTATCAGAGAAAATGAGAATGTCATCCAAATATGCTATTACAAACTGATCAAGCAAATCTCGAAAAGCATCATTAATAAAATGTTGAAAAGTTGCAGGAGCATTGCAAAGCCCAAAGGGCATGACCAAAGACTCAAAATGTCCATATCTGGTTCTGAAAGCAGTTTTCCATTCATCACCGGAACGAATGCGGACAAGGTTGTATGCCCCCCGTAAATCTAATTTGGTAAAGAGCTTGGCAGAGCGGAGTCTCTCAAGCATTTCTGGAATCAGTGGGAGTGGATAGCGATTCTTAATTGTGATCTTATTTAAATCTCTGTAGTCAATACACGGACGCAGGGTGGAGTCCTTTTTCGTCACGAAAAATAAGGCTGCGCCAGCAGGAGAGGTTGAGTGTCTGATAAAACCCTTCTCAAGATTCTCATTAATCCACTCCCTGAGCACTTTCAGTTCAGGTTCTGATAAAGAATAAAGGTGACCAAATGGTATTTCTGCCCCTGGAAGCAATTCAATGGGACAATCATAAGAGCGATGAGGAGGCAGCTGATCTGCGTTCTTTTTATCACAAACGTCCCGAAACTCAAGATATTGTGGAGGTAGCTTGTCATATGACTGGATAGTTGCCAAAACTGCTTGTAAATCTTGGGTTGGTGGAGGGCTTATTTGATAAGATTCTTTGCAATGTTTCTTGCAATGGTCAGATGTAAAGCTTAAAGAACGTGTCTCCCAGTTGATGGAGGGATTATGGATAGAGAACCAAGGAATGCCCAGGATAATAGGGAACTTGGGTGATGTAATCAGCTCAAAGCTGATAGTCTCCTGATGGTCAGTTTCAATTAGGAGTTTAAGTGGGATTGTCTCGTGGGTAACAGGGCCTGAAGTCAAAGGTGAGCCATCCACAGTTTCCATATCAATTGGGGCAAGTTTATTTCTTATTTGAATGTTATTACTTTGGGCAAATTCGATGTCGATGAAGTTTCCCCCAGCCCCTGAGTCCAGCATAGCAGAGCAAGGTATTTCATTGCTTTCAACAATAAGCTTTATAGGGATGACAAAATGAGTTGATAAAGAATTAACTTTATTTGCTTCCTGAATCAAAGGAGAGATGGACTGAGAAATTGAGTTTATTTGTTCAGATACTGTAACATCCATTGCTGCAATTGTTCTTTTAAATTTATTGGGACAATTAACTGCGTAATGTCCAGAGTCTCCACAATAAAGACATAAGTTTTCTGAACGTCGTCTTTCTTTCTCCTGAGTAGTAATAGATCTTTTAATAGCATCCACCTGCATAGGTTCAGGAGTGTCAGAATCAGGAAAAACTCTTGGAACCTTAGGAGGATACTGAGTAGTAGAAAAACGCATGCCACCATTACTGCCTAGGATTCCCAGTCTCTCCTTTCTCCTTTCAGTAAGTCTCTGATCAATTCGAATACATAATTTAATAAAAGCTTCAAGGTCATCAGGACTTTCTACTCTGGCAAGCTCATCTTTTACTTGTTCCGAGAGTCCTTGACGGAACTGACTCTTCTGTGCTGCTGGATTCCAATTGGTATCTGAGATCCAACGTCGGAATTCAGTTGTGTACTCTGCAACAGAGCGTCTTCCCTGACGTAAATTGTGCAATTTTGCCTCAGCAGTAGCACAGCGGTTAGGATCATCGAAAACTTGGTTCATCGCAGTCACAAAAGAATCAAAATTATCCAGGATGACATCATCTTTCTCCACATAAGGGGAGGCCCAGGCTAAGGCTTCCTCAGTCAGGAGGTTGATAATAAACAGCACCTTTTTCCTGTCAAAAGTGAATGCAGCAGGTTGCATCTGAAAGTATATACGACATTGATTAAGGAATCCTCTATAATGGCGGCGGTCTCCACTAAACTTGAGTGGTAGGGGCATTCGTGCATTAGTTTCTATGGCAGCAGTATCTCGGGCATGAAAATCCCGCAATTGTTTGTGTAGATCAAGGATTTCCTCTTGTAGACCTTTCATTTCAATTTGTAACTCTGAAAATTTTTCCTGGTAGTCAACACCAAATGCCTGTAACTCAGCGATTTGAACCCTGAGAGGAGCCACGGCAGCTGCTACAACGGCCTCCATGTTTTTGGCCAGAATATTCTGTCACGATCTGGGGTCAGGCTCAGAGACCAATAGCTATAGCAGCAGAGCAGATATTCACACAGGTCACCCTGGCTGATGGCACGGGTTCACCTGAGGTGCGGGGTCTAAGCCCTAACCGGTATTCACCAGAGCTCCCAAAGGTGGAGATGGGCTTGGCTGCGTGTTAGTGCCAGGTCGCGGTCCTCAGGATAGCCCCACCAGGAGGTGAGCAAGCCGGGGGTCTGGTAGCAGATATAGCAGGTAGAGATCAAGCAGAAGCGTAGTTGAGAAACAAGCCAAAAGTCGGTAACCAATAGTTGCAGGTTGGGATTCAGCAGAAGCGTAGTCCAGAAGCAAGCCAAATGTCGGTAACGAAAGGTAGCAAGGATACGGTCGGCAGCAGGAGAGATAGAAGCAAGATATTGGCTGGTAAAGGCACAATATTCTGGCAAGGAGGAAGTGCAGAGACATGGCTTATATAGGAAGTTCATGGGAGGAGCAAAGGGTTCAAGGTTCAAGGCAAACAAGATTCAAGACATGATCACTAAAGGAATTGTCCAAGGAGCTGTCCAAGGAGCTGTCCAGCATTCCAGGTGGCTCAGCAAGCAGAGTCACTGCCAGACACACCAGAGGTCCCAGGTTCAAGCCCAGGTCCTAACAGATGCTTTACTATTTTTCCGTATGACACATACCTGTTTGAAGTTAAACTATAGTAGCCACTGTCTTCTAACATTTCTTCAATCATGTTCTAAAAGAAAAACAAAGCCAGAGTTTAGAAAATCACCTGCAAGTGCAAATATTTGATTTTAGCATTATTTTTCTGTGTTACATGTATTTTGAATGATGGATGTAAACAGAAGAATTTGCAGTAGCATAGGACAGTGCCTAGATGCTCTGTCGCCTTTTCCTAACCCAGCCTTCAAAATTGTTTCGGCTTGGCTTGGGCAAGTCTGCTCTACTCACGCATAGCTCCCAACTGTCCCTGATTTGGAGGGACTGTCCCTGATTTGGAGCAATATCCCTCTGTCCCTCATTCCTCCTCATTTTTCCCTAATTTTGGTCTGTATATAAAATGCACTTTTTATCTATCAAAAAGTGTTTTCCAGCATTAAACCTTTCCTCTGATTTCTAAATTGTTGCATTTGTAAATTCCAAAAACCAATATAAAAGAATAGTAGTGGTAAAAAAAGCACTTGTTGGTTTAACCAATCCTGTTTTTTTTGTACAATTCTCCTTTAAGGGGGCGTGACAAGGGGTGTGTCCTATGCCTGCATACTTTTGCTGATAGGTGTTCCTCAATCCCATCTCAAAAGGTGGGGAGGTATGCTCAGGTGGGGAAGCGGATCCGCTCAGGTGTAGAGGTGGGCCGACTTGGGCGGGGCGGCAAGTCCACTCGACTCGGGCAGGGGGTGGGCTGGCTTTGTCTAGGAAATGATGTAATTTGAAATGCCTCCATTTCCTTTTGCAATAGTGCTCCTGCTTGCTGAGAGGCTGAGCTAGCTGCTGACCTAGTCAGGATCATTTTTAGAGCCTGGACTGGCTCTGTGTTGTCAGCTTTAGTCCACTGTCCTCTGAAAATAGGCCACAGGAGTGCAGAACAGCAAAAAATGCTGGTTATACTTTATTTTTTTATTTTTTAGGATATGCTCTGGAGAAACATACAGAACGAAATTAGTTGGCAGAATATTACTTCACTTTATTATTTATCTCACCTGCAGCTGTTCATAGGTTATTCCACCATCAAACTCAAAGGTACTAGCAGTTCCTAAAAAAATGTAAAAACATGTTTTAGACAGAATAATCCTTAAATAGTCTTATGTTTATAGTTTTTTTTTTTAGGTAAAAACATCCTTTTAAAAAAAAGAAAATACATGAATTAAACTGTGAAAAATATAATGTTCAACTCTACTTAAAGTGTAAGGTCTCACACAGGCATGCTATTATATGGACTTTTATGCATTTATAGGACATTTATAGACATTCTAGTGTCTGCAGCTTCTTTGAGGTGCTTTAGCAGTGGTGTATAATCAATGGAAAGCACAGCTGCAGCAGCGCTATGTGGGTGCTTTAAACCTTTTTTCGGCTGCTAGCGGGGTTAAAAGTGCCCCTCTAACGGCTGAAAAGCGTTGCTAAATCAACGGTAAAGCGCAGCTAAAAATAGCAATGCTTTACCGCCAATGCCCGGCGTGGATCAGTGTGAAAATGCCCTTAGCTATGTTTAGAAAAAAAAGTTCAATATTCTGGAAGCATGTAAACATACATACAGTATGAGAAATTGATCTAATAAAGTTTGTTTATACTTCCCAGATCAACTCCTCCTGCATTTTGCATTTGCTATTGAAACCAAACACAGGGGTGCCTTGTGGATGAGGACACAGCTCTGGTTATTATTATTATTATACAGGATTTATATAGCACCAACATTTTGAGCAGCTCTTTACAATGTAGAGGGGGGACAGTACAATTACAGTACAGTTCAATACAGAAGGGACAGGAGGGCCCTGCTCATTGAGCTTGCAATCTACATGGAGGGGAAGGTGGTACAAAAGGTAATAGCTGCGGAGGGTGATCTGATGGAGGTGGCTTCGGTACAGTTCTCAGATGGAGGTAGGATAAGCTTCCCTTAATAAGTGAGTTTTCAGGGATCACCTAAATGCAGACAGGGTAGGGGCTGACCAGACCTACTGGGGCAGGGAGTTCCAGAAGATGGGAGAAGCTCTGGAGAAGTCCTGGTGGCGTATATGGGAGGAGGTAACAAGGGAGCTAAACTATAATTGTTTAAACTATATTTTTTTTTGGAAGTGCTTAAAGTGGTTGTATACTCAAATTTTTAACTTTTACCTACAGGAAAGCCTATAATAAGGCTTACCTGTAGGTAAAAAAAATATCTCCTAAACCTGTACGGTTTAGGAGATATTCCCTCGGTATGCGCCGCTGACTGCAGCGGCGCATGCGCACAAGGGGATTCTCGGCCTGAAAATCGGAATGAAATCTCCCGCGCGCATGCGCGGGAGTGACGATATCGCGGCTCCGGCCACTCACAGCACCGGAGCCGCGATACCCGGAAGAAATGCAGAGGGAGCATGTCAGCTCCCTCGGCGTGGATCGGGCCAGATGTCGGGGCCTCATTCGAAGGTAAGTATTTCATAATGAGCTAGTATGCGGTGCATACTAGCTCATTATGCCTTTTGCTTTGTAGGTTTAAAAAAAAAATAATAATTTGCGGGTTTACTACCTCTTTAAGTCCATTCCACCAATACAGAAAAGACACAATTTTAGATAATACATTAGGGATGTTATAAAAAATACATTTAGTAACTGGTGACTAAAATTGTCAAACCTTAGGGAAACCCCCAGATCATATGTAGAATATCTCCATCTGATACCTGACATTTGTGATAAATAGGGACTTGTCATTTGCCACTTTTAAACAGTCATGCAAGAGTGTGATGTGTTTATCTCTCATAGATTTAACTTTTCCACAGTAAGCGTTAAGCCTATTATACACAGCTCAAAATAGGAGTCATGGGCAACCTCTGAAAAATAAAAGAAGCCAGGTGGAAAACCGTTGGCTGAACAGTAACTGCATCCAACTAGGCAGCTGGGGGTGCTGGTTGTCAGAGTACAACATCTGGGTTTCTCGACCCCTGGGGGTACGTGCACCACGGGCAGGGGATACGCAGAGTTCTCTGTCTCCGGAGTCCCGCCTCCCACACACACACACACAGTCCTGGCGACTTGCTGTAGCCTGTTGCGCGGGACTGTGCTACCAACTGGGAAGCAGTCCACTTTGTGTGTGGGGGGGATATCAGGTCGGCGGCAGATGCCAGGGGTCCTGTCTAAAGAATGGCCCCCATCGTGCTGCCCGAAAGATGTTTCCTCAGCCAGGGCTGACTGACCAGGGGCAGCCCCATGTCTTCCCATCTCCCAGCTCCTCCCCCTCTCCAGCGCGCCTCAGATGTCCTGCCTGCCATGTGTGTATATGCCTGCTGCAGCTCCATGAAAAAGGGTGAGTCCTGCCTGCTCAGGAACTACACACGCCCGTATTCACAGCCATCAATGCCTCCTATCAGTGCATTCATCAGTGCAGCCATCAGTGCCTCCTATCAGTGCCTCCTATCAGTGCAGCCTCAGTGCCTCCTATGAGTGCCTCCTATCAGTGCAGCCTCAGTGTCTCCTATCAGCGCCTTATATAAGTGCAGCCTCATAAGTGCTGCCTATCATTGCCCATCAATTTCTCGAGACAGGTGTACTTAATAAAATCTTTTAGACTCGCAGGGGTACGTTGCGGTAAAATTTTGAGAAACACTGCTTCACACTATTTAACATGGATTTAGGAATCTATTAGGGAAATCTTTGTGTGTTTGGCTAGCCTTAGAAACTACTTCCAGTCCTTCTCACTCAGGTCCCGGATGTCTACAGTCCATTGTTACTGTATGCAGGAGATTTTGGAGGGCTTACACTGTAATAGGAAACCATACATTCTGGAGATCAGTGTTGTGCGCATAACCAAAGGAGAACCATTTCCAATATAGAAGGGCGGAAGGCTAAATTCTGTAAGCCAAACTGGGATACAGCAGTAAGTTTGAGTTGGAGATATTTAAAATGTCAAGCATCTGAGATTTTTCAATTAGGCTAAGTTTACATGTACACTACGAACAGGCATGTGAATGCCTGTCAATGCCCTGTACCAATTAGGTCTATTGCAGCTGACAGTGTAGCTTACATTTACAGTGTAGGTCACATTTGTGGTGCTTTGTGTTGCGTCACGCCAAATGTATCCAGCATGTAGCATTCAGCTGGCTTAACCGCTCGACAAATACCTTAATTCATGTCAATGTAAAACAACTATGGTTTTTCCAATGCATTGGAGATGTGTTTAGGAAACATTACTAGCCGAGAATATAGAACAAGAATCCATAAAAGAGAAAACCAACACTGGCAAATATTTTTCTAAAATTTCAAAGTATATTTAAATGAGCCCTTACTGTTTTGCAAGGCCTGTGTGTACAATTGTTGCACATACACTATATTACCAAAACTATTGGGACTCCTGACTGACTTTACACACACATGAACTTTAATGGCATCCCAATTTAAGTCCGTAAGGTTCAATATTGAGTTAGCCCACCCTTTGCAGTTATAACAGCTTCGAAACTTCTGGGAAGGCTTTCCTCGAGGTATAGGAGTGTGTATATGGGAATGTTTGACCATTCTTTCAGAAACCAGATTTTTGAGGTCAGACACTGATGTTGGACGAGAAGGCCTGGTTTGCAGTCTAAGGTGTTCTATCGGGTTGAGGTCAGGACTGTGCAGGCCAGTCAAGTTACTGCACCCCAAACTCCCTCACCCATGCCTTTATGGACCTTGCCTTGTGCACTGGTCCAAATCATTTGGTGGAGGGGGGATTATGGTGTGGGGTTGTTTTGCAGGGGTTGGGCTTTGCCCGTTCCAGTGAAGGAAACTCTTAGCCCTTGTACACACGGTCGGACATTCCGACAACCAAATCCGTCGGATTTTGTCCAACGGATCTTGTCCGAAACTGTTGCATACACACGGTCGGACAAAGTTGTCGGAAAATCCGATTGTACATAACGTGATGACGTTATTTCGTTACGATGGGACTACGTTCAGGCTAGTAGCCAATAGCTTTGATGTAGGAATTTGATCTGAGCATGCGTGGCACTTTGTCCGATCGGAATTCTCTACACATGATCGGAGTATGTCCGATCGGACCAGTTTGTCGGAAAATATTTCCGGCAAGTTGGAAAATTTGGTCCGACGGATATTCCAACGGAAACAGTCCGATGCATACCACACACAGTCGGAATATCCGACAAAACGCTCCGATCGGACACATTCCGATGGAATCTCCAACCGTGTGTCAGCATATCAAGATCTTTTTGACAATTTCATGCTCCCAACTTTGTGGGAACAGTTTGGGGATGGCCCTTTTCTGTTCCAACATGTCTGTGCACAAAGTAAGGTCCATAAAGACACGGATGAGCGAGTTTGAGGTGGAGGAACCTGACTGGCCTGAGTCTAGACCTCGACCCTACAGAACACCATTGGGATGAATGCAGCTAGGTTCCTAGGCCTGTAAAAAATAGGAGGGATATCTATCCCTATAATATTGTGTAAAAAAAAAAAAAACACAATGGGTTAGGGAGGGGAATTGGAACTATATGATACCCAGGAAATAATATAGAGCAGTCATATGCAATTGGCGGACCGCCAGCTGTTGCAGAACTACAAGTCCCATGAGGCATAGCGAGACTCTGACAGCCAAAAGCATGACACCCAGAGGCAAAAGCATGATGGAACTTGTAGTTTTGCAACAGCTGAAGGTCCGCTAATTGCATATCCATGATATAGAGAATGAAAATGATGTAAAGATAAAAAATTACAAAATTTATTATGACAATATATAAAAAAAATCTCAAAAGAGGAAAAGCATTTTGGCAACACTGTTAGAATAAAAGGTCACACAGTAGTTTCAATATAGTAGATACAAAAGGGGTGAACCCCATGAATGTAAGGTACAACTGAACCAAGCAGATATGAGATCCCAACACGTTTAAACAAATTGTCTTCTTCAGGGGATGAAGATGTCCACTAGAAAAGGATATCTGGATATCCAAATTGTAAAGAGTATAAAGACCCGCATATACAGTGGTGTGAAAAAGTGTTTGCCCCCTTCCTCATTTCCTGTTCCTTTGCATGTTTGTCACACTTAAGTGTTTCGGAACATCAAACCAATTTAAACAATAGTCAAGGACAACACAAGTAAACACAAAATGCAATTTGTAAATGAAGGTGTTTATTATTAAAGGTGAAAAAAAATCCAAACCATCATGGCCCTGTGAGAAAAAGTGATTGCCCCCTAAACCTAATAACTGGTTGGGCCACCCTTAGCAGCAACAACTGCCACCAAGCGTTTGCGATAACGTGCAATGAGGCTTTTACAGCGTCCTGGAGGAATTTTGGCCCACTCATCTTTGCAGAATTGTCCTAATTCAGTTACATTAGAGGGTTTTCGAGCATGAACGGCCTTTTTAAGGTCATACCACAACATCTCAATAGGATTCAGGTCAGGACTTTGGCTAGGCCACTCCAAAGTCTTAATTTTGTTTTTCTTCAGCGATTCGGTGGTGGACTTGCTGGTGTGTTTAGGATCATTGTCCTGCTGCAGAACCCAAGTTCGTTTCAGCTTGAGTACACGAACAGATGGTCGGACATTCTCCTTCAGGATCTCTTGGTAGACAGCAGAATTCATAGTTCCTTTTATCACGGCAAGTCTTCCAGGTCCTGAAGCAGCAAAACAGCCCCAGACCATCACACTACCACCACCATATTTTACTGTTGGTATAATGTTCTTTTTATGAAATGCAGTGTTCCTTCTACGCCAGATATACTTGGACACACACCTTCCAAAGAGTTCCACTTTTGTCTCATCGGTCCACAGAATGTTGTCCCAAAAGTCTTGGGGATCATCAAGATGTGTTGTGGAGAAATTGAGACGAGCTTTGATGTTCTTTTTGCTCAGCAGTGGTTTTCTCCTTGGAACTCTGCCATGCAGGCCATTTTTGCCCAGTCTTTTCCTGATGGTGGAGGCATGAACGCTGACCTTAACTGAGGCAAGTGAGGCCTGCAGTTCCTTGGGCGTTGTTGTG
The DNA here is from genome assembly GCF_037356315.1 of Lithobates pipiens. Taxonomy (NCBI): domain Eukaryota; kingdom Metazoa; phylum Chordata; class Amphibia; order Anura; family Ranidae; genus Lithobates; species Lithobates pipiens. The sequence continues at coordinate 161,148,425 of NW_027507764.1, forward strand.
GGGTCTTTTGTGACCTCTTGGATGAGTCGTCGCTGCGCTCTTGGGGTAATTTTGGGCGGCCGGCCACTCCTGGGAAGGTTCACCACTGTTCCATGTCTTCGCCATTTGTGGATAATGGCTCTCACTGTGGTTCGCTGGATTCCCAAAGCTTTGGAAATGGCTTTATAACCCTTTCCAGACTGATAGATCTCAATTACTTTCTTTCTCAATTGTTCCTGAATTTCTTTGGGTCTCGGCATGATGTGTAGCTTTTAAGGATCTTCTGGTGGACCTTACTGTGTCAAGCAGCTCCTATTTAAGTGATGCCTTGATTGTGAACAGGTGTGGCAATAATCAGGCCTGGGTGTGGCTAGAGAAATTGAACTCAGGTGTGGACAACCACAGTTATAGTATGTTTTAACAAGGGGGGCAATCACTTTTTCACACAGGGCCATGATGGTTTGGATTTTTTTTCACCTTTAATAATAAACACCTTCATTTACAAATTGCATTTTGTGTTTACTTGTGTTGTCCTTGACTATTGTTTAAATTGGTTTGATGTTCCGAAACACTTAAGTGTGACAAACATGCAAAGGAACAGGAAATGAGGAAGGGGGCAAACACTTTTTCACACCACTGTATTGGCAAACGTCATAGTACAAGTAACAATATTCACTTTGGGATGAATTAAAGCAGAGTCTGCAAGCCCGGCCTTCTCGCCCAACATCTACGCCTGACCTCACAAATGCGCTTCTGGAAAAATGGTCAAACATTCCCATAGACACACTCCTAAACCTTGTGGACAGCCTTCCCAGAAGAGTTGAAGCTTTTATATCTACAAAGGGTGGGCCAACTCAATATTGAAGTCTACGGACTAAGACCATTAGTTCACGTGCGTGTAATAGGCAGGCATCCCAATACTTTTGACAACATAGTGCAGGCAGCATAGAGGTACCCTCAGTGGTATAAAATGTTTGTGAATAGGATCTAATGCCGCGTACACATGATCGGAATTGTCGTTGGAAAAAGCTCTGGTGGTTTTCCAGATGGAATTATAACGGAATTCCGCTCAAGATGTCTTGCATACACAATACACACGGCCACACCAAATTCCGATCGTTTAGAACGCGGTGACGTACAACACGTACGACGGGACTAGAAAAAGGAAGTTCAATAGCCAGTAGCCAATAGCTTCCGTCTCATAGTTGAATCTGAGCATGCATGATTTTTGGCGTGTTGGAATTGCATACACACGATCGGAATTTCGGATAGAAAGTTTTTCCATCGGGAAAATTGAGAACATGCTATCAATTTTTGGCTGGTGGAAATTCGGACAGCTAAATTCCGATGAAGCATACACACGGTCGCATTTTCCGATGAAAAGCTCTCATCTGTCTTTTTCTGGCCGGAATTCCGATCGTGTGTACGCGGCATAAGAGAGTTTCATATGAAACCACTGCTGCCTTTGTGGCTACATTATTTAGTTGTGTAATTGCCACCAGTGTACTTACACCATCTGAGAGGCTGATATCTTAGAATATATAGGAGTGCCAGGCCTCCCATAGATGGCGGGGTCTGCAAGAAAGAGCTGTGCTATGGGGCAGAGCTGTGTATATAACTGGATGGACAGAAACAAATCTTGGTAGGTAAAATAACTCCCTTTATTTGTATTTCATCTGTGTATGTATCTGTGTGCCTGCAGTTTAGCTTTGAATAACTTGACTTTTTATCATACCATAAATGCAACTAAATAAAAGGTACCAGATTTACAAAGACAGCTATTTGTCTGTTAAGGGAATTTAAAGGGGGCCACTTTAAAGCAGTCCATGTGCACAGTATTATAAATATGCTATTTTAGGCTTGACTAAAGCATTTTGTTTCTTTGGAGGGAAGGTACATGCAGAATAAGTAGTGGACCTGGTAAAGATATTTGAATCACTAATGAAAGATGCATTTAGTTAGTTTATTTGGGTCTGTAGCAGATCCACAAATAGATTCTGAAGGCTGGTACAGCAGATCAAAGTAGGAGTGTTTGTGTATGAATTGATAACATCTCCCCAGTGGAGCTTTGTACAGTCTCTGAAAAAATAAAATATCAGTGCTTTATGTCATCGTTTATGATTTCCATTTTTTTGTAGCATTCTAAAGCAGCTGTTCTTTGATCTGTATTCAGCTTTGATTAATACAAGTTTGCAAATAAGGCTTACCGCGAACGTTTATCAAATGTGATCAAACATTCCATACTATTAAAAAAAAATGCAGCTCGTGTTTTTAAGGATCTAGTTAGTGTCTAATTGTGGTTATTAGACTGCATGCTTGATGGTTTTTTTTGTTTTGTTTTGTTTTTTAATAGCAAACCTGTCTTGTCATCGGTGAGTGACGATTTCCCATACAATTGCATAAGTCCATGGCAGTCATCGGTAAAAATCTCTATAAGCTCTGGAGATCCCTGTAAGACCTGAAACAAAAGTAAATTCAAACTAAATCTTATGTCCAAGTGTATGTAAATCTAATATTGAGCTTCTGAACAAAAATGCTAATAGTTCTCAGACATTCACTAAATACAAAAAGATATTTTGCTACTGACAAAAGCACATTTTACCTTTGCTCATAATTTTTTTGGTTAAATGTGGTCTTGAAAATTGGAGAAATATATTCAGGCATCTTTTATGTTCATACTATCTGCTATGGCCGATAACTGCAGATCAGTGGCGGCCCATCCATTGGGGGCGCAAGGGCGCCGCTCCCCCTCCTTTCCATGCGTCCGACCCCCTGATCAGCATGCAGAGTGCTGGAAGCATGGATTCCAATCAGGGTTTTTTTTATTTTGAAGCACGTGATTAGAGTCAGAGGCTCTAATAGGCTTCAAAAAAGGGTGGGCTCGGTCGCAGAGCACGGTGCCTGATGCCCACCCAGTTGCCTGACAATACTGATTCTCCTCCCAGCCAATCAGGAAGCAGGTCATGAGACCCATCATCCAATTGTCTGAAAGGAGATCCAATTGGATTGCCTACCAGGAGGAGGAGGGAGGAGACTTAGGGAAAGCAGCTTGAGAAAACAGCCCAGAGAGAAGCTGCCGCCACCCGCCGTGCTGACCGCGAGGTGGAGTAAGTGCGGAGCCCCAGCTACTGACTGACTGACCCCAGGGGGTGCCGTCTGTTATCCCCATGACCCGGCTGGCCGAAAAGGGCGGGGTGGGTGCCATCTGTGACCTGACTGACTGTGCACGTGGGGAGCATTAGGTGGGTCGTTTGGTCCCCCCCCCAAAAAAAATAAACACCAGCCGCCACTGCTGCAAGTCAGTGTTTTCTATGTGCCATATTAACACTGCACTGCGCTGCTATTCAAAGATGAAAAAGTGTCACCAAATGAACTTGCACATTGCACTGCTCCCTGCCCGAGGTCCCACTGACAGCTGCCCACATGGTAAAATGCTGTATTTTACTGTGCAGGCTAGTGCGAACAGTCTTGGTGTGCTACCAAGTATAACGCAAAAAAAAAAAAAGCTTTTTAAGGGGTTTCAAATTTTAACAAAGTGTAAAACCCTCTGACATGCCTTTAGACTGCAACTCAGCTATGGCTTAAAGTGGTATTAAATCCTTATGCCGCGTACACATGATCAGACTATCCGGCGGAAGTAGTCTGGCGGACAAACCGGCGGAAAGTCCGCCGGACTTTCCGAACGAGCGGACCTGCCCACACACAACCGGACTTTTCTGGTGGACTAGGTCCGTTGGACTATGGCGGGAGTCCGCCATACTTTTGAAATGAACAGACTTGCCCACACACGAATGAAAGTCTGTTCATTTTGAACGTGTCTCCAGGTAGCTGGGACTAGCGAAGGAAGTCAATGTCACCGCCTTCGGCGGCGAGATTGACACGTCGCTGGCCCCGTCACCTGGTATGGACTTAAATGGGAGGCCCTACGCTGAAAAAACGGCGTGGGGGTCCACCCGAAGGTCCATATAAGGAGGATGCTGGGACTGTGACATCATAATGGGCGGGGACATCACCCGGCGATGTCCCTATATAAGTCGCCGCGCACCGTGTCCCTGTCATAGCGGCTAGAGAGCACGTTGAGTCAACATCTCAAGGAAGAAGAAGAAGAAGAACAAGAAGCACAAGAAGAGAAGGCAGCGGCGGCGGCGATAGAAGACCAGGTCACCGCTTGTAAAGGAGCTGGAAGTAGGCTCGGAGGCCCGGCAAGAAGAACCCAAGAGGGGGACCCCCAAAGTCGGAAGAAGAGGCGGCGGCGACAGAAGACCGGGCCACCGCTAGTAAAAGAGCTAAAGGAAGAAAGTGGAGGCCGGGCAAGAAGAACCGAAGAGGGGGACAAGACCCCCAAAGTCGGAAGAAGACCCCCGGGCGACGAAGAAGAAAGCCAGGCTTCTCCGCTAGTAAAAGAGCTAGCAGAAGATAGTGGAGGAGTCCGGCGAGAAGACCCCGGAGCTGTGCAATAAATTATTTTTAACCCTTGTGTGTTGTGTTTTATTTAAAACATTTTCACAGGTGAATGGGTAGGGGTACATTGTACCCCATACTCATTCACATAGGGTGGGGGGGCCGGTATCTGGGGGCCCCCTTATTAAAGGGTGCTCCCAGATTCCGATAAGCCCCCCGCCCGCAGACCCCGACAACTAACGGCCAGGGTTGTTGGGAAGAGGCCCTTGTCCTCATCAACATGGGGACAAGGTGCTTTGGGGTGGGGGCCACGGGGCCCCCCTGTCCCCAAAGCACCCCCCATGTTGAGGGCACATGGCCTGGTACGGCTCAGGAGGGGGGGGCGCTCGCTCATCCCCACCCCCTTTCCTGATCGGCCGGGCTGCATGCTCAGATAAGGGTCTGATATGGACCCTGGGGGGACCCCCACACCGTTTTTTCAACGTAGGGCTTCCCCTTTAAGTCCATACCAGGTGACAGGGCCAGTGAGGTGTCAATCTCCCCACCGAAGGTGGCGATATTGACTTCCTTCACTAGTGCCGGCTACCTGGAGCCGCGTTCAAAATGAACGGACTTTCCTCCGTGTGCGGGAAAGTCCATTCATTTCAAAAGTCCGGGGGATTTTTTGAGTCAAAACTACTTTCTAAGTCCGCCGGACTTTTGGGGGGAAAAAGTCCGCCGGAGCCCACACACGGGCGGATTGTCCGGCAGACTCTGGTCCGCCGGACCAAGTCCTCCAGGTATTACAGACCACTTTGACCTACAGGTAAGCCTTACCTGTAGGTTCAATAAATATCTCTTAAACCTACACGGTTTAGGAGATATTTGTAAAAAGACAGGCACCGCTGTCTACGGCGCATGTGCTGTAGACAGCGGCACGCAGGCGCACTGAGCATGCCGCTAACGGCGATATGTCGTTAGTGGCAGCTCCTGTGTGCATGCGTGGGAGTGATGTTATCGCGGCTCCGGCCAATCACAGCGCCGGAGCCACGATACCTAGAAAGAAGATGGATGCTCCGTTGGAAGAGAGGACAGCGGTGACATCGCTGGCCCTGTGTCAGGTAAGTGACACATAATGGGCCACTATGCGATGCATTACGCTTTACCTTTGCAGGGAAACAAAGAGGAAGTAAACCCATCCGGGTTTACTTCCTCTTTAACCACTTTCAGACCGGACCATTTTGCTGGCTTAAGACCAGACCACTTTTTGCGATTCGGCACTGCGTCGATTTAACTGACAATTGCACGGTCGTGCGACGTGGCTCGCAAACAAAATGTACGTCCTTTTTTCCCACAAATAGAGCTTTCTTTTGGTGGTATTTGATCATAATATTTTGTTATAATAAATATCCCCCAAAAATATATTAAAAAAACAGTTTTTTCCCTCAGTTTAGGCTGATATGTATTCTTCTACATATTTTTGGTAAAAAAATCGCAATAGGCGATTGATTGGTTTGCGCAAAAGTTATAGTGTTTACAAAATAGGGGTTTTATGGCATTTTTATTAATATTTTTTTTTATTAGTAATGGCGGCTATCAGCGATTTTTATTGTGACTGCGACATTATGGCGGACACGTTGGACATTTTTGACACATTTTTGGGACCATTGTCATTTATACAGCAATCAATGCTATACAAATACATTGATTCCTGTGTAAATGACACTGGCAGTGAAGGGGTTAACCAGGGGGTGGCAGTGTAGGGGTTAGTGTTAGTGAACACTGATCAGAGATCAGCGTCACTTGTTGCTAGGCAGAACGGGGAGATGCTGTTTACAACGGCATCTTCCCGTTCAGCTGCCCCGTGAGACGATCGCGGGTATCCCCGCGGCGATCGAGTCCATGGGACCCGCCCCCGGACTCACGGGGGTCCCGACCGGCACGCAAGCACGCCATCGGCGGCACGTGCGGGATGGCAGGGCTGCATTTTAAAATGTACCTGTTACCTGTACGCCAATATGCCTGCCCGTGCCATTCTGCTGACGTACACCGTCGTGCGCCAGTCGGGAAGTGGTTAAAGCAGTATTAAAACCAAAACCAAGCATTTATTATATTGCAGCTTACCAATTCTTTGATGTGATGGCTGCATTAATATATATTTTTTTTTAGGCTTTTTTTCTGTTATTATCTCGTGATTAGGGATGAGCCGAACACCCCCCTGTTCGGTTCGCACCAGAACCTGCGAACAGACCTAAACTTTGTGTGAACTTTAGAACCCTATTAAAGTCTATGGGACTCGAACGTTCACAATCTAAAGTGCTCATTTTAAAGGGTAATATGAAAGTTACTGTCCTAAAAAGTGTTTGGGGACCTGGGTCCTGCCCCAGGGGACATGGATCAATGCAAAAAAAAGTTTTAAAAACGGCCGTTTTTTCAGGAGCAGTGATTTTAATAATGATTAAAGTGAAACAATAAAAGTGTAATATTCCTTTAAATTTCGTAGCTGGGGGGTATCTATAGTATGCCTGTGAAGGGGCGCATGTTTCTGGTGCTTAGAACTGTCGCTGCACAAAGTGTCATTTGTGCAGGAAAAAAAGTCTTTTAAAATCACTTGCGGCTAAATTGTCGGGTCTATTGAGTGTTCTCTGTATTAGCCGACAATTCATTCATTCATTGATTAAAAAAAAAAAAAAAAAAAAAAAAGCGTGGGGGTTCCCCTAAATTCAATCAAAAGGCCCTTCAGGTCTGACATGGATATTAAGGGGAACCCCGTGTCAAATTTAAAAAAAAAATTGACGTGGGGGTCCCCCCAAATATCCATACCAGACCCTTCAGGTCTGATATGGATATTAAGGGGAACCCCGCTTTAAATTTTTAAAAAAAATTGACGTGGGGGTCCCCCTAAATATCCATACCAGACCCTTTATCCGAGCACGCAACCTGGCAGGCCGCAGGAAAAGAGGGGGGGGCGAGAGAGCGGCCCCCCCTCCCTCCTGAACCGTACCAGGCCACATACCCTCAACATTGGGAGGATGCTTTGGGGGTCTGTGACCCCTCAAAGCACCTTGTCCCCATGTTGATAAGGACAAGGGCCTCATCCTCACAACCCTGGCCGTTGGTTGTGAGGGTCTGCGGGCGGGGGGCTTATCAGAATCTGGAAGCCCCCTTTAACAAGGGGACCCCCAGATCCCGCCCCCCCCCTGTTTGAAATGGTAAGGGGGTACAAAAGTACCCCTACCATTTCACAAAGAAAGTGTCAAAATGGTTAAATAAGACAAACACACTTTTGAAAAATTCCTTTATTAAAAATAAAAAAAAAAAAAAAAAAATTCCAGCGGTGCTAATCCACTCTTGCTATCCAGCGACGGGTCTCCGGGGTCCAGCGATGGATGATCATATCCAGCGCCAGGGGATCTCTCAGTCCAGCGCTGTCCATACCTCCTTCTTCTGTCTCCACTGCGGAGACAATGCAGAGAGCCGAGCGCTGACATTTCTTATATTGGGAGGGCGGGGCCACCCGTCACCTGACCCCGCCCCTCTGACGCAGGAGAGGGAAGCCAGGGGTTCCCCAGTGACGTGTGGGTGACCCCGCCCCCTCTGATGTAACGGAAACCTGCGTTACATCAGAGGGGGCGGGGTCACCCACACGTCACTGGGGAACCCCTGGCTTCCCTCTCCTGCGTCAGAGGGGCGGGGTCAGGTGACGGGTGGCCCCGCCCTCCCAATATAAGAAATGTCAGCGCTCGGCTCTCTGCATTGTCTCCGCAGTGGAGACAGAAGAAGGAAGTATGGACAGCGCTGGACTGAGAGATCCCCCGGCGCTGGATATGATCATCCATCGCTGGACCCCGGAGACCCGTCGCTGGATAGCAAGAGTGGATTAGCACCGCTGGAATTTTTTTTTTATTTTTTTTATTTTTAATAAAGGAATTTTTCAAAAGTGTGTTTGTCTTATTTAACCATTTTGACACTTTCTTTGTGAAATGGTAGGGGTACTTTTGTACCCCCTTACCATTTCAAACAGGGGGGGGGCCGGGATCTGGGGGTCCCCTTGTTAAAGGGGGCTTCCAGATTCTGATAAGCCCCCCGCCCGCAGACCCTCACAACCAACGGCCAGGGTTGTGAGGATGAGGCCCTTGTCCTTATCAACATGGGGACAAGGTGCTTTGAGGGGTCACAGACCCCCAAAGCATCCTCCCAATGTTGAGGGTATGTGGCCTGGTACGGTTCAGGAGGGAGGGGGGGCCGCTCTCTCGTCCCCCCCTCTTTTCCTGCGGCCTGCCAGGTTGCGTGCTCGGATAAAGGGTCTGGTATGGATATTTAGGGGGACCCCCACGTCAATTTTTTTTTTAAATTTGATGCGGGGTTCCCCTTAATATCCATATCAGACCTGAAGGGTCTGGTATGGATATTTGGGGGGACCCCCACGTCAATTTTTTTTTAAAATTTGACACGGGGTTCCCCTTAATATCCATGTCAGACCTGAAGGGCCTTTTGATTGAATTTAGGGGAACCCCCACGCTTTTTTTTTTTTTTTTTTTTTTAATCAATGAATGAATGAATTGTCGGCTAATACAGAGAACACTCATTGAGTGTTCTCTGTATTACGGAGACCCGACAATTTAGCCGCAAGTGATTTTAAAAGACTTTTTTTCCTGCACAAATGACACTTTGTGCAGCGACAGTTCTAAGCACCAGAAACATGCGCCCCTTCACAGGCATACTATAGATACCCCCCAGCTACGAAATTTAAAGGAATATTACACTTTTATTGTTTCACTTTAATCATTATTAAAATCACTGCTCCTGAAAAAACGGCCGTTTTTAAAACTTTTTTTTGCATTGATCCATGTCCCCTGGGGCAGGACCCAGGTCCCCAAACACTTTTTAGGACAGTAACCTGCATATTACCCTTTAAAATGAGCACTTTAGATTTCTCCCATAGACTTGTATAGGGCTTTTCGAATTTGCTGCGAACAGCCCAAATTGTTCACTGTTCGCTGAACAGGCGAACAGGCAATGTTCGAGTAGAACATGAGTTCGACTCGAACTCGAAGCTCATCCCTACTCGTGATTTTATCCCTTGAAATTTTCCACATTTTGTCATGTTATAACCAAAATCTTCAATGTATTTTATTGGTGGGATTTTAAGACAAACACAGAATGGCACATAATTGTGAAGTGCAAGTAAAATGATAAATGGTTTTCAAATTGTTTTATAAATAAATACCGTATTTATCAGTGTATAACATGCGCTGGCGTAAAAAAAAACGTACCCCAGGAGGGAATTTTAAGGAGAAAAACATTTAGGAGGGAAGTTTAAAGAAAAAAACTTACATTTAAATTCCCATCAATGCAGCCTTATCCAGTGTCATTGCAGCCTTGTATAATTGCAGCCTTGCCCATGCAGGCTGATTATTTAAAATTGGCTCTGTTGTGAGAGTGTACTCGGCTAGGCTCGGCTCCTCTCGCAGTCTTGCCCAATCCCGTCCCTATGATGGACATTAGACAGGTCCAATCATGGGACTGGGCGTTACTGTGAGCAGAGCCGAGCCTAGCCGAGTACTCTTGGCTTTGTATGTCAACGGCGCTCGCTCCGCTCACAATCAGCAGAGCGGAGATCGGTGGGGATCGGCGTATGACATGCACCCATGATTTCCCCCTGATTTTAAGGGGAAAAAATGTGTGTTATATGCCAATAAATAAGTTATGTGAAAAGTGTGGCGTGCATTTGTATTCAGCCCCCCGAGTCAATACTTTGTAGAACCTCCTTTCACTGCAATTACAGCTGCAAGTCTTTTTGGGGATGTCTCTACCAGCTTTGCACATCTAGAGAGTGAGATTTTTGCCCATTCTTCTTTGCAAAATAGCTCAAGCTCTGTCAGATTGGATGAAGAGTGTCTTGTGAACAGAAATGTTCAAGTCTTGACAAAGATTCTCAATTAGATTTAGGCCTTGACTTTAACTGGGCCATTCTAACACATGAATATGCTTTGATCTAAAGCTAAACCATTCCATTGTAGCTCTGGCTGTATGTTTAGATCTGTTGTCCTGATGGACAAAATGGTTCCAATAGATTTTTGGGTATCAGGGTACAGGGGGCTGAATACAAATGCATGGCACACTTTTCACATATTTATTTGGAAAAAAAAAATCTTTCCTCTTTACAATTATGTGCCACTTTGTGTTGATCTATTACACAAAATCACAAGAAAATACATTTACGTTTTTGGTTGTAACATAACAAAATATGGAAACTTTCAAAGGAGTAGGAAATACTTTTTTAGGGCACTGTAAGTCTGTTGTTTTTCAAAATAACAAGCTCTCCAGCAGTATGTATCAGTTGCAAGGATGAGAGTTTTTTAACACTGGCAAGGGTGCTTACAATGATCAGCTTTTATTTATTTATGTAAAATCTTTATCCTAAAAGAAAACAAAAACTTTTATTGTAACTGCTTATAAAGTATTAGCTGGAGTTTGGCTCTTAATTTGTTAGTGTATTAAAATCTGCTAGCACTTCTAACACTCCCCTCCTCACAGCTTGACAATGCTGCTGTCCAAAGGTAGCCCCTGCACTCCTTCATCCAGAATGGGGGCACTCTAATACAGGAGGTGTGTTATTGGCCAGATCATTAAATTGAAAACAGAGGAAGAAAAGAAAACCCATGGGGCCACCACATCTAATGATTGGTTAGCTGCAATATATAATACATTATTGGTTTTGGATTTAATACAATTTTAAGCTGACCAAACATTCCCCATACACACATTCAATGTGGATGTCAGAATCCTCCCCACTGTGTCATTGTATTTTGACAGCAGGACTCCCCCGCCCTTCTGGAAGTTAATTTGTTTACTGATTCACGAATCTTGCAACTGAAATGAAAGTGTGGATATTTCTTAAATACTTGTTTTACAATACTACACATGGGAGCCCCCTCTCTGTCTCTTTCTCATCTTCTACATGGCTGATATATTATCCTATTAACGGCTGAATTAGACGAGGAGAGAAAGAAGTGGTGGAAGTGTCATCATTACACTATATTGGCCATTGATGGTCTATATTTGAGGTGAGAGGCTGGGGGAAACGGGTGGTGCACAAGCTGAGCACTGAAGCATCGGTGGACTGTCACTTATTTGGAGTTGCTTCTAATTTCATTTCACTGCATGGATTTTGTTCATGGTCACTGCTTTTTATTGGAATTGGCACCACACTGATCACCAAGATTGGATACAGTGTGATATATGGACGTCTATATTATATTTGCACTTGATTTGTATATTTATACTCTATTTGCACTATGTTTAGCACTTTTATTGACTGCACATTTTGTGTATACTGCACAGGATATTTTTTAAGTGTGGCTATTTTTGCACTTTTTTGCGGCATTCGCACTTTATTTATTTATTTTCACTTGATTATGTATTTATTTATTTATTTTTATGCATTCATCATTATTTAATGTTATTTTTAGATAGGTGTTGGTAGCGCCACATACTTCTTTATTAACTATTTACTTATTGGTGTAGAGATCAAATAGGGCTATTAGTTGGGTGGAGCGCATTAGTACTTCTGTTTATTTTCCTATTGATATTTCTTGGGCATTATACAAGGCACATGAAAAAAACACCTTTTTTCAAGACATGCTAGAGTGATCAGGAATCTTCAAACTAAGGCTATCCAGCTGTTGTGTAACTACACATCCCATGAAGCACTGTAAAACTCTGATATTCACAAACATGACTAGGCATGATAGGAATCATGAACAAGTGGAGGGCCGTAGTTTGAAGACCCCTGTGCTAGACCATTATTATGCCTCCAGCATTGGGGGTCTGGCATCTACTCAACTTCTCTCTGCTGGTGGACACAAGAACCTACATCTATAGATATATGATATATATATATATATATATATATATATATATATATATATATATATATATATATATATATATATTATAGCTATATATATATATATATATATATATATATATATATATATACACACACTGAAGCAGGAAGCAATATACATTGGCCCGGAAGTGAATTTATACACAGGAAGTAGGTGTGTGTTACATAGTTAGTAAGGCTGAATAAAGACGCCAGTCCAATCATCAACCTATTTTGACATATTTAGACATACACACATGACCCACACAAACACCACCCCATGTAAATATAAATAAAAAAAATCTTAATTTGCAAACAAGGATCATCTCTTCTTCTGAGAACAGTGAGTGGGGCATTGTGGTGGTAAGAAATTACCAGCAGTACAAGCAACTTCCTGGAGGGGCGTAATGTCATTCCTGTGTGCTGGCCACTGCTACCAGGAACCAGATATGCTCCACGGGTATATACCTCTATACCTCCACAATTTTTGGCACATCTAGATGCATTTGGCGCATCTAGCTGTAAGAACCCAATTTTTATGGAAATTAATAGTAAAGCAGATGCAGATTTCCAGGACTGAACTAACAAATGTTTATAGTTAAAGGCAACTGTTGTTTTCTATTAAACAAGGTCTAAATGGGCCATGTATCACAGTTGAAGGAATGTGTCTGCAAAGTTAAACTAAATGAAATCCTTTCTTATATTTGCTTGGGGATAGAGTGCAGAGGGATCAGAAGTCTTGTCAGTTTTTGGGGATGTCTGCATCCCTGATAAGGTGAAGACACCTCCCAAATTCTGCCAGTTTCTCCTTAAAATTGATTCACTTCCCGACACATAGCCAAACAGGAAGTGATGGTAAAACTCTACCAATGTCTTTCCTTGGGGACAAACAGGTCAATCGAAATAGTTTCCCCGTTAGTTAAATTGCACTCTAGCATTTTGCACCATACACTCCAAATTATTAGGTACAGTATCTTGGACTTTGGGGTTTATTTACTAAAGGCAAATCCACTTTGCACTATAAGTGCACTTGGAAGTGCAGTTGCTGGGGATTCGAGTGGGACATGCAAGAAAAATAAAAAAAACAGCATCTTTGCTTCTACATGATTGGATGATAAAACCACCAGTGCTTTCCCTCAGATTTACAGCGAGTACACTTGTATTGCAGAGTGATTTTGCCTTTTAATAACCCCCAAAATACTTAATTTGGGGTGTACACAACAAAGTGCTAGAGTGCAATTTGCCTAATGGGGACACTAGTTAAATTGACCGGTGTGTCCCCAAGGAAAGACATTGGTAGGGTTTTACCCTCATTTCCTGTTTGGCTATGAAACAGGAAGCGAAGCCAATTTTCTGAAAAGGAACACAAAGCCCAACCTAAAGACCAGCAGGGGTTTTAACACTCACTTGGTTTCCATCAAATGCCCACAATTAGAATAGGATTGTCTTGAGCTAGATTTTAGCTCAGTGCTCTAAATCAGTGGTTCTCAACCCTGTCCTCAAGTACCCCCAACATGCCATGTTTGCAGGTTTTCCTTCATCTTGCCCAGGTGCTTTAAATGAGTTAATGGCTTGGTATTTTGGACAGCTATTTTAGCTAAGATAAATTCCCAAAACATGTCCTGTCGGAGGTACTTGAGGACTGGGGCTAAGAACCACTGCGCTAAAATGGAAAATTGAATACTTGCCTCTCTGTAATTTTCCATTCCTGGTGGTTATCCATGGCAGTATATGCACAATCCATGCATATACTACCATGAAGGCATCAAGAAAGTAGCTTGTAGACAAATCACACTTTTTTTTTGCCATGCCAATCAACCTAGTTAAGCTGCAGCTGGGAAATCTGTTGCATGAAAACAGAAAATTGCTTCATACTTACCGTAATTTTCTTTTCCTGGTGCCTATCCATGGCAGCATACCTATGACAAGCTCTGCCTTCACTCCTCCCTCAGGACCAGTGAATATTATAAATGAAAAGGATTAGTGCACTCCCAGCATCCTACGTAATATAGCATACTGAGGGTGGGATTGTATGGTGCCATGGATAGGCACCAGGAAAAGAAAATTACGTAATTATGAAACAATTTTCTGTTTTCCTGGTGCCTCCGTAGCAGCATACCTGTGACAAACAACTAGCTTAAATGGGTGGGATTATGCATAGTAAAATTTGAAAAAGAATTTAAAATAGGCAAATGCCAGCCTGATAGCCTGTCTGGCAGTATCTACAGATGAGAAAGCTGCCGGGTATACTCTGTAACATCATGTAAATGCATGTTGGGATGACCATGGCGCTGCCCTCTAGATTGTTCTGATGTATACATCTGCTGTGGCCATCCAAGAACCAGAAAACAACCAGGTGGCATACAGCCCAAACTGAAGAAGGGGTTCCAGATCCCTATCCCTGTACACCTTCTTAACCAACTTGATTATCTATGAAACTATTGTACTAGAGCAGGGATCTGCAAACTATGGCTCCCCAGCTGTCGCAGAACCACATGTCCCATGATATATTTTAAAGCTCTGATATTCACAGACATGACTAGGCATGATGGATACTGCAGATCCAGAATGGGAGGAGGGCCTCAAATGATGCTTCTTTGCTCCTGTCTTTTTTCTTTTTTTTTATGTACAAATAGGTTAGATGAAAATCTGAAGGGAGTTGTGGCTTGAAGATAGTGTCTTAGTACCAAAGTAATATCGCCTTTGTGAAGAAGGTTAAAATTGTATCTGAAAAGATCAGCAGGGCCCAAGGCTCATAGATAGTAGAGGAAGAGGGAGAACTTAGGGATGAATCCATGTACCGTTCCAAGTTCAACTCTATCCGAGTACAAAAAATAATATTATTGTTTTCTGATCCCAGAGCCTGAAGTTCTGATACTACCCAGCCTGATGCCATCACTACAAAGAAAAGTTTTCATGTGAGATTCCACAAAGATGCTGAATCAGATGGGGCAAAAGGCTGTTTGGATAAGGGCTCCAGAGTGATAGATAGATAGATCCCAAGTGGGAAAGATTTGTTTTAATGGGTGGGCTTATCATCTTGACTAGAAGAATTTGATTATTAAAGGATCTTCAACCCATCTGTTGTTGTCACAGCAGAGATTACCACCAGCTGTACCTTTTAAATTGCTTAATCCTAATCCTAAATCAAAAACTGCTTGCAGGAAGTCAAGGAGTTGGGAAAAAGAGAGTACACCAGGACTGGAGTTTTGCCATTTTCGAAATATCTAAACTTATTCCAAACCTTCTCACACATATTGTTCATTGAAGGCTCCTGTGCTTTGAGCAGAGTTGAAACAATTCTGGAGGAACATCCTACTGATTAAAGCCTCTGTTTTAACATCCTAATGTGAAGGTTCAATCTGTGAGGATTCTGATGGGTGTGATGCCTCGAGCCAGAAGAAAGGGTATCAGAGGAATATTTACCGTAGGCTGGACACTAAGAAATATTGTCCTAGGGAATCATGGGTCTCCTGGCTAATATGGCAGGACTGTTATCACCATTTATTGTTGATATTGCAGGTCTCAAGAGAATTTTCAAGGTAGGAGGCTGGAGGAGGCCTAAATTAGATTGTTTGCCCAAGGACTTGACAGGGCATCTATTGCTTCTGCCCAAGGGTGAGGTAGATGTGATATAAACCTCTGCAGCTTGATATTGCTTGCTGTAGCAAAAGGATTCAGTTCAGTCCACAATCCAACTGAATAACTTCAGTTGTAGGGACCATTTGCTGAGATCCAGGAATCCTTGGGATAGGTGATCGGCATCTGTGTTTAAGTGGGCTGGAAGATAGACTACCCTTAGGTCCTTCAGATTCCCCTCTGCCCAAATTAAGATGGGTTCCCTTTCCCTTAGTAAGGATCTGTTGTTGGTTCCGCCTTGGTGATACATGTATGATATTGCAGCTCTATTGTCTTTGCAAATCAGAACTGATTTGTCCTTGATCTGAGAGAGCAAATGCTGTCGATGTGAGATAAGCCGCCTGGATTTCGAGAATATTTGCGATGATGTCTGCCGCATTGAACGCCCATCTCTCTTAAACCAACATCTGGTTGCAATGTGCCTCCTAGCCTATTGCATCGGCGTCTGTGGTAACTGTGGTCCAGAAGACATGCCTTAATGGATGTGGCTTTACAGGCATCTCCCTCTTTGTCCACTAATGCAGAGTAGACCCATGTGCATCAAACTTGTTTGAAACATGGACTGGGATAGATGTTTGCTCCATATCTTCAGGAATTCTAGCTAAAATGTGCCTGAGGTATCCATGTGTAAATGGGACCATCTGGGTACAAAAAGACAAAAATCCCTATTAAGTTGAGTTAGCTTGAGGCTGTTATGTAGGACCATGTCCTCACTCTCCTTACTTTCTGAATGATCGCCCACACTTTATGAGATGGCAGGGACACCATCCCTTTTGTAGTGTTGAATAAGGCACCTAAACTGGAGAAAAGATGACTCATTTGATGATTTACCATCCAACTGTATCTTGATAGTGTAGGCCACAGCATCCACCTGTGTTCCACTAGCTGGGCTGGATCTTTTGATAAAAGGAGGATATCTGGTTAGTGATAAGAACTGAGACCAAGTTCTCATAAAGAAGATTGGGTAGTGAACCGAGCCCTGTGAGGGCTCTGAGGGAAGTGCAGGATCCAAAGACTCTGGAATTGTAGATGGGCCTGGTCAACTAAAAATCTCAGATACTTCTGTAACAGTTGTAGTATGGGTGCATGCAAGTAAGCATCCCTGAAGCCCTGGGTACATCTAACTCTGCAGTTCCGGAGAATCGAGTCTGACTTTCCTCCTGTGACGTGGGAAATGGCTTTCTGTAACCTTTCTGGAAACAGTGATTTACCATCAAAAAAAGGGTATTTATACTAATTTTGTTTTGACAGTGTCAGCTGCCGCAATTCTGACCACAATATCCATATGGCTATAAAAAGCAGTGACATTGATCTTGCGAAGTAACAAATTTTATGCATCGCCGTCTCACCAGTGAAGTCTGCTGAGAGCCATAATTCATTCAAAGCCTTGACTATATTTTCCCTAGGAACATTTTGATGAGTCATTGTTTCCATGCTTTCAGTCCACGCCCACAGGGCTTTGGATACAGATAAGGCAACTGCTGACTTCCAGCCGTTTACCTGCCATTTGGTAAGCTCCTTTAAATTGGGGTCTATTCATCTGTTTATACGATCCTCACTTGAGGCTGAATTATCATTTGATGAGATGAAATTCTTTGTTATAGGAACCACTGCCACGTCTACCTCCGATGGACCGTCTGGCATTGCAGAATCTTATTCCAACAGTGGATAAAGGTTTCCTAGGCAATTGAGAGGAAAAAAACATTTTATTATTTATTCCTTTCTTCTTTAACAAAGTCTCTGATATCATCCATCAGAGTAAGCCTATGTTTCCACTATTGCGACCTGAAAGTCACACAATGTTGATGTGACTTGAAACAATGCCCATGAATTCTGGAGGTCTATGACCCTCAAGTCGCATCAAAGTGGGACTAAAAGTAGTGCAGGGAATACTCTGAAGTCGCTGCTACTTGAAATCACACAGATAAATGGTATTCTTCGGATATCATGGGGTACGACTTTCGTACATCTTTTGACTACTCAGATGTAGTGTTGCCATTCTCCCTGCCAATAGCTGGCTTTACAGCCTGGACAAAGGCCTGAACTAGGAAATAGTTGAAGTCCGAGGGCCGAGCTCTTCTGAGGTATTCTCAGATGGCCCACCATCATCCAGATGTCTAGGAGGGATACTTGCTGCGCGTTGAAAGGATTCTCTTGAGGATAGGCCAGGAAGAGTTAACTCCTCTGGAGGAGACTGAGCTAATTGCTGCAATGGAACTGCTGTTGCTCATTACGCTATGTATCCCCTGCCCATCTTTTGAGTAGGACAGCTTACCTGTTAACCCTCTGACTCTCTGTCTGCTGCACAGGCTCTAAAACAGCTTTTGCAGACCAATTGGCTGGTAATGTGATGACCCTGCATGCTCAGCATTTAGGGATTTGAGAGTTGGTGAATATGAAGAACTATGTCTTTTCACAGATGAACCCTCGCCTTTTTTTTTTTACTCGCCAGGCCAACGGTCCCTACCTTAAATGTTGGAGAGGGTCTTGTTCGGGTGGCGTACTGCTTATTTTAGGCAACAGACAGACAGAAAGAGCAGCTGGAGAAAGATAAAGGAGTTAGCGACTGTTATTTCAGCTGGAGAAAGGAAACGCTATTCCTGAGTAAAGAAAAAGAAAGAAATTACATTTACCGTTGTCAAAAAACAGGGTCCCCTCCAGGAGCTGCCCGCATAGGCAACCTCCTCAGATGACAACAGGCTGCCATGCTGAAAGCCCACAGCAATAAACAATGGAAAGGTGAGGGACATCTGTAGAAGATACAACCCTCTAAAAAATTATTTTAACAAACAAGGGCAAAGAATGTAAAATTTGCCTCTATTCAAGATGGCCACCATGACCTCATGCCAGACCGTGCATGCGTGGCCGGAGGCACTAGGACCTATGCGGCCCGTCCAACTCACTATGCAGCCCGTCCGACTCTGGGAGAAGCAAACAAAGAGCCCAACATGGGCAAAAGTTATACAACAAATAACATTGCAGTCTATGGCAACTGACTTGTTAATTTTGCGAGTCCCCACTTGGCTGGCTTATATTCTAGTCATTGGCCTTAAAATGTGTATGGGGGCCCAGGTCCTCCCTGAGGAACATATATCAATGTGATCAATTTGGACAACCTGAAAAACAAAACAAGAAGTGCCTTTAAAAAGGCAAAATTGCTTAAAAGCTAGTAACTTGGGGGGGGGGGGGCTTACTCTGCCTGTAAAGTGGTGCATCTGTAGCATCTATCAAAAATGCTGCTTCAAAGATGTACGGCGTTAGAGAAAACTTACAAATCTACATTGCAGCTGTGAGATTTTAACCCAAAACAAAAAATATCCTGCCCCCCCCCTCTCCATTCATACAAGGCCATTTAGGTCTGTTAAGGCTTAAAATATGAACCCCCACGTGAAAAATACCACCCCAAACTTAAAAAATGTTGTGCCCCTTCCACACACTAACAAAGCCCTAGCCAAACACACAGCAAGCCAGCCCATGAAAGGGGGTGGATGCTTTGGGGCAGGAGGGGCTCATGCACCCCAAAAGTCAACCACCTTGTTCCCATATTCAGGGGGACAAAGGCCTCTTCCACAAAACACTAGGCTGGGATTGTGGGGGGGCTGCAGACAGGGGTTTTTAAGGAATGTGGAAAACCCCTTTAAGCTAGTGGGAACAAGGTGCTTTGTGGTTGGTATTGGGCTGAGCCCAACATGCCCCAAAGACAACCAACTATGTTGAGTACATGTGGCCTTGTATGGTTCAGGAGGGGGTTGAGCGATCGATCTTCTCGCCCCTTTCCTAGCTGGCCCTGTTTTATGCTCTGAAAAAGGATGTGGTTTGGATTGGTGAAGTCAGCTCACAGCCTTTTGAGAATAGAGTGGAGTGTGGCGTTCCCCTTTAACCTCCCTGGCGGTATGATTATTTCGGATTTTAGGTGCTAAAAGCGGTACCATTATTTTGCATGAAAATTTTGCGTTTTATATTGTAGTCCTGTAATTTTTAGGAATAACTCTCTTAAATCTGTCCAAACAAGAGTCTAGCAGACATCCCGGGTATGATAAAGTTTGAAAAATGAAATCATAAATTATAATATAATAAATAACTATAAATAATTGTACCAAATAATAATATAACAATAATAAAAATTATTCAATAATGTAATCAAATCAAAAACACTGAAATTTGCTCAGTTGCAGAATTGTCACTGTCATTACTTTTCAGTATTTGATGACGGATCTCCCCACAAATCGCTATCGCTCAATTCTGCGAGTGATTACAATTTATTATTGCTGTTTTCTAGCTGGTCTAAAACCATTTTTGATGTAAAATTACAGTTTGGTTGCTATGGACAATCTCCAGTTTCCAGGCATAAAACTGCATGCAGAGCACTGGACAGACCACTAGGGACAAAGGGGATGTGAAATATTTACATACAGCAATGTAATCTGTAAGATTACATTATACTGTATGTATACTGTGTGTTTCACTTTTTGAATTTGGCGCCGATCTCCGTCCCCGTGCGTCGCAACGCTCGCAGGGCACGGAGATCGGCGATGTGATAGATCGAGCGAGACACGGCTCGCTCGTACAGCGGGTAGACAACGCTGGATCCGAGGTAGAAGGTAAGTAAACCTCCTCCTGGATCCAGCGATGCGGTCCCGAGTCTGGCTCGGGGTTACCGCTCTTGGTATAAAAATTCCACCCCGAGCCAGACTCGGGAATACCGTCAGGGGGGTTAAAAGCAAAAGCTAGCCCGTGGAAATCCAAGGGGTTAGAGGGGGGAGACAATAGCATTGTAGAATGGAGTGTGGAGTTCCCCTTTAAAAGCAAAAGCTCACCCGAGAGAATCATATGCATTAGAGGGGGAAGGTTAAATGCCCTTTTAGGAAGAGCTTGAGGAGCGAGAGTCTTTTTACATCATTTTAACAAGGTGCAAGTCACATGTTGGCAATATAACATGCTAACAAGCTAAACATGTTGGCAATGTAACATGCTAACATGACCTGTGTGCAAATCTCCTTAAAAAAATACATAAAGGTAAACCAGCGTAAACAAAAGGTGCGCCTGTTCAACCCACGCAATTGCATGTACGTTGCTTAACACTTACTAAGATTTTGGCCATGCAGTGAACAAGTGCATGTGAACGAGCGCAACAGCCGCTTGCTATGCGCATTGCTTACATTGAACTAACGCAGTTCTAAACGTACTTGCAGGCACAAAAGGCTTTCTCTGAAAAAGTTACTTTTTCATTCTATTTTTTGCATATTTGTTACTTGGGCAGTTGTTACTAAACTTCCTCACATCACCCCATAATATTGCAACCTCCATCTTCTGTCAATATTGATTTGGAGATGCTGTGCACCATGTCCATAGCGCACAGATTGTATTCCCCCGCACCATTTCGTAAATATGAAAATGTGCGTTGCGCCTTTCGTAAATCGCCCCCATTGAGTGAGTAGGAGCATGGCCTGGTGGAAAGTGATATGATGTACCTGTAAATATGTGCAAGTGACAATAAAAAAATGTAAATATAAAGAAAAGAGGACAGACAGAAGTGTAGACTTTTCTGTTTAATGTGAAACATTGCCCATGTATAGGGATTCCACTTTGTAAACAAAATAGGTATTCACATCCTCCCCTTGTTCATTGGAATTATTTCATAAACACTACCAATTCCATTTTTGCCTTCCTTTATGTTATTGTTATTGGTAAAGGCTTCCATCCCATGGGAGAACACAGTGCTCCAATGTAACCCATACAATTTCCTGCAGTGTGATTCAAAAAGTATTTACTGATCTCAGGAGCATCAGTGTCATATATTGCTAAATATTGTGCTTCCATAATTAATATCATCGGGTTGTCCTCTGAAGAACGTATTCAATCAATCTGACACTATTACTCACTCGATTAGCAAAGTCAGCAGCACTTTCATTATTAATGACAGCTCCTTCTCACTGTCTACTGGAGTTACCTAAAATGTATTCATTCATCAATTGCTGCGAAAATAATCATCTCATTTTCATATAAATAAAAAGGCAGGATTTTTTAATTGGCATATATCAAGAAGTGAACTAATAAATTACTCATAAGAAAATAAGAAAAATGTGCTTTGCAGGGCAAAAGGTTTTACTATAAAATGCAGCCAATGCAATATGAAGTCCTTATGATTGGTTTTATGTGTATGACCTATATATCACAGTCATATTTTGTAGTGCTAGCCATACATGTGTGAATCTGAACAGTCAATGAAACTGTTGTTTTGATAGAATGGAAGTGATCGGCTGTGACTGAAAAATTCTGATGTTTTTTAAGTCGGTTGCATGATGTATAGAGCATTCAATTCCGAAATGCTAATTTTTATAATTTCCCGTAGGTTTTTGATTTTGATCAGATAGATGCAATAAATTTACAGTTTGTGTTCCATCAGTCATTTCACCCATTTAATTAAAGTGATCACTCAGCTGCCTGAACTCATGATTTACTGAAGGAATATAGGCTGTTCAGTGTTCACTATGGCAACTGAATACTCACTGAGCAAATGATATGAAATTGTGTTTACTTCACAGATTCAATCATGAGCAACAAAAAAAAAATATATTGTTTGCACAATATTGGGTATATTGCAAATAGAACTTTAATAAGTTCAACGATCATTCACCTTACAAAGGAGTCTCTACTCCTTTAGAAAATCAACTCACTGGGAGTGATTTCCGAAAATCCTGCGCCATCAGTAGAGGCGCACGGCGAGGTGCAACGCACATTTTCATATTTACTAAATGGTGCGCTGGTAACAGAGCGCAAATCCCCCATTGATTATAGTGATCTGGGCGCACGGGAGAATGCAATCTGTGTGCCACTATGGACATGGCGCATGGCATTTCCAAATCAATATTTACAGAAGATGGAGGTGCCAATATTATAGGGTGATGTGAGGAAGTTTAGTAACAACTGTCCAAGTAACAAATATGCCCAAACTAGAATGAGAAAGTAACTTTTTCAGAGAAAGCCTGCTGTGCATGCAAGTATGTTTAGAACTGCGTGAGATCAATGTAAGAAGTTTGCATGCGCAAGCGGCTGTTGCGCTCGTTCACATGCGTTTGTTCACTGCGCAGCCAAAATCTTAGTAAATCTTAAGCAATGTACATGCCATTGCATGGGTCGAACAGGCGCACCTCTAAACTTGACAATTTTTTACGCTGGTTCACCTTTATGTATTTTTTTAAGGAGATTTACACAGGTCATGTTAGCATGTTGTCAACATGTGATATGCACCTTGTTAAAATTATGTAAAATTACTCTTGCTCCTTTAGCTCCTCCTAAAAGGGCATTTAA
This sequence comes from Lithobates pipiens, assembly GCF_037356315.1. NCBI lineage: Eukaryota > Metazoa > Chordata > Amphibia > Anura > Ranidae > Lithobates > Lithobates pipiens. The sequence continues at coordinate 161,171,625 of NW_027507764.1, forward strand.
CCGTCCCCCTCTAATGCATATGATTTCCTTGGGCTAGCATTTTCTTTTAAAGGGGAACTCCACACTCCATTCTACAATGCTCGTCTCCCCCCTTTAACCCGCTTTGGATTTCCATGGGGTAACTTTTGCTTTTAAAGGGGAACTCCCACTCCATTCTACAATGCTCTCGTCTCCCCCCTCTAACCCCTTGGATTTCCATGGGCTAACTTTTGCTTTTAAAGGGGAACTCCACACTCCACTCTATTCTCCAAAGGCTGTGAGCTGCCTTCACCAATCCAAACCACATCCTTTTTTGGAGCATGCAAAAGGACCAGCTAAGAAAGGGGCAAGAAGGGCGATTGGCCAACCCCCTCCTGAACCATACAAGGCCACATTATTATTATTATTATTATTATACACGATTTATATAGCGGCAACAGTTTACGCAACACTTTAAAATGTATAGGGGGGACAACACAATTACAGTACAATACAAAAGGTACAGGAGGGCCCTGCTCGTGGAGCTTACATTCTAAAGGGAGGGGGTGGTGGTACAAAAGGTAATAGCTGCAGAGAATGATTTGATGGGGGTGGCATACATTCATGCACTCAACATAGCTGGCTGCCTTTGGGGCATGTTGGGCTCAGCCCAATACCAACCACAAAGCACCTTGTATCAACTAGTTTAAAGGGGTTTTTCACATTCTGTAAAGCCCCTCGTCTGCAGCCCCCCACAACCCCAGCCTAGGCTTGTGTGGAAGAGGCCCTTGTCCCCCTAATTAGTGGAACAAGGTGGTTGACTTTTGGGGTGTCCGTGCCCCTCCTGCCCCCAAGCATCCACCCCTTTTCATGGGCTGGCTTGCCATGTGTTTGGCTAAGGGTTTGTTAGTGTGTGGGAGGGGCACAATTTTTTTTTAGTTTGGGGTGATATTTGTTCACGTGGGGGTTCTTATTTTAAGCCTTAACAGACCCAAATGGCCATGCATGTATTGGTGGGGGGCAGGCTATTTTTTTGTTTTGGGTTAAAATCTTGCAGCTGTAATGTAGATTTGTAAGTTTTCTCTACAGCTGTACATCTCTGAAGCAGCATATTGGATACAAGCTACAGATGCACCACTTTACAGGCGAGGAAGTTACTAGCTTTTGAGCAATTTTGCATTTTTAAAGGCACTTCTTGTTTCGTTTTTGACGTTGTCCAAATTGGTGACATTGATATATGTTCCTCAGGGAGGACCTGGGCCCCCATACACATTTTAAGGCCAATAACTAGACTGCAATATATTGCAATATATATCATATAAAATAGTATATATATAAAAAAACAGATAAAACTTCAAAAAGTCCACTAATTAAATATATATATATATATATATATATATAGCAGCGCTCAATATGCAAAATCTTGTTCAGATGTTGTTCATATGTGCTGACTTCCGGTGCCAGGGGAAGCGAGAGCGGAGGACGGAACAGGGGGGGGTTTGCCAAGCCCGCTGGCCGGATCACAGGGTAATATTGAACCATTTCTTACATTAGAAGAACCACCAGATCCAGCACACTGAATGAGGAGTTACTTGCTTCCATATGACAATGGAAGAGTTGAAGAATGAATCAGAGACCACTTCCATGGTTTCCATGCCCTTATATGCGGTTATGTATCCAGTCTTTAACGAGCTTTGGACCACCCTATTATGGTGACATCTAGCGACCAAAGAATGTAATGGTTTGAAGGCTCCTATATCCTTGATTTCCCACGACCAAAGAACATAGTGGTTTGGTATATTGAAGGCTCTTATATCCTTGATTTTCTGGTGAGTGCATCCCCAAGGGGGGCTTGTATTTGGAGAGCACATAAGGTGGAAAACACCAGGTGGAAGGTGGTTTCGATCTTTCTTCTTCTTTTCACGTGTTGGACTCTATCACCATTCTTTCAAGAGCACATATGAACAACATCTGAACAAGATTTTGCATATTGAGCGCTGCTATATATATATATTTAATTAGTGGACTTTTTGAAGTTTTATCTGTTTTTTTATATATATACTATTTTATATGACGTATGTTTTAAACAAGCAGCAGCTATCACTATCATTCTTCTGATTTAATTGAATTTCTTAGTGATCATAAGTATTGGTCAAAAAGATTACTATTATTTTTCCTTTTGAATCGGAATCCTGAAGCGCTGAGCAGTGTGCTATTGCAGTTAGGGACGATAAATTTTCAGCACACAGGCTTGGAATATTGCAATATATAGTGGAAAAAAATCACAACTCTGCCCAATTTTTTTGTAACACTTTCTAGGTTTGAAACTCAGAACTGCGAATGATTCAGTCAATCAATCTAAATCAGAAGCATTGGACATAAATATTCCTGACTTGGTACAGGATACGGTACAGCAGTCCTTTCCCTTTAAATGGTGCACACAAGCACTCTCTTATCTTGGAGTTAAACTCACTCGGGACATTTCCACACTGTTTCAGGTTAACTATACCCCCTTTACAACTCCATTGAACAAGAATTAAAGAATTGGCAGGTACATGAACTTTCCTGGATGGGTAGAATAGCGGGTATTAAGATGACGGTACTCCCATGAATCTTATATTATTTTTGATCATTGCCAATTCCAATAATATTTACATTCTTTAAAAAACTTCAATCGCTGGTTTACAAATTCATTTGGGGTGGTAGTGGATGTAGGGTGGCTCCCTCCACTCTCTATATCTCCAAGTAGAGAAGTGGGCTGGGAGTTCTTCATTTCTTGAGGTACTACAGGGCTGCTCAACTGGTACAACTATACCAAATGTTCTCTATGACATACCAACCTGACTGGGTATGGTTGGAGGCACAGGCTAGTCCTTCACTACCTGTGGACCTCCTGATGTGTCTTCCGACAAGAGAACATTGGGCTATTTAAAATCTTTCTTTGTCCCACTCCCTGTGTCTTTGGGACACGTGCAAATTATACCTGCTGAAATCTCCCCATTCCCCTGTGGCCCTTATACTCAATAACCTGCACTTTCTTCCAGGACAAAATCCCCAACAATTCAGATAGTGGGTTAACAAAGGCCTTTACAGGATAGCACACTTCATAGCTCACAAAGGGTTCAGGCATCAGACTTATTTCCAGGAGACGTTACAGATGCCCCAACGGAATCTTTTAGTCTGTATCAAATGACTAATTTTATAAAATCCCTGGGCACCGATACAATTGACATAACCACTAGGACCTTGTTTGAAAATAAATGCATACGCTGACCTGAGTCACGTGGGGGGGATCTAGGAGCTCTATGCCCTCTTCAACACTCAACAGACTAAACCCTCCTACCAAACGGTAGGGGAATCAGATCTAGACGAGATTATAGAGGAGGAGGTTTGGGAGCAGTGGTCGACCATTGAGCATAGAGGAATACTCAATACAGTAAACCCCCCTCCATCGCGGGGGTTATGTTCCGGACCCACCCGCAAAGAGTGAAAAAAAACGCGAAATAGAAAGACCCTATTTAAATATACCCTAGGCATGTTCTGTTGATATTTTAATAGCATTTAAAGGTCTTTAAACACACTATTACGCAATAGAAACACATAAAAGATAGAGAGAGAGATCAAGAGGATTTTTAAAACAGAAAAGTATTGTGTTAACAGTATACTGTACAGTACAGTAAAAAATAGAGTACAGTACTGTATGTACTGTACTCAGCAGAAAAGAAGATGACTATAAGGGCAGCTACTGTTCTTCTGAAGGCGCCGGTTCAGCAGGCGCTTCTTCAGGTGTAGGTGGGTCATCTTCTTGCTGCTCCAGAACCTTTTACGTCTACATCAAAGGTGGTCATGGAGGTACTTGGGGTGGATGCAGCCTTCTTCTGTTTTGTCAAGAACATAGTTTTAGGCAGTTGCTGGGTGTGTTTCTTCTTTTGGGCGAGGAGGTTCATGTACACCTGGATGGCTCCATCAATGCTGTTTTGGAACTGCAGTGAACGAACCCTATCAGGATCCCACTCAGCTAAAATCTGTTTTCAGGTCATTGGCCGTATGCATGACCCTGCCAAGGTGTTTAATTGACAAGCCTTTATATTCTTCTTCCTCCTCCTGTTACTCCACTTCCTCCTCACTTGCTGACTTGGTGAGTTCTGTCAGATCCTCATTGGTTAGTGGAGCTAAATGGGTTTCAATTGTCAGAAACCATGAAACAGACTGAGACAGAAGTACAATCAAATCACACTTGTTTATTAATAAAAATAAAAAGGTAAATAGTAAAAAGCGTAGTCAAGCATAGCCAGAGTCCTGTAGCCAGATCGGGTAGTCAGCCAGTCCAAAGTTCATTAACCAGATCGGGTAATCAGCCAGGCCGAAAGTCAGGGATCCAAGGAGAGCAACTGCAAGCAGGATAAGAAGCCAGGTGGGATGTCAGCAAGCCAGTCTTGAAACAAACAGCAGGAGATGGTTCCCTGTGATGTGACCAATGCAAAGGCAAATGAAAAAGTGAGCAGGAAGGCTTTAAATAGGCAGGTCAGACGAGCATCATCGGGAACAGCTGGTAACTGGAAAGAGAAGAGAGCTGGCAATTAGCCGACAGCTGAGCGGCCAGCCCAGAGGAGGAAGGGCTAAGCCAGCCCTGACATCGATTAGGTCATTGACGTCGTCCTGGGTCATATCCTGAAAACCTTCACCTCCTAGCAACTTCGCTAGCCTAATTGCCTTGTCCACAGCTGAATGATGAACTTCGTCAGGAGAGAAACCCTTCATAATCGTGAATAATTTCTGGCCAAAGCTTCTTCCAACAGGCATGCACAGTCTTCTTCATCTCCTTGAGGGCCTTTTGTATGTTCTCCAGACAGGTTGCAATGGTGTAATTACGCCAGTAGTCCTTCAAATTGAAATTTTCATCATTGTTCATGGATTCGACAAGATGATTCAAGGAGTTGCGAGTGTACAGCGCCTTGAATGCTCATATCCCACCCTGGTCCATGGACTGAATTAAAGACGTGGTGTTGGGTAGAAGGAACTCAACTTGTACTCCTTCGTATGATAGATCTGTGGCGTGGCCTCCTGCATTATCCATCAGCAGAAGCACCTTAAAATCAATGTCAAGTTGGGCAAGGTAGACGTTGACGGCTGGGATGAAACAATTATGGAACCACTCAGTTGTGAGGATTTTAGTCATCAAAGCCTTAGTGTTATGCATCCAATGGACTGATAGCTGGTTCTTGTTTTTATGCTTCAGTGCTCTGGGGTTCTTGGCCTTGTAGATCAGGGCTGGCTTGATCATAAACCCAGCAGCATTTCCACACATAACCAAGGTTACTCTGTCCTTATAAGCCTTGAATCCAGGGGCTTGGGCTTCCTCCTTCATGATGTAGGTCCATTTGGTCATTCTCTTCCAAAACAAGCCTGTCTCATCCATATTAAAGACTTGCACTGATTGGTACCCACCCTCCTCGATGATACTCTTGAAGGTCTCATTGGTGTACCTTGCAGCAGCTTCTTTGTTGGCAAATGCAGCTTCATCTTGCAATAAAACACTCTTCAACTGATAGCGTTTCTGGAAGCGGACAAACCATCCCTTGCTGGTAGAAAAACTTCCCGATGCGCCTCCTTCAGAGCCTCCTTGATTGGCAAAAGTGTCATACAGCTTCTTTGCCTGAGTCCTGATGGTGTTACCATCCAATGTGATGCTTTTTTTCCTGCAATCTTGGATCCAAATGGCCAGCGCAGTTTCCATCCTAACAATGTTTTTATTGCGGGAAGAAACAACTCTTTTTGCAGCTTGGTTGATGGACAGTGCAGCAGTTGCCCTGATATTCTTCTCATCCTTCTTGAAGTAGCGAATCGTTGACTCATTCATACCATAATGGTGCGCTATAGCAGCATAACTCTGTCCTTCCTTTATCATATCAAGAAGTTTCACCTTCTCCAGAATCGTAAGGAACTTCCTCTTCTTTTTTGGCTCACCAGAAGCCGTAGCCTTAGATGATGGGTGTTTGGGTGGCATCCTTGCGGCTATCCTTGCTTGTGGTTGGCAAAGTTACCACCCCCTCTAACGTCACTACGCTCGGTGCAGTCCACGAGCGAGGCATGCGTTCCACCGCAGCCTCGCTCTGATTCACCGCTACATAACCGCAAAATGGCTAAATATTATAGCGATATCAGAATAACAGGTCCTAATTAAAATAGCGCAATAACCAGGACCGCAAAAACTGAACCGTGATAGAGCGGGGGTTTACTGTACTTCCTTGGTGGAAGCGAATTGCAAGGTGCTGTCCAGATGGTGCCTAGTTCCGGCAAGGCTGGCGAGATTTTACCCTGGCACTTCAACCCTTTGCTTCAGAGGATGCGGGTAAGAGGGTACTATGTTCCATGTCTGGTGGTCCTGTTCCAAGGTCCAGCGCTTTTGGATCAGAATATTCACTCTGGTATATTCAGTGACATGACAAAATCGAACTAAAAATCCTAAAACAGCGCTGTTTGTGGACCTGCTGGACGAGATCCCTAGACATCACTGAATCCTCATCTTCTTTATATTTTCAGCAGCTAAAATTACAATATCATGAGCATGGAAAACCCCAGGGGTCAGTCTTGCACTAGTAAAACAAACTTTTTTGGATCATGGTCAATGAAAAATTGACCCGCATCCTTAGAGACAGACAAGCCAGATTTAATAGGGTGGTCCCCCTGGATTAAGTATCTCCAAGCTCCATAATTCCTGGAACTGGATAGTAGGGGGCCTAGGCCAATGACTCCTACTTATTTCTGACCTTTATTCTCGTTTTCACTCCTTCCCTTCTCTCCCCCCCCCTTTTTTTTTCTCTTTTAGTTCAATGATTAACCTTATGGATGCAAGTGGAGAGTCCTGGAGCCTCTCATTTCTTGATGCCAATGTTGGAGCTACATAAAGTGACTCTGAGTACCTGATCGACTTTGGTGATAAGGGCCCCCGATCTTGGACTATGCTAAAGGTGCTACAGCTTGATCAAACATTACCGAGAAGTTATAATTATTCTGTTCAGGCCCAAGCGGGGAGTAGCCTAATTCAACTGTATTTACCTTTTATAATTGTTTTTATATTACAGTCATATGGATCAGACACTTCGTCACCTTTTGGGAGTGCATGGTTCTTTCTGTACTGATATACCATTTGTATCCTAAGAAATTTGTTAAAATTTTGAATAAAAATCGATTGCAAACATATAGTGGAAAAACACGTGGCTTTCTTAATAATTAAAGGGTTACTAAACCCTCGTGTTTTTTTTTAATAATAATAATTTAATTTTTTTTTTAATAATGAACATGTCATACTTACTTCCACTGTGCAGTGGCCCCAGTCCTCCTCTTCTGGGGTCCCTCATCGGCGCTGGTAGATCCTCCCTGCACTCTCCTTGGGGGTACTCGTGCATGTGCGCTCCCAAATCCAGCTTTTGCATCCATAGACACAGAAAGTCAGACATAGCCCCACCCCTGGCACCCCCTCGCTGCTATCAATCTATATAATCAGGACATGAGACACCAGCTAGAGCTGGTGTGCTCTTCCCCGGGGAGAAGAAAACTGGGTTCAGGTAAGTAAAATGGGGGCAATGGGGGGCTGCAGAACTACAAGAAGGTTTTTCACCTTAATGCATAGAATGCATTAAGGTGAAAAACAATGAGGGTTTACAAAATCTTTAAGTGCCAATCACAATGTAAAAAGTCCAACTTCAGGGAGTGTTCTTGAAATACAATATTTAAATTTCCCAGCTTCAGTGATCAACCACCAATATAAAATTCAAGCCTTTTTACCAGAGGCACAAAACCTTCATAAATGCATGCATTGGCCTCTGACAAACATTACGTTGGAACGAAACACTTTTGTGGATCTCATCACGCCTGCTGGCGGGCGGCACTGTATCTGTCTATGCTGATGCTTTCTTTTTGTGAGTATTCATTGTTTTAACACTAATTTAACTTTTAGAAATGGGATTACATTATGCGTTTTGTCTCTTTTCTTCTTACGTCCGATATATGACACTCCTGTGGAGGTGGTTATTCTTTGCAGTCTGGTCAGGTTTTTTGGCTTGATTTTTCAAGTTGATACATGTGCACTAATGATCTCATTTTATTGAGGTCCGATACTTCTGGTAAGAGGATTGGATTTTATATTGGTGGTGGATAATGGAAGATGGCAGATTTAAATATTGTGTTTCTTGTTCAAATATTGTATTCATCAGCAGTGGTGTAACTAGAACTTTCAGGGCCCCGATGCAAGAAACCATGAAGGGCCCCCCTGAACCTAAGCCAGGGCCCTTCCCTCTGAGTCCGGCGGTGGAACTCCAGGGCGTGGTCACAGGTATGACCTTTGTGAGCCCTGTAGTTCCACCACTGGCATCATTAGTTTTTTTATTATTATTTTATTTTTAGGTGCCCCATTGGGGGACTGTCCCTAGGCAGGATGGGGTCCCCGTCCCCAGAAGAGATGAGGTCCTTTTCTCCAGGGCAGATGAAGTTACTGCCCCCAGGTGAGAAAGGGTCCCTGTCCCCAGGGGAGATGGGGTCCCTGTCCCCACGTGAGAAGGGGCCCCTGTCCCCAGGGGGAGATGGAGGGGGTATGTAATGGTGTGTGGGGGATGGGGTCCTCTCACTCACCATGACCAAGCTGCAGGCCGCACACTCATCCATGTTGGCCTGGGCTCCATCCAGTGTGCTGGACGGGTGATTAGCATATCTCCCAGAAAGACCTTTCGTCATCTGTGTATGACGGGGAGGAGGAGGGCTGGCAGACAAGCCTGCAGTGTCCTCTGGGGGGCTCTCATAGGGCTGCACTGCATCTGGGTGCTTAAAGTTTGTTTACCCGGGAGAAGTATGCAGTGCAGTGTGGACCGGACTCGGGGGGCGGGACTCTGGCTGGGGAGAACAGACATCGGACTGAGCAGCAATGCATGCAGCAGGAGAGGGGTACTCTGAGGAGTTGGCCGAGGACACAGGTCATGCAGGGAATGCACAACTAAAGAGCAGCCAGTGCGATAGTCGGAGCTCTGCTAGTCACCCTCCCCCCACCCGTGTACATGATGCACTGGTACCCCTAGTTGCCTATGCTGCTGCCGGCCATATGTAGAGGGGGCTGCATGGGCCCCCTGCAGCACAGGGCCCAGTTGCGGTTGCGACTGCTGCACCCCCTATAGTTACGCCCCTGTTCATCAGGAAAGAAAAGAGGTGATACAATAAAACATTGGTCCTTACATGGACAAAAAAAAAACAAGGTAGCACAGTAGTAACCATGAGAATTTAACACATAAGGATTTATGTATATATGTAGGTTTAAGATACTATTCAAGTATTGTATGATAAAACCTGAAGTCTAGCAAGCTAGAACATGTTAAGATTGCTTTAAATACATTAGAACATTATAGTGAACAAGTAAATCTTACTCAACTTGGAGCTAAAAGTATGCATACATGACAGCCTACTGAAGCTCAGTGGTGATTTTTAGAGCAATGGCTACCTATAGATGAAAGCCATCAGAAAGAGAAAACAAAGTAGTAGGAGATTGTCAAGAAAGTGGCAGGGGGGAAAGAGAGAGAAAAGGAAGACAGGGGAAGGAGGGACCCCAGGCGCCCCTAGACCGAACATAGTGGGACATGTCAAGCCATAAGATAATGTTAACAGTCACAGAAGCAAGAGGGATTTGCCAAAATTGGGTGGGAGGAAGTGTGCCACCCATGGGGACCAGGGGGCTTCATATTTGGCTATCCATCAGAGATGATTGCCTAAATTTTTGCATGAATCATGGCTTCTTTGACCTTATTTTTCACAGCAAGAACACAATGGTTGGGGGTTTTCCATGACTTGGCGATAATTTGTTTAGCCACCGTTGTGATCTGCAGAAGAAGTTTAAATTGACGGTGTGTTACATCATGCGGCTTAAAGTTTTTAAGATGGATCTAGAGATAAGGTCATATTAATTAAGGTAGAGAGCATGGTGAAAGGTGATGAGGATTCCCTTACATCTGGTATCAACTGATGCTGTGTACATGGGTCTCTTGGAGGCAAACAATGAGTCAGAGGTTCAAAATAGGATAGCTGTAAGTCATAGCTATAGTCATAACAACAATATCCCAATAACGAGGAGATGAAGGTAATATGGCTGCTCGGTATGGGTAAGAGAGAGTTCAGGTGTGGGTGATGATTGGCAAGAGCAGTTATGAATTGATCAGTGGTATGCATACCTTACCTAGCTGAGGTTGCACGTAATATCATGGATATCTTGCATAGCAAATTCAGAGGGGGAAAGGTCTAATGCCCGTACAAACGATCGGACTTTCCACCAACAAAACCGAGGATTTTTGTTCGAAGGATGTTGGCTCAAACTTGTCTTGCATACACGCGGTCACACAAATTTTGGCCAACAATTACGAATGTGAGAACACGGTGCGGTACAAGACGTATGACAAGCTGAGAAAAAGGAAGTTCAATAGCCAGTGCAGCTCCTTCTGCTTGATTTTGTGCCTCGGACTTGTGTACACATGATCGGAAAGTCTGACAATAAATGTTCAATGGAGCATACACGCATTCGGACTTTCAGCCAACAAGTTAACATTCAACATTTGTTGTCGGAAAATCCGATCGTGTGTATGGGGCATTACAAGCACAATTGTGTGGGAAAAAATACACTTTTTTTAATTAAAAAATAAGATAACAGTGAAGTTAAGCCCAATTTTGTTCTATATAATGTTATCTTGAGTAAATTGATACATAACATGTCACGCTTCAAAATTGCGCCCATCGTGGAATGGCGACTTGGACTTAAAAATCTCCATTGGCGAATTATAAAAATTTCTACATTTTACCAGTTTTGAGTTACAGAGAAGGTCCTTTGCTATAATTATTGTTTTCGCTCTAACAATCGCTGTGATACCTCACATGTGTGGTTTGAACACCGTGAGTGAAAATGTCCATGTCATCGACTCTCAGCTCCAGTTCTACTGTTCTCTGTCCCAATTTCCTGATTTCCTGTGACAGCTTATCAGAATTGTGGTTGGAGGTCTGTTTTAGTGCTTTAGTAAGCATTCTTTTGAATTGCCTGAGGAGGTCTGGGGGTGCTGGGTCAGTAAGGGAAGAGAGGGACCAATCCCCAGGCCTGTGTCAGACTCCCTACCAGCTGAGGCATGGTACTGCTTGATGGGTGCGGAGAGCGTGGCTGAGGTGAAGAAGAAGCCACCACCATCTTGGTGGAGGCTCGCACCAGCACATCCCAGATCGATTACCTTTTGATCCATGAGTGGGCGGCTCCATGGACCATCGTACGGGCACTGGGACAAGCTGTAGTAGTGGGTAAGGCGTGTCCGGTATCGGCGCTGAGCGGCTGTTTCTCCCCCAAATGGTGCAGAACCTCAAACAGGCATGTCAATCCTGATGGCTTCACGCATAAATATTGTGTTTCAAGAACTTTTTTATGTTGTGATTGGCACTTACATTTTGAAGAAAATCACTTGTTTTTTCACTATATTTAGATTGCCACTTTACTCTTTATTGTTTTCAGGTATTGTCATCTGTGGCTTGCACTTGCAAAGGGGTGGCACAACATATATACAGTATGTATAAATTTAGTATTTTGTATTCAATTACTTTTTTGTGTGTGGCTTCCCTATCATTATCACTATTGTTTTCTCACATTAACATTGTTTTAACTAGCACAGAGTTTTTCCTACTTAAAACCATGCAAAGACAGCAGACAGTGGGAGCAAACGCAGTAAGAAAGTGGGCCTCGTTCAGAGTTATGTTTAAGTGACTTTATTTAATTTTGTTATGCACCTAGAGTTCTCCTAGGAGAGAAATCCTCTTTCATAAGTTTTACTTGTTTATCTGCAGCAATCGCTTCCCTTCATCCCTTCAAGGAGCTGATTGAAGGAAAGGGACACCACCCCCCCCCCCCTTCCACACATGGTACATAAACAAAGGAATGATACAGACCCTCCCCATCACAGATGTATCTCATGTGTTGGGAAAACTTGTCAGAAGTGACTCATGCGGACAACAGGGAAAAAAGCAGGAAAGAAGCACCAGTGAGAAACACCACTTAGAGCTTTGGCGATAGTCAAGTAAACAACATCTATATGTGCTTTGTTCTGATTTTCTGACTGGGGTTTCCAACCACTTTAAAGGCTAAGTTCACCTTTGGAACATGTTACATGTTCCACACATATTTAGGGTGGAACATGTTCAGATTCAGCCTCCTATCCTCCCAATCCCCCCCCCCCCCCCCCCCTTTATGGCAGGCAGGGAATCTTCTCCCTGCAGTGTTGTCACAATGTGTGGCTGGTTGCTGACATTGGTGTGTGATTAGTGGGTTCCCCCCCATGCTTTATCCTCTGGTTCTTTTGTTAGAGGTAGTTGATAACTTGCCTTTCACTACTCATGCTAAATTGTTCATATTTTATGCTGCATATTATGCTAGGGAAACTATTCTGTCCCACTAGAAAGCATTTGACCCTCCCACATTTCTGGGTGGAAAGCCATGGTTAATGCCGCCTTACACCTGTATAATCTATATGGGCCGTAACTGTTTTATAATATGGCCCGCTTGGGTGGAAGAGAGGCATCTTACAATCTACTCTTCTAGCATAATAGTTTACCTCTGTTCTGATTCTCTCCCCCCCACCCCAGTTTGAGTATAGTACTATACTGTATTTCTTATATAAACTGTGCTGATGGGCTATTCTTTTTATTACTTTCTGGTTGAGTTATGCTTGTATCCCATACAATGTATGCTATATATTGTCTCACTGGTTGTATTGTTTCTTTCCTTTTTTGCCATACAGTGAACTGCTAGATATTGTTTATCATTTTGGAACTACAGTTTACATTTGCATGTACACTGCTGTTTTATATCAAACATTCCTTCTGTTAAAAAATAAATAGTGTGACTGAGCAGTGCTCTGCCCACATGGCCATGGCATTCATTCAGAGAGTTCTGTGAATGAACAGATTATAAGTACTATCAGCCACCGTGGCAACCTGCTTGTAGTTCTCAAAGACCTACAAGAGCGCTCACCAGGGCTTGATTCTTCCTGAAATTCAGAAGTATCGGAGGTACAGGCAGACCTTGTATTGAAAGTCTGCAGGATCCTGGCATTTAACCAGCTTTACAGCAGGGGTCTCAAACTGGCAGCCCTTCAGCTGTTGCAAAACTACAAATCCCATGAGGCATTGCAAAGCTAACAGTTACAAGCATGACTCCCACAGGTAGAGGCATGATGGGACTTGTTGGTTCGCAACAGCTGGAGGGCCATCAGTTTGAGACCCCTGCTTTACAGGCTCCAGTGTAAAAAAAAAAATAAGTGCAAAAAGATGTGCATTTATAATTGTTTTAATAAAAGGTGAAATTTAAAGTTTTTTCTTTGCTTCATTTACACAGTTTATGGGAAAATTGAGATAATATTCAAAACATCTAAGCATACAGAGAGGAGTAACCTTGGTTGCCAGGCAGCCAAATGACATGTGATCTAACGTTATCTTTTAACAATACAAAATTATTTGTCAGTTATGGAATAAACTGAGAATACTTTCCACCACCATTGTGAGCGTGGATTCTCCCTGCGTACACAGCATTGGGCATATTTTAGATATATTTTTTTATTTTGTGTACTTACTTTAACACTTTAATAGAAAGAAATAATAATAAAAATAATAATAATTGCTCTCACAAGGTGAAGAATGTAATAGGGAGCACTTAGCCCAGTGGCTGTAACATTTATAATACAGTGTTTTCACTCCAAAGTAGAAAAGGGTTTTTCCCAAGATAAATATAAAATATTGCAATATATTTATATTCTTATTTGAGCCAGCAGATGGAGCTGTTTGCTCATGTTCACATATTTTGTAGGTCCCCCCTTTAATATCTTCATAACTGCTTGTTTAACCCTTTCATGACTAAGCCTATTTTTGGAATTTGGTGTTTACAAGTTAAAATCCATATTTTTTGCTAGAAAATTACGTGGAACCCCCAAACATTATATATATTTTTTTAGCAGAGACTCTAGAGAATAAAACGGTGATTGTTGCAATATTTTATGTCACACGGTATTTGCGCAGTGGTGTTTTAAACGCAACTTTTTGGGAAAAGGGACACTTTCATGAATAAAAAAAAAACCAAACAGTAAAATTAGCCCAATTTTTTTGCGTAATGTGAAAGATAATGTTACGCCGAGTAAATAGATACCAAACATGTCACACTTTATAATTGCGCGCACTTGTAGATTGACGACAAAGTACGGTACCTAAAAATCTCAATAGGCGACGCTTTAAAAATTTTTTACGGTTACCAGGTTAGCGTTACAGAGGAGGTCTAGTGCTAGAATTATTGCTCTCACTCTGACGATCGCGGCGATACCTCACATGTGTGATTTGAACACCGTTTACATACGCGGGCGCGACTTCCGTATGCGTTTTCTTTGCTTCGCGAGCTCGCGGGCGCGGCGGGCGCTTTAAAAAATTTTTTTTTATTTTTTTTATTTATTTTATTTATTTTTAAATAACTAAATTGTTTTTAAAAAAAAAAAAAAAAATTGATCACTTTTATTGCTGTCACAAGGAATGTAAACATCCCTTGTGACAGTAAAAGGTGGTGACAGGTCCTCTTTATGGAGGGATCGGGGGTCTAAAAGACCCCCCACCCCTCCTTCACACTTCAATGTATTCAGATCGCCGAAAACGGCGATTCTGAATACCGAATATTTTTTTAAAACCGGCGCCATTGGCAGCCGAGTAAACGGGAAGTGACGTCATGACGTCGCTTCCGTGTTTACAATGAGGAGACTGGAACGAAGCCGATTACGGCTTCGTTCCAGTTCCTCCGCAGCAGCCGGAGGCGTCGGATCCCTGATCGGTGCTCCCGATCGAGCGGGAGCACCGGTAGCAGCGGCGAGAGGCGGCGGGAGGGGGGGGCGTCCCCTCCCGCTCCTCCGGCATAACAGCCGAGCGGCTTTTAGCCGCATCGGTTGTTATGGCTGGAAAGCCAATCGCCTGCTGAAGAAAACGGTACCGGGATGATGCCTGCAGGTGCGGGCATCATCCCGGTATACCCCCCGGAAGCCGAGTACGCATATCTGCGTACGCTCGGCGGGAAGGGGTTAATGTTAAAAAGGAATTAACCAGACCAGTGCAGTGCACTTCCAATTGCACTTACAGTGCACTTGTAGTGCAAAGTGGATTTGCCTTTAGTAAATACCCCCTATAGTGCCCAGTACAAATGAACAAATCCAAAAGTTATAAAAGGTGACACGGAAGAAAAATGTATCTCCCCTCTCTACAATAGAGTGCTGGTTTGCGCTCCACGTGCACACCAGAGACCGGAAGTCATGCGCCCCGGAAGTCCCAGCCAACGCGTTTCATCAGCAACATCTTTTATATTAGGCTACATTCACAATTGTTGTGCAGGTGTGGATAATGCATTTGACATTGTAGTCTAATGCCAATTTGGGGGACCTTTTCTTCTGAGCAGGCGTTTTAAAACTTCCTTGTGTGAATTAAGCATGCGCAAAATGGGTGGCTTTTAAAGGCTAAGAACACCTTAACTACCTCAATATCAACATGCTTCTTAATTTTGGAGTGTCTACTTTTCAAAAAGGGGTCATTTTAGGTATGTTTGTAATGTCATGCTATTTTTATTTGATATGCTTTATAACATATATAAGAGAAGCAGTTTTTTTTTTTCAAAAATGTTAGTTTTTTGCTTTATATAGTAATAAATAAAAACACAGTGGTTAATAAATACCACCAAAAGAAAGCTCTATTTGTCTAAAAAAGATATAACATGTATTTGGGTACACTACTGCATGACTAAGTAGTTGTCAGTAAAAACATCATAGCACCGAAGACAGAAAAATGGTAATGAAGGGAGTGTAACATGGTGGCAATGAGGTGGTTAAAGAACATGCCTTTTTTTTACAAGCTGAATTATGCACATTTGCTTTGTCTGAGGTTTTAATATGACAAGGAAAGCCAGAATGCTTCTTTTGTTCTTTTTTGCTCTCTTTAGTTTACTCATAAGGCTCTTTGGATAATTTATGACTTTTTAATTTTTTATTTTTTGTGAAAAAAAGATTGACTTTATGGGCACACATTTGCAAGCACATATAAAAAATTAAACACACGCGCAATGAATTGAATAATATTTCATTTTAATTTATTAGTATTTTGCCTTTTATATTAAGTATTATTTATGTCTACCATACCATTCTAAAAAAAAAAAAGCTCTTCTAACTTGTTTAATTGGAATATTTTATATAAATATTGTAGGCTGACCTGACATTTTCTCGAAATGCTATATAGTCTGAAAATAAGATATATCTGATAATGTATTCGGCTTCGTATGTTAATGTGTGTATGCTTCCTTACTCATTCAGAGCCATTTATGCAGGTCAGCTGTGAAAGGCATCAGTACAACACTGTCCTTGGATACAAGGACAATCATGTCATATGTTCACACAAAATATGATGGTTACAAAGAGAATTCATTTAATATTTAACTATTCAAAGACAGCCAGGTGGAAATTAAATGTAATACATACTGTATGTCCTCACTAAAAGCAGGTGTAAATGTTTAGTATGATTATGGATTACCATCCACTAGTCATTTGAAACCAAACAAAATCAGGCACAGAAGCATGTCATATTTATTTAAAGGATTTTTTCATCTTTATATATGTAGAGTATCTCCATATAAATGTTATTTATTTATACTATATATATATATATATATATATATATATATATATATATATATAAATTTCCATGCATATACTCAATGTATTATTGCGTTTTAATTAGTCATTTTTTTCTAGATAAACTGCTAGACAGGGCCAAGGTGGTTGTTTTGCAGGCTGGCTGGTGTGCAGAATATCTTTTGATTGTTTGCGATGTACATTGCCCTTCCATGTGCACCTCGCTGCAAAGGCTAGTTATAAGTTGGGGGGTTTGACATTTTTTTGTACAGTTGGTTGAAATTGGTGCAGGGATGCACTGTAAGCCTTTGCTGCCATTGTGCTATTGCTGGGCATCATGTGCATCCCTGTGCCTTTAAGTAGGGTTGGGCTCCCTCCAGGCACACCTGCTCTTAACCTATCCATTGATATATGTGCTCCTACTATGGAGGCGCTGTAAATGTTAGAAATAGGACCGCAGTATATACAGAGGTCTCTTGATGTGGGCACTGCAGCTTATGCATGTATTTGCAGATGTGTGCAAACCAAACCCTCTGTTTTTAGCGTAAACTGTTAGACAGGGTCAATTTGGTTGTTTTTTGCAGGCTGGCTGGTAAGTGTCCTGGTTAGTCTTTCATTTTTTCTAGATAGTTTGAAATGATATATGTACATCAAAATGGTATTAAATCTCAAATCAAAACAAAAATTATATATTGCAGTGCGGCTACGTTAGTGTAATTTTTTTAGGTATGTTTTCCTTAATTTTCACAAGTTATTTTCAACTTCCTTTACCATACCAAGTTGTTTAACAAAATAGTTAACCATTTAACTATAACTATGAAAAGGGTGCTTACAATGATCAGCTTTCATTCATTTATGTAAAACCTTAATCCCAGAAGAAAAAAAAAGAAAGAAACTGTTGTTGTAAGTTCTTAAAAAGTGTTAGCAGGAGTGCTGCTTTAGTGAAGTCCAGCCAGATCAGCTAGTGCATCTAACTCTAGCATCTTTAGAGTCTGAAAATGCTGCTGGCCAGAATCTCTGTAGAAAGGAAACAGTCCAGCAGCCTAATTTAGTGTGGGGAGCAAGAAATAACTTAGGGGGGGCATTTGCCCCCTCTTGCCCCCCTGTATCAACAACACTGGGTGGAACAAAAGGACCCCTTTCTGTGGAAAGAGGTGGTAGATATACAGTAGTAGTAGTAAGTATAGGGTGTTTTTTATGGGGTTGAAACCCTTTCCCCCCAGTAACTTCCTTAAAGTGGTTGTAAACCCTTACAAACCACTCTGACCTTCAGGTAAGCCTAGATTAAGGCTTACCTGTAGGTCCAAGAAATATCTCCTAAACCTATACGGTTTAGGAGATATTTACAAAAAGACAGCCACCGCTGTCTACAGCGCATGCGCCGTAGACAGTGGAGCACTGGGCAGGTCGCAGATGGCGGCGATATTCCGCGAGTGTCGGCTCCCGTGCGCATGCGCGGGAGTGACGTCATCGCTCCTCTGGTGAATCACAGCACCGGACCAGCAAAGACCCGGAAGTCACTCCGGGATCCATGGCAGCAGCAGACATGAAGACGGAGGACAGCTTTGGGGGCTTCGTTCTCAGGTAAGTTATTCATAATGAGCTAGTATGCTATGCATACTAGCTCATTATGCCTTTGCCTTGCAGGTTGCTTTTTTTTTTCCCCCATGGGTTTACAACCACTTTAACAAATTTATCAAGGAATTCACCAAACAGGCATTCATCATCTAAAAGATATGAGTAAAAGATATCTTCTGTGCGCAGGTTCAGCAGATCAAGCTTTAATCACACAATCCTGTGCATGTGCACACAAGGCAGCATCATCCTAGAGACCAGACGAAACAGATTGTCCAGAGCATCAACACAAAATAGCAGCGCTGAGGGCATGGGCTGCACTTTTTCAAACAGAATAGGGTCTTCAAACAAAGGATTGTGTTCTCTTTCATTTGTCCTGTCCAGTTAGCAACAGACAAATTGACAAAACCACAATGGGCAGTTGTAAGGCAGGACCTGCAAGAGCAAAGATTGCCTTCAATAGGATTTCTACTTGCCTATTGACAGAATCCTTAAAGGGGGGAACATCCCCAAGAAGAACAGTAAGATGCTTGTTGAGAACATAAATGTCAGGATTTCATACCAGTACAGACATTTTTTTTTCATAAAATTCATAGGATATGAGCTCAGCAAAGAGTTTTGGAGGAAGGAAATGACCAATTCTCATACATAGTTACTTTGCATGTGCAAGGAAAAGGTTTTTCTAGACTTCTTCAGCCTTTTTGTTCCCCTAGGACCTTGTTTTGGCTGAGGAGATTCCAGTGCTGAACGGCAAAGGCTATTACGCACTGCATAAATAATTGAGCTCACAGAAAGCATATGGCATAAAGCCTTAGCTTGTGTCTCATAACACATGCAGAAGGTGACATTTTCTCTACAGGATTCTCTCCTGCATATGACTCACTTTCCTCATAATGTTCCTCAAAGAGGTTAGGTTGTTCAGGGTCATACTTCTAAATAGATTCTGGTGATGAAGAGGCATCAGAGCTCTTTCGGACCTTGGAGGTTTCTAGAAGGGTAGAGTGTTTACCAAAGAAATCAGACATAGCTGCAATGTAATCTGCCTTAGTCAGATAGGCCATCTGTTGCAGGCCTGGAAGAGAGCTAGAATTAAAGGATGGGAGCTGTGTCAATGTACTGTATGACCTTGCTCTGATGCAGAGGAACAACTATTGCCCTGAGCCTTTTCCAGATTTTCCTGTAAAGTGTTGTTAAACTCTTTTCTCTCAGCTCCTCTGTGCCTCATCTTTGCCATTGTGAAGTGTGGGCATCTCCTGTGGGGTACTTACAAAATGGATATAGACTGAGAAGGTATTCATGTGTCCAGGAAGGGAGCCGCAATAACCTAGGTGATGACTGATGTCCTGTTATTGTATCACTGGAAAAAGCAGGCAGGCAGGAGATCTAGTTGACTTTGAACCAAAGGTTTAAAGAGGAAGTAAACCCTGATGAGTTTACTTCCTCTTTCATTCCCTGCAAAGGCAAAGCATAATGGACTACTATGCATCGCACGGTAGCCCATTATGTGTCACTTACCTGACACAGGAGCCAGCGAAGTCACTGCTGTCCCCTGTAGTCCGGCGCATCCATCTTCTCGGTGGGTCTCGCAGCTCCGACGCAGTCATTCAGCGAAGCCGCGATGACGTCACTCCCACGCATGCGCACGGGAGCCGAGACGCGCGGCATCTTCGTTATCGAGAATGCCACGCTCAGTGCGCTCAGTGCGCCTGCGCACTGCTGTCTGCGGCGCATGCGCCGTAGACAGCGGTGCCCGTCTTCGGGCAAATATCTCCTAAACTGTATAGGTTTGGGAGATATTTCTTGGACCTACAGGTAAGCCTTAATCTAGGCTTACCTGTAGGTCAAAGTGGTTTGTAAGGGTTTACAACCACTTTAAGTTTCCAGATCAGTATCAGCACGGTTTGGTCTAATTAGGCTTTACATTGGGGGAGTGAGTTTAATCACTCGAACTCCGAAAGATTTTTGCTACCTTCATGACAGGCCATTTTTTGCTATTCGGCACTGCGCTACTTGAACTGGTAATTGCGTGTTCATGAAACGCTGTATACTTTCTGCTGTAAATCATATACAATAAAACATGAAAAAAAAATCGAATTTCTTCATACATTTTGGCCAAAATGTATTCTGTAAAAATGCAAATCAATTGCACTTGAGCTATGTAAGTAACAAATAGCAGCTAGTACAGTATTGCTGGGTACAATAAAAGTAATGATAAAAGAGGTGCAACGCTTAATTAAATGAAGTCCAAATAAATCAACAGGTAACAGTCAGTATTATTGGGTGATGATGATAGCTTTTCTACCTAGTGTACCAGTATTTACTACAAGATCATCACTTTGATCCGTAATGAACTTTTAGTCGATTCATTTGGGCTTCATTTAATTAAGCGCTGCACCTCTTTTATCAAAATGTATTCTGCTACAAGTGTTTGATAAAAAAATCCTAATAAGTATATATCGATTGATTTGCTTGAAAGTTATAGTGCCTACAAACTATGGTATATACTGTAATTTTTTATTTTTTATATATTATTAATGGCGATCGGTGACTTATAATGCAACTGCGATAGTGGGGTAGGTAATTTAACAATAACTGACTAACTGCCATTGACATCACCAGTGACATGAATACAGTGATTAGTGATAAATCTATCACACTGTCACTGTACTGGACACAGGCTGGAAAGTTGTTAACATCTAAGGCGATCAAGGGGTTAAATGTGTGCCTAAGTATGTGTAATGTGTGTAAAGTGTGCTTCTTTTGCTAACATATCTCTCAGTTGCTTACCCCACTGGCAGGTCGCTCCCTCTGTACAGAGCTCTGTGTTGTTTACCAGCTCTGTGTTGCTTATCAACACAGAGCTCTCGCTGTGATTGCACACAGCCAATCAGCAGGTCCTGGCCATAAATCATTGACCGGGACTTGCTGACAGGCTCCAGCTGTGTACAAGTTACATGTGCATGACCTAAACTCGAGAGTAGGCAGCGATGTACCAGTATGTCGCTTTGCCTACAGCGCCTGCTCTCCCGCAGTGCATTGTGGGTGGGCGCTAAGTGGTTAAAACAGCTGTTGGAGCAGATTAAGAAGGTACAGTGTTGTATGTTAGGGCCCAATATTTTCTTATGGGCCATCAATAAACTTACAGCAACCATTAAGATGATCTGGCTAATTTTTTTAGGTGTTCTTTGTTGCATGCTTTGTGGTGAGCAGAATGTCAGTTGCATTTGTTTTCAGCGTGTATGCCCACGGGAGTGCCAATAAAAATGAGTGAACATATACCACGTTGTATTGAAAATTGCCACACATTACAACATGTATGTGCTACAACCAGAACCTCTGATAAGTCAGTACAGCCAGCCCTCCTGTACCAGACCAACATCTGATGGACAAGAAAGCAAGCTGGTCAATGACCACTATTGAAAATTCATACATATATATCTTAAAATATGAGTGAGCACAGTACGTATAATTCAAATTGGCAAAACCAGTGCTTGCTGTACATAAATATATGTTTTTAAAATACCAAAAAAAGACTTTACCTTTTGCATCTCTGCTTTCAGGTTACAAGGATTGCTCTGGAGACTGAAAAGTGATTTCTTGTACCGTTCAACAACTCTTCTTTTTAGGTTATCGTGTAGTGCTGGAGGGAGCTTTGGAAACATAGCGAGAAAGAGAAAGTGTTTTTACAACATTATGTTTTTTATCAGTCTGTAATATATTTTAATTGCATCCCTAGGGATATACTATCATAAAATGTGTCCATATACTGAAATACGCCTTAACCTACTGCAAGCATAAATACCAAGCAAGAAGTAATTGTGCATTAAGCCACATTTGAGTTGAGCTTGAGATTCAGAGCAACCTGTTTACAGAAAGGTTGCCGTGTCCTTTTATATGCCAACACAGAGTTCAATCTTAAGCTAGTTACCAACATTGGATTAAGATACAGAAGGGTGAGGAGGTGATTTTGAGAAGCATTTAATGCTTAAAGAAGCATGTTTGTCTCTCGAAGGGTCATGTAACACCAGAAAAATGTTAGGCAACCTAAAAAGCTTTCTGAGGAAAAAAGTTATGGTAGAGTCTCAATATATTCAACTGTCAGACTCATTTGATTCATTTAAATATGTGCTCCTGTGAACCCCTTGTACCACAGAATATCAAAGCTGAATAAATAATAATCTTGATAAAAAAATCCCATAATAGTATATACTCATTAAATTTGTTGAATAGAACTTGATAAAAAAAACTATGACTTACACCAGTCAATCATCATAATATAGAGCGGGAGGTGGGCACAAACAACATTTTTGGATCCTTTAATCTGGAACATTGTGTTAACAGAGCTAAATAAGGGAACACCCTAAAACTATTACTCTGTACCCCCCCCCCCCTTTAGTTTTAGTCTTCTTTTATACTGCAGCACAGTAACTTTTTCATAGTGGTGCTTCTAAAATGCACCATGTGTTTTAAAAAAATGCATAGTGCATTTTAAATGTGTTGCATTACAGCCCTCATGCGTGAATAGCTGGTTGTTGGGGATGCCGCTGGGTGCTGGCTCCTTAACAACTTGCTATTCATTGGTTGTTAAGGATGTCATGGGGTGGTTGCCGGAGCCCACACCCACTGCTATCCTTAACAACCACTGAAAATGCATCCCTCAGTGGTCAGCATGCTTAAGCTCCTCCTGTGCTGGAGCGATGCTACCACCAGAAGGGGAGGAGGCAGGGAGAAAGGGCAGGACAGGAGGGAGCATCAGCTCCAGGGGAGGATGCTGGAGAAGTCCGCCTCGGATCCACAGCTGACTCTACTAGTGAGCACCAAGGGGGCAGAAGGCTGTGCGGGGGGGGCACTATATACATCCCTTCCGACTGTTATGGAAGCTGGCTTATGCCAGCTCCTCAACAATCAGCTATTCACTGGTTGTTAAAGATGCCGGAGGGTGCCTGCTCCTCAACAATCAGCATAGTGACCCCAAAAATGTACCTAAATATGAACCTTAGGTGCATTTTTGGTACATTTTTGGTGCGTTTCCCATTGACTTGAATGGAAGGGGCATCTTTGGTGTGCTTTTTGTAAAGCACATCAAAGATGCAGCACACAGTACTTTTCAAACTGCAGCACAAACGCAGAGCAGCAATGTGAAAAGTCTCAAAGGATTTAAAGGCAAATAATTTTGCATGGGCTTTTGTCCCACTGGAAAGGTGCGTTTCAGTGCAGCAAAAGGGCATCAGTGTGAAAGGGCCCTTATACTCACCTTTCTCTGATCCAGCAAGATATTACTGACTAGAACACAGAGCTGCTTCTTTCCCTAGGTGCCGATAAATGACAGTGCTTTTTCATTACAGTTGATTTTCCTCTGGCATGATAAAGAGTTATTACAATAACTAAAACTGGAATGTACATTGAGAGAAAGTATGTGTGCATTCTGGTAGAACTATCACTGGACCTCACAAACTTCAAATTAAAAGTTTGAAAAAAAAAAAAGAGATGTCTCTGTAAATTTAGAAGGAAAGCATCTTGTGCCCCTTCGGTTTATAGACTTGATTAAAGCATATATAAACCCAAAAACAACAATTTAATATCTTGCAGCTTCCTAGTCCTTAGATAAGGGGGTTCATTCGTTTTCTTTTATTTCAGGCTTTCTTCCTATACTTTCATCTGGTAAGCCTGTGAACAACACACTTCTTGTCCCTGGGCGGCTACATTCACTCCTCTACTGTATTTATAAAAGAAGCTGTGGTTGCCCCCCAGGCCAAAAATTAAAACAAGTGTGGGCACATCTACAGACTGGTAAGCTGGCATATGTCCATTTTTTGGTCTTGGGGTTAGTTATGCTTTAACACACAAGTACACAACAAAAGTTGTATATGTTTTACATAGCACTGTTTCTTTTACTATGATGCCCTAGGCATTGGTTAATGAGTGCCTTATGATTAAGAAAGGCCCAAATTACAGACTAAGAGCTCGTTTTGGTCTCCAATCCGAACATAACCCCCTTCTTTCCTTCCTTAATAACCCATCTTTCTATCCTGCCTGGACTTCTCCATCATCTTTCCTTACTTGGTCAAATGCAGAATTAACCCGTTCTCATCACTTTTATGAATCCTCTTCTATTACCCCTTTTGCTGCATTACAAAAAACACATGCTATACCTCAAAAAGAAACATTTAGATACTTACAAATAAAACAATTTCTAATCCAAAACACTCCTTCAAATCCATCTACCCCAAGCTTCACTTTCTTTGAACAAGCTTGCAAATCTGATCCTCACAAATGAAGGCTCATTTCAAATCTGTACAACCAACTATTATCGCATGCAACCTCTTCCCCCTCCAACCTATACATCTAAATGGGAAAATTATTTAAATCTTCAACCAGACAAACTAAACTGGACTCGCATATGGCAGGCTACTAGATCGGCCTCCCCGAATATAGTAGCTTCAGAAACTAACTATAAGGTGCTTTCTAGATGGTACTTAGTACCTGCTAGGATTTCAAAATTCCTCCCGCAATACCCAGCTAACTGCTTTCGAGGATGTGCTGACTTAGGCACACACTTACACATTTGGTGGGATTGTCCCATAGTCAGAGCTTTTTGGTCAGAAATATTCAAAATTCTTTCTATCATTTTCAAAACCACAGTAGAACCAGACCCTACGGTAGCACTCCTGAATAATAAACCTCAAACTTTAACTCACCACCAATTTAAACTTCTATTATCGATAACCACGGCTGCCAAACAAAATATTGCTAAAGCCTGGAAAACACCCACTTTATGCATGGTATCATTCAAACATAGAGCAACGCAAGCCATGATTCACGCTAAAATAGAGGCAACCGTACTAGATAAAGTTCCCATGTTCGAATCATTATGGCTTCCTTGGATTGAACACTACTTACCACATGGTCTAGACCAATCTCTTATATTCTCATGAAACAACTAATCAAACATATATCTTACCCCCTATGTTACATGTAGAATTTATTAACATACCATTTTCTTTCTCCCTCCACAACCCTTATATATGCTTCCCCCACCCTTGCTTTCCCCACACCCTCTCCTTTTACTATATATAGATGTATAAGCTAAATTAATGAGTTATATATTTCCTAATGTTATTACTATAGAGGAGATTTTAGGGATGGTTTAATTAAGTATCTTTTATTCAGGGAATAACCAAGCCACATGGTTGGATCTTGGCCCTGAATTATCTACTTACCTCTCTATACCTTCCTGGTAACAACCTTTCTTTTACCCTATATTATACCAAATCTCCTCCAACCCTAAACTTTGAAACTACAATTTTTACTATGTATCGAATCCAGTTATTAAACTTTATACATGTTTATCTTTAGCTAAAATGTGTTAAACTAATATATCCCAAATTACATGACTATTATTATAGTATTCACCTCCTGTTAATATACTGAGAAGCCTCATTTCACACTTTTATACATTCTACTTAACTATAAATCTATTGTATGACTCTTTTTATTGCATTATATTCAATAAAATATTTGAAAAGGAAGAAAGGCCCAAATTGGGCTGTTAAACTCCCTAGTAAGGGAATGTTTACATTGCCTTATGATTTATTTTAAACACCTTCCCAACTGTGTATTATGCTGTCCATTTCTTTTGGAAGCATCTACTGAAGCTAAAAGATTGGAAGGCATGACTAAATCTAAAAAAATAAGGTTTTTATTCCTCATTTTAGGATAGAACGCATTACATTCCATTCTCTATACTCTTTTGTCCAACTGTGCATCAGTGCTAATTGTGTATAGCATGTTAGAGCTTGATAAAAACTATGCCTTACACCAGTCAGTTATCATAATATAGAGGAGGAGGAGGTGGGCACAGACACAACATTTTTGGATTCTTTAATCTGAAACATTGTGCTAAAGCCCTGTACACACGGTCAGAAAATCATACAAAAAAACACCACTTTTGAAGTGATCATACGATAATCTGATCATTAGTACACAGGTTTCATCCAAACAATTTTTTTCTTGTACGATATAAGATCGTATGATTTTTGTTAAACCAGTTGCTGCCCGCCCATCGCACATGACAGAGGGATGGTGCGGCTCTCGTTCTGGGTGGAGGCACAACCCATGGCACAACCCCAACGCTGCTCTTAAACCATGTGATCGGCTGTGTCCAATCACATGGCAGCGCTGAGCTGGAAGCCCAGCAGCCTTATATCCCACTCTTTTCCCAGAGTTGTCCTTTCCCTGAACCTTGGGTCCAGCAGGAGGGATCTCTGTGTGCAGACCGGGCAGGGACCCCCCCCCCCACCCCCAGAGCGAGCAGAGGTAGACATCCAGAGGGCTTCAGCCTGCAGTGCCGAACACGTAAACAGCATCAACAGAGGTTTAAAAACACATTTCCAAACACTTCAGAATTTTCCATAATAAGGATCTGAGATGCCTAAAATTCTGGGTATTGGAAAAAGTGAATAAACATTGGAGAGGAGAAAATCACATAAGACAGTTAAGCCAACGGGAATCACTCTGGATCTATGAAACCCAGGTTTCAGTACCTAAGGGGTTACATTTCGGATTCGACCTTAACTGCTTCATATCAGACAAATAAGAATAGAGATGTCTTGTGGTCTGTTTTTATTTCCATACATTTTGTTGGTTTAGTATATGTAAAGAGATGGCTGTGGGTTGTGGTTTTTTTTTTTTCGTCAGTTTTTTCTCTTTTTTTGACCTTTTAACTGACCTTCTTAACAACTGGGACGCTACGCTATGCAGTAACCCCCATGTTATTAATGCTGATAAAGCCTTTTTTATTCATTACATGCTGGTGGGAACCAGTTTGTAAAGCGACCGTTTGAAGTAACTCTGACTTCCGGTTCTGCCTATTCTCTGTGGAAATCAGCTGCTTATATAAAGCTCTCGGGTGACACATTAGCTCCACCCTTGCTGACGAAGTCCTGTAAGGCTGTAACGCCGCGTACGGGGGGAGGAGCTTTTGCACGGATGTCACCCACTGCCATCTCTCTGTGCTCGATCCATGGATCTTACTGTAAACTTTTATTGGCATTTTTACTATTTGTGCTTGTTTGCGCTAGCATTTTATGCCTTTTATATCTTAAATAAACCTATGGAGTACACTTAGAGTGTGTCCTTCTATTTCATAAACCTACTTTGGACGGCTTTATTACTACACTGCCTACCACTGCTACCTTGGAGGCTATTATTTCCTGATACCCTTGCTGGGCTGGAGATCCACCCTGCCGGATTGGAGTTATCCAAGCTGCGCTGGCAATTACCATCATCCCTGTGTGGATAAACGTGTATATGACCTTCTGTTGCACAGAGGTCCACCTGATCTGGTAAGCGCATTTGGCTTTGTGGTGGAGGATCTTGTCACATATACATCACTGGAGGATTATAGCTCACCTTATTTAACGAGGGCTCTTGACTTTCACTTTTGGGACCTTTACAGTTCTTCTTTTATGTGGAATGGACTTTTTTACCCAAATTGTTTTGCAGTGCCATGGGCTCCGATGCAGGCTGAGACCTCTGTCTTATGAGGGAGCCCATAGCTAGCCCAGGGCTACGATGGGATACCCGAAGCATGAAGTAACTGTGATGGAGCTGGTATCAGCCCCGGGCTTCAGACTCAGATCAGTCATGTCCAGGGGGTGAATAGTGCTAGGACTATGAGGACGGGGGAGTAGGTGGTTTGTTTTCCCGGTGGCGGGTGGTTTGTTTGCCACCTCCCCAAAAAAATGGAGCACCAGCCACCACTGCTCCCTGGTAAAAGGATGCTTATGTTGCCTTATGATTTCTGTTAAACGCCTTCCCAAATGTGTATCAGGCTGTCAGTTTCTTGTGGAAGCATCTACTGAAGCTGAAAGATTGGAAGGCATGGCTAAATTTACAACAGGGCATACCCAAGAACTTGAGTGTGGTTCTTTTGCCACTAAAGTCACCAAGTAAAATAAGAAGCCGGAATGAACCTACTGACACAACCAGCTAATTTTAAGACAACCATTTTCAGCAGACATGTGCTTTAAATAACACATGCATATATTAAACAAAAACACAATTTCAAGACTTAATACCGGTTCACATATATGCAGAACCTGCACTGGAATCGCGCTGGTTCCCGCATCACATGTCACATGCCGGCAGTTTACACTTTGCGACCCGCCACGGGTATCAATGCAAAGTTAATGACACCCCCAGATCGGTTCACAGGTCACAGTGCAAAACGATTCCAGTGTGGACCAAAAAAAAGCTCCTCCACCATTTTTTTGTGAATGCAATGTGAATGAAGCCATACAATCTGTATGGCTAAGTTCACATCGCACAGACATCGCATGTGATCTGCACAGCAGTGCAGTGCGAATCACATGCAATGTCTAACATCACACCAGTGTGAACCCAGCCTTAGAGTACATACATCTATGTAAAGTGTATGTAAACCTTAACAAAAAAAGTGTTCTTTTTAGGTCTGTTGAATATACCATTGAAAATGTTTTGTTATATTTGTTCAATACGTGCAAATAAATATCTCTAGATCATGTCAGAAATGTAGAGCTGTCCTTTATCTCATGCACATTTTCTGTGACATTTCAAGAAGAGTACCGTATTTATCAGCGTATAACACGCACTTTTTCCCCCTTAAAATCGGGGGAAAGTCGTGGGTGCATGTTATACGCCGATCCCCACTGTCTGCGAGTCTAAAATACCGAGCACCGCCGAAAAATACCGAGCGCCGCCGAAAAATACCGAGCGCCGCCGAAAAAGACAGAGCTGATTGCTCGGCTCCGCTCGTAGTCCCGCCTCCCTGCTGTTTCTGGAGCGAGCGCTGCCGAAAAAGACCGAGCCGACTGTACTGTGTACTCGGCTCGGCTCGGCTTGCAGTCCCGCCCATACTGGCCGGGACTGCGAGCGGAGCCCAGCCGAATACACAGTACAGACGGCTCAGTCTTTTTCGGCAGCGCTCGCTAGAGAAACAGCAGGGAGGCGGGACTACGAGCGGAGCCGAGCAAGTCAGCTCAGTCTTTTTCGGCGGCGCTCGCTCGGTCTGTCTCGGCGGCGGGAAATTTAAACATGGGCAAGGCTGCAAACGGCGCTGGCCAAGCTGCAAATGACACTGCAAAGCTGCAAACAGCGCTGGGCAAGCTGCAAATGACACTGATCATTCTGCAATGATGGACAAGGCTGCAGATGCACACTGATAAGGCTACATTGACGGGCATTTAAATGTAAGTTTTTTTTTTTCCTTGAACTTCCCTCTTAAAACTTTTTTCCTTAAAATGCCCTCCTAAACTTGGGGTGCGTGTTATACGCCGGTGCGTGTTATACCCCGATAAATACGGTAATTAACCTAGTTTTTATCTCATTCTACTGAATGATTAGCCTTTTTGTAGAGATGGAAGAGTGGGAAGTTTTGAATAGTTTAGTAACAAAAAACTGGCCTGGGTTTACTCCACTAAGTTCACAAATCAATGTTGTGTTTTCAACCCACAACAGGACTTAGGAGCCTAATGCATTTCTGGAAGATCAACAGGTATGTTTCTGTAAAAAAAAGAGGGAGATACAGAGAGGGGAGGATTATTGTTAAAAAGGCAAATTTTATTACAAAATAGCAGGTACAAATGATAAAAACACATAAATTGCTAAACAAAATTAAATATTAATCGTTTCTCAGCACTCCTGTTTCAAATTTCTTCCAGATTTAATTGTGTTTTTATTGGTCACCTCTTACCCCCTGCAGCCACATTACGTAGGTGGTAGGTCGCCGCCCTTTTGGCGGACCCCGTGCTGGCATTGCCAGCTGGGTACACTGGGAGCTGTTTCCTCATACTGCTCACGACCCATTCACCTGTCTTGGCGAAACATGTAAGGAAGACCTGACCCACATTTATATATAGGCCTATACCATCCCGGTCATTAGTAAACTTTATGCGCTTCTTTTTAATGTTTAATTTTGTTTAGCAATTTATGTGTTTGTATGATTTGTACCTGATATTTTGTAATAAAATTTTCCTTTTTAACAATTTCTTGACTGAGTTGTGCTGGCACCGCAATAATCCTTCCCTCTCTGTATCTCCATCTTTTTTAACAATTATTGGGATGAGGTGCCTTATCTAATTGGGACTTACCCGCCACTTTCTCCAAATTTTTTTAGGGTTTTTACAGCAGTAAAAAATAGGTAAATGTGCAAATATTGCAGAGATGTTCTGAAACTGCAAGCTGCTACACAGAAAGTTAGCGGGTAGACCCTCAAAGTTTTTTTATGGCGCCCCAAATATGCCCCCTGCTTTTAAACCACTGCTGACTACATGCAGGTGTCCCAAGGAAAGTGCACATCAAGTCCATTACCCATTTCAGCATCCTTGGTACCTTTAATCCGAGGGCACCCCTATATAGAAATATCAACCTAGCGGTTGACTTACCGTATATACTCGAGTATAAGCCGAGATTTTCAGCCTCTTTTTTGAGGCTGAAAGTGCCCCCCTCGGCTTATACTCGAGTCATCGCTGTCTGCCCGCTCGATCAGCGTGTCGAGCAGACAGACAGCGGCCATTCTATGATTCAAAAGCCGCGCCTCCGGCTCCGCCTTCGCCTGTGATAGGCGGAACACTGAATTTCCCAGCAGCCTGTGTTCCGCCTATCACGGGCATCTTCTCATCCTCGTACTACGGACGAGGATGATACGACGTCCGTGATAGGCGGAACACAGGCTGCTGGGAAATTCAGTGTTCCGCCTATCACAGGCGAAGGAGGAGGCGCGGCTTTTGAATTTTACAATGGCCGCCGACGAAGAGGGCACGGGACGGAGGCAAGGCAAGGCACGGCACGGGACAGGACGGGACGGGACGGGACGGGACGGGACGAAGGCAAGGCACGACACGGGACGGAGGCTCGGGACAAAGGCTCGGGACACAGGTAGGCTGGACACACACACACACACACACACACACACACACACACACACACACACACACACACACACGGATGGAGACACACACACACAGGGATGGATGGATGGATGGATGGAGACACACACACACAGGGATGGATGGATGGATGGATGGAGACACACACACACAGGGATGGATGGATGGATGGACACACACACACACAGGGATGGATGGACGGACACACAGGGATGGACGGACACACAGGGATGGACGGACACACAGGGATGGACGGACACACACACAGGGATGGACAGGCATGTCTCACCCTCGGCTTATACACGAGTCAATAAGTTTGCCAGTTTTTTTGGGGGTAAATTGGGGGCCTCGGCTTATATTCGGGTCGGCCTATACTCGAGTATATACGGTAATGTTAAGTCACCCAGAGCTGTTCGCGATGTGCAGCCTGAGATGAATTATTGCAAGTTTTTCCACTTCAAGTATGTTTTTAACACCAACAGTATGCTCTGTTTGGGGCATTCATTTATGTTAGCATTAAACCATGCAAGATAAGTATACCTGTGTTATGTAAATTATTTTGTGCAGCTGGATTAAAATTTGTTGAATAGGATCACTGATCTGTCGCACTTTCCTCTGCGATACTGCAATGCCTGCAGAAGCTTTGGAATAGAAGATAGACAAAGTAGTCAGATTAAACATGGCATATTGAAGACACATTTGAATGAGAATTTAATTTTTTTCTGAAATGAAAAGTAGGCATTTACACAGTTTAAAAAGAGAAAGGTGTTTCAGGGCTGCTGTGTGCAATATTCAAAACCTTTGATGGTGATCAGACAGGTTTGGTTCAGGCATTTATGCATTATTTTTTGTTAGTATTTTGTTTATGGTTCATATCTGAAGATGTTTCAAATAAATGAAGATAAATATTAAACATTTTCATAAAAGAAGTGTTAAAGTAAAAGCGTCAATGTGTCAATGTCTCTTTAAGCAGTAGAGACCTTACAAGAAATCTTACATTAAATAAAACTTTCAGACTTATATGAAATGTTAACTGACATAAATCTTAGCTGAACTCTTAGCCCTTGTACACACGCCCGGAGATTCCGACAACCAAATCCATCGGATTAATTCCGGAAGAGGTCCGGAAGTGATGTTGCATACACACGGTCAGACTAAGTTGTTGGAAAATCCGATTGTACATAACGTGATGACGTTATTTCGTTACGATGGGACTACGTACAGGCTAGTAGCCACTTTGGTCTAGGAATTTGATCTGAGCATGCATGGCACTTTGTCCATCGGAGTAGGCTACACATGATCGTAAAATGTCCGATCGGAGCATTTTGTCGGAAAATTTTACCATCAAGTTGGAAAAGTTGGTCCATCGGATATTCTGATGGAAACAGTCCGATGTAGACCACACACAGTCGGAATATCCGACAAAATGGTCTGATAGGAAACATTCGTGTGTACAAGGGCTTAAAGGCGTAGTTCGCCTGTTCAAACAGTAATGGCTGGACCTCTTTAAGAAACATCCTTAGCAATGTCCTGAGACATATCCAGTCAGCCTTCATGAGGTATGTAAATGGCATACACCTATAGTAAGGGGGTATTATTCAACTTTAGTCAAAGCTGCACAGTTTGTTTTTATCTATAGACATCCCTTATCTGCATAGGCAGTGTTTTGGTAAAAGTGAACAAACCCTTTAACTGAAATGAAAACTGCTCCTGAAAGTAATACTGAAAGCAAGCGATTAGCACTTCAAGAAATTACCACATAAAACTTACTTTAAAGTAAATCTAAACCCCAAAAACTTTTTTGAAGGAAGTAGCAGCCCTTACTTTCTGTCCTGTACACCCAACAGAAAGTGAGAAGAGATCTCTTTGTCATGTAAGAAAAATGGTTGTCACCACTGGAAATTTCCCCCATCATTCAGGGCTAGTAGCAACTAAAAATGTTGGATTTGTTTCCACTTTTAGGCCTCATTCACACTGACAATCCCGCTTTTAACTTTTCTAGATGCAGGAGAAGTTAGCTTTGAGTATAAACAACATTCATTCCACCCAGATTACTTTGTAATGCTTTTATATGTTCCTGGTTTAGCCACATTTACTTGCATTTCTAATCTGAACGTTGATGCACAAAATTCTATTTTCTCTAGACACAGCTAAACTCACTGCACTTAAGTGCAGGTAAATGCTCATTGGTACACTCAAAATATCATTGGTTGAAAAAAGGAGTTAATTTCCCTAATTAAGACACAAACAATGAAAAACTGATAGTTTTTTTGTTGACTTTAAACCTAAAAGGGTTAAAAGCAGCATCTCTGTAATGCATTTCAACTCATCCAGGGCCCACAGTATATAATAGATGCGAGTTCACATTTATAGATTATGCAGTGGCCTCACTTTTGCACAAAGTACATACACTACAGAAAACCAGAATTGGAACCCGCATGGATACAGGGTAACTACCATCACCAAATGCAATGTTTATTACAACATACATTACAAGATGTTTGAAACTCGGAATGTAAATAGTTAAATCAGACTATGCACTCAAAGTGCACATACATGGCTCGCTGTTGAGGTCCTGTTGGCATGTCTTATGATGGTGAGAACCTTTGAATACCCCCAAACATGGGTATCTATTTGGAGGCTATCCAGCAGCTACATCTTGATGCTTGAGAGAGTATAGTGTCACTTGTGCATGTTTAAAATGCAAGCGGTTGTTTTTTATCTTTTTTATATTTTACTAAAGCAATACTACTCTATGGGAAGCTATTATTTTCTTTTCCAGTTATATATTAACCACCATTTCAGCATAAGGATCTACTGTATTTGCTGTGATGAACCTAATCAGCTTTAATCTTGTACCGCTAATAGAGGATACTGATAGGGGCACGCACTTCCTCTGATGTAAAACTATACATTCAGAAGTAATCCAAATATCATATCCTAATGTCATTAAAAGTGTAGTGCTGCACTTTTTGAATGTGAGTGGTTTACTTTGATCATTTTGCCTTAATATCAATATTACTACTCTATGGAAGTTAATTGTTTCTCTTTTTTTGGAGAACATATACCCAAGGTGAGCCAAGATGGATATACAGTAGGAGTTTTTAAGATTTGAAAAGCTAATACCTGCAATCTATATGATCGGTCCAACCAGATTAGATGATGTATAGGAGTCTTCATTAATATCATATGCTCTTATTGTATTTTCCAAATGTGAGTGGTTTTATTTTGATATGTCTTTTATTATTATCAGTGATACTACTCTATGGGAGGTTTTTCTTTTTTTTTCTTTTTGGATATATGTTCCCATTAGTCACATGACTGGATGAGTTATTATTGGCAACATATATAATCAGTCCAACCAGATTGAATAATGTATGGGAGTCTTCAAGAATTTGATTAATACCATATGTGTATCTTGATCTTCCTATAATTTGGAAGGATGCATATGGTGAGTGTGATTCTAAGAGATGAAAGCACAAATGGTAGTTGTCATTTTAAGAAGCAATCTTTTGCATTTCAACACATTTGGACACATATTTCTCATAAAGTACTGCTTTGGTTTATCACATCTATTGTAGCTGATGGATATTTGAAAGCAGTGCTCATTTATTTAGTATTTTGTCTGAGTATGTCCGCATACTACATCCTTCTAGGTCAATTCAGTCTGATGAGGATAACCCTATATGCCTCTATCTTGTACAGCAGTCAATGGAGAATCTTTATTGGAGGAAAGGCATAATCAATCTTAATGGAGTCCAAGGAATCACCAGGGCATCTATCGTGAAGGCCTGAGGATCCCTAGTCCTGATTACAAATCTGTTTAGTTTGTTGTTGAACCTGAAGACTAGGATGTCCACGTCTGGCTTCCCCAACTTTTGACAAAGATTCTGGAAGATCTTAAAGTGCACTGTTCCCCTGGGAAAATTGTTAACACCAGGAATGTGGACAGTAGTGAGTGCTGGAGTGTGAATTTCCACCCAAGAGACGATCAGTTTGAAATCTACCATGCAAGAGAAATTTTTGTCTGGCTGTATAGACACATAGGGTGAACCGGAGAGTGGGTCAATTCATTCTATATAAGGATTTTGAATTGAAAGGGCCTGTAGTGAAACTGGGTAAAGTGAACTGCTTTATAAGAGACTACCATTAGACCCAGAACCCTCATGCATAAGAGTACTGGATCTTTTGGATCAGTGCCCCAAGCACAATACAAGGCCAGCCCCACACAGTGGGGTCTGGGTACAGTCCTTAAGGTATAACACAAGGGGTACCGATCTGGAAACTGCCAGGGCAGTGAGCAGTCAGAGCTTGACAAAAGTGTCAAAAGAAAAAAAAAATGTCTCTGAAGAAGAAGAGGGCCATCACATAAGAACACTAGAAAAAAAAATTGAGTCTCACAGAGTGGGTGGGTTAATATGAGCATGCAGTAGGTGTGGTCCTAGCAAGTTTTTTGCCACTGTCCAGTTGCCTGAAGGTATCCTGCATATAACCATGGTCTTGTGGTCCTGTACTGTACAACTAAGAAATTAATTGAGCTTAACATTGGATTAGGGCTTCAGGTCTCATAAGGTAGGACATTTCTTAAAGTGTAAATTCACCTTTACAGAAAAATCTATAAGGTGAACTTACACAGGACCCCCTACTCAACCCCCACAGTGCTACTGACCTACAGTGGGGCGATCTCCCGTTCTGAGCCCTGCTATAGCTGCTTTACCAGTCCAGGGCTTATAAATCCCCTCAGAATTCCTGCGTCTTCTTCCCTGCTGAAAAGACCGGGGGTTATGATTGGTCAACAGAACAGGCCAATTAGAATGCTCCTAATTCCTCCAATTCATAGTGGCAAAAATTCAGGAGGCACTTTCCTTTTCGCCGTTTTTTTTTTTTTTTGTGTTTACTCTATTTTTTTAAATAAATGCTTAATGGCAATTTTACATTGTGGGACCACACCGCAACTGTGAGCCAAGTGTGTGGTTTTCAGTGAAGCACTACTGATCTCAATGGGCAAATCTGACAGGTGATGCCACCTGTCAAACTCTGTAGTATAAGTTAAAGTTGAAATGAGTGCAACATGATTACAGCCACATCAGGCTGTATTGTTAGAATCCCATTGGCTGGCCAGGAGGTGGTAAAACCATGACTTAGCCACCTGTTTTTTTCTACCCCCTAACTGCCAGAATAAAAGAGTCCATTGAGCTAAATAAGGATGTAATTATAGATCTTCTTAAGTGAGCCTGGAATTATTATAGATTAAGTATATCTGATTCTGTTTAGGGCTAGCCATACATGGTAAAATTTTTGTTCAAACATTCATAAGAATTTCTGAAAAATCATTTGTCATGGCATTGGTTGATGCCATCCTTGAGTCAATTAATCTTGTTCAAATGTACTTTAAAATTTTTCCCAGACCTGCTAGTTGAATTTCAAGATGTATTGAATACAGATTTAGTTTATTGCTTATTAAATCAAGGCAAGAATAATGCAAAGCAAAATGTATTTAAATGTAAGGGTATAATGCATCTTTAGAAGTATATTCATATATACATTATATGCTCATTATTCCATAGGGTTGTAGTGGATAAAAATATATATTATATAATGTATGTATTTATATATTAGAATCTACATAAAAATAAAAAAAATTCATACACTATAGAGAAACATTTGTTGTTTGTATTGTTCTTTCATACATTTGTATACCACACATAATTGTGTTAGAGAATGAATGTTCATGACCACGAAAATTCTAATTCTGGATGAAACTTTTCCTTGCACATGCACATTACAAAAATTATGTATTCCCCAACTAAGGATCATATTGACAGCTAAAATTGTGTTCATTCAGAAAAAATGTTCAATCCTTCGCCTACACTCATCAAAACAATCTTTGATTTGTCCCCATTAACCATTAAGAAAATGAACGAACATTACTAAAAAATTTACATTTTTGAACATCCTAACCATGTATGGCTAACTAGAGGAAAATTAAAATTTTCTGCATACAGATGCAAACTGAAAAATACACTAAAATAATATACCAGGATTTTTCAGACTGTGAGACACCACAGGAGGAAAGCTGTGTGCAGGCCATCCTGTCCCTAAAGAAGTCGCTAGTTTCCTAGTTTGAGACCTGAACACCAGTGAAGGAACTTTCAGAAGAAGATCAAAAGGTAGCAAAGCTAAAGAAAAGAAAGCGAGAGATTGAACTTCATGTTACTTTGGAAGAAACAGAAAGATTTGGATTTCTTTGCTGAGCAATCTGAATACAGTACCTGGTCTTGATTTAGAGCCTGTATTTGCTGTAGTTTCCCTGTAAAAAAAAAAAAAAGGTACAAAATGCATGTCATTTTTTATAATCAGGATATTATACCATCAGAAACTCCAAAAAATCTCTTTATGATAGTGGTGATGTTTATAGTAAACATCTCTTTTTGAATCGCATTGGTAAGATTTGTAGGAGGCATGCAAGTTCACACTCTACAGCTCAGAATCTTCTCTACGGGTGGACTACAGGACAGCTTTCCCTTGCCTCATCTCCAGCACCTTGTCCTTACCATTCTAAGGATTCCCTCACCTAAACTGAATAATACTTTGAAGATATACACAGAAGCGTTATGCAGATGAATAGAAGGGGAGGTGGCAGGGGCGGACTGACAACTCATGGGGCCCCTAGACAATAGGAGAGTATGGGGCCCCGAGGCAATCAGAGATTATGGGGCCACACAGTAAACACAAACACAGTATACAATCACACAGTATACACGTACATGTTTCTATTGGCTGAGAAGGTACTGGAGAGGCGGGGCAGCTATAATCTCTGGATTTTTAGACCAAAAGGATGTCGGTAAGGGAGATTTCAGAGACAGATGTAAAAAAAAACACATTTTTAAATACTGTCCCTGGTTTTATTGAGGCTGGCAACCCTGATGGGGCCCCCTAGTGGCATGGGGCCCTCGGGCAGTGCCCGAGTGGTCCAATGGTCAGTCCGCCCCTGGGAGGTGGTGTTGTCATCATGTACTGTAGTGCTGTTGTCCAGCAGGAAAAATGGGGCTGACAACACTGCTTAAGATTTCAGTGCAGCAGAGGCAGCATTGTTGGTTCACTGCAGGAAGTTAGGAGCTCACTGAATTCCTGGCAGATCAACAGATATTTTGCTGTACTTGCAGATTTACAAGAGACAAAACATGGTGGATATGCATGTCTTGGACAGATGTAATGCATATGTTTTTTGTTGCCCAGAACAAGTTGTATTAAACCCAAAACCAAAAACATAATGTATAGCAGTTTACCAATCATTAGATGTGGTGGCAGCACTAGTTTGCTTATTTAGACTGTTTTCTTTCTGTTTCAGCCCACTGGGTTGAGCAAAAAAAAAAAAAACTAGTGTGTACCAGGCTTTACATTCACCGACTCCAGTTGTTTTATCTAAATGATAAGCAATAGTGCCTTTTGTACTAAAATGTAGCCTCCAACAGGCTCCATCTCTGTTTCTTCATCCACTCTCCTTAGTGGGCTTGTCACAAAATCCCAAAAAGGAAAAGGAAAGCCAACAATGTAATTCTATAAAACCAGTTTTTTATTAACATCCAATAAAATGCCACTCACAAAAATATTACATCAGAGAGCCCATCAAATCTCCTAAGGACATGTGTGAGAAACCGCTGATATGCCGCATAGACAGCGTCTCACCCGATCCCCTCACTCGTTGACAGTGGACCATCACTTCTGATGGGGGGTCTGTCATTACTTCTGGTTGCCGTGTGCTCTGACCCTGGGTTGGCCCAATTGTATACCCTCCCCCACTCAGCATTCAACTTCATGAGTGCCAAACATAGTATTTAAATGGACAAAATTGCCATCTTGTGGACATTAAAGAGATTGCATAACTAAGATCCAACCTAATATTGACTGAATCTCTACCCACCCAACTAGCTCTCATATAGGTAAATTGTGCATAATAAAATCTGATATTCTCCAATCAGTTAAACAATACTCCTCAGAGTTTTAGTAATGACTATAAGTATTTCCGACAACTATTCCGTATTCACAATTTATCATATATACTAAACACTATTTAAAATAAATGAAAATAAACCATAATAAAATATAAAATATTACAATACATAAATAATACATTTTAACCACTTTAAGCCCTTGTACACACGGTCAGAGAATCTGTCGGAATGAGTCTTATCGGCCGTGTCGTCAGATAATCCGACTGTGTGTGATATGCATCAGACTGATTCCGTCCGAATCTCCGTCCGACCCAATTTTCCAACATGTTGGAAATATTTCCCGACCAACTGGGCCGGACGGACCTAATCCGATCATGTGTAGAGCATTTTCATCGGACCAAGTGCCACGCATGCTCAGATCAAATTCCTACATCAAAGCTATTGGCTACTAGCCTGAATGTAGTCCCATTGTAACAAAATTACGTCATCACGTTCTGAAAGATCTGATTTTTCGCCAACTTGGCCCGACCGTGTGTATGCAACAGTTTCGGACACAATCCGTCAGACTAAATCTGACGGGCAAAATCCGACGGATTAGGTTGGCAAAATCTCCGACCGTGTGTATGTGGGCTAAGACCACCTCGTGCAGTTGTAATTCGGCAGGTTGGCTCTCCTGGGCGAATCACCATCATTGTATGTCGGCTGGCGCAGGCGCAGTTGCGGGCAGGCGGGTCGGGTGGACTCAATGTCTGCTGGCGACCTGCGGTCGCCTATTACAGAGGCAGACTGGTGATCTGCCTTTGTAAACAAGGTGGATTCCCATTCTGACAGATGACATGACAGAGATCTACTGTTCCCAGTGAATGGAAACTGTGATTTGTCAAGTCCCAGGCAGCCCATCCCCCTACAGTTAGAACGCACCTAGGGAACATAGTTAACCCCTTGATCGCCCTCTAGTGTTAAACCCTTTTCTGTCAGTGTCATTTTTACATTGATCAGTGCATTTTTATAGCACTGATCAATGTAATAATGTCACTGGTCCCCAAAAAGTGTCATATGGGATCAGATTTGTCCGCCGCAATTTCGCAGTCATGCTAAAAATTGAAGATCGCAGTCATTACTAGTAAAAACAATAAAAAAAAGAAAAGTCCCTAAATTTATCCCATAGTTTGTAGACGCGATAACGTTTGTACAAACCAATCAATATATGCCTATTGTGAATTTTTTTTTACCAAAAATATGTGGAAGAATATATATTGGCCTAAACTGATGAAGAAACAGTTTTTTTTTTTTAGTTTTTTTATTATATTAATTTTTAAAAAAAATTTTTTTTTTTTTAAATGGTCTCTCTTTTTGTTTGTAGCACAAAAATAAAAACCACAGACCTGATAAAATACCACTAAAATAAAGCTCTATTTGTGGGGAAAAAAGGATTTCAATTTTGTTGGAGTACATCATCGTACAACTGTGCAATTTTCAATTAAAGCCACGCAGTGCCATATTGCAAAAAATGGCCTGGTCATTAAGGGGGAAAATATTTCCGCTCCTTACTAGTTAAAATATTGCATATGGAATAATAGCTTTAATTTACCTATTAAAAGAAACCGCTCACATTATATATAATTATAAAATTGCATAAAACTCAACACTTCCTAAAAGGACATGTACAAAAGATCTCCCTACAATTAACTACATCACTAAGCCAAATTACATTAGCGCCTTACACATGGTTAATAATAAAGATTAAAAAATGTAAGACATCAATAGTTACTTATAAAACAATTAATACCAATCTCTATGTTTAGACCCCACAGAACCATTGTGTTTAGCTGATAGATCCACTTGGTTTCCCTCTGCAGAGGTCGCGGA
Source organism: Lithobates pipiens (assembly GCF_037356315.1). Classification (NCBI taxonomy): domain Eukaryota; kingdom Metazoa; phylum Chordata; class Amphibia; order Anura; family Ranidae; genus Lithobates; species Lithobates pipiens. The sequence continues at coordinate 161,212,614 of NW_027507764.1, forward strand.
TGATATCTGACCCCCTCCAGGATGGAAACACCCTATCTACCCCCCAAAACTGAAATCCCAAAGGATCCTTACCATGTACTTGACTAAAATGTAGTGATACACTATGATTGTGGAAATCTATACTGATGTTATAAATATGCTCCGCAATCCATTTCTTAAGAGGGTATTTAGTCCAGCCCACGTACTGCAGGACACAAGGGCACTGCAGTATGTAGACAGCATGAGTGGTGTCACAAGAAATGAACTTAGAAACCTCAAATCTTTTCTTCCCAACCTCAAAATGGTTTCTTTTAATCACATTATTTTTAGCTATCTTACATGCCTGGTACTTGCGGCAAGCAAAGAAACCTTTCCTTTCTGGAAAAAGGTATGTCTAACTGGGTCATATCTAACTGGGTTAGGATCTTCTTAATAACTAAATCCCCAAAATTCTGGGCCCTCCTATAGATAAACATTGGGGTCTTGGAAATAATAGGTCCTAATACTCAACCACTAGTAAAAACATGCCAATGCTTTTAAAAAAATGTATTTTTGTGATTGCCATTTTATTGGATTTCAACCACTTACCGACCACCTGCCATAAATTTTCTGCAGCAAGGTGGCTCTATTGCGGAAAATAACATACCAGTACATGATTTTGTCAATACCCACTGGGGAGCCAATCAGCGGCCCCCGGCGGATGCAACGCCCGCCTGCCACCCTTGATCGCTCCCCGCAGAGACAGAACGGCGGTCTGCCAAACAAGTCAAGCATGGACACTCTGATCTGGTGTTCTTGCTAATCAGGAACACGGATGAGAATGTCCATACAGTGAGCCCATCCACACACACAGTTAGAAACACACTGAGGGAACACTGATAATCATTTGATCGCCCTGCCAGTGCCTTTTATATTGTGTCAATGCATATTTTTAGCATTGATCACTGTAATAATGTACTGTAATAATCTACTGTAATAATATTGTAATGGCAGCAGCTAGCTGCCATAACCCCAGTATCCCTTTCTTCAGCGGGCAGTCTGCTACAAGATAAAAGTGATCCCTGCAGCAGATTTGCAGAGAGATCACTTTTATCGGTGGCGAGAGAGGGGCCCCCTCCCGCCACGATACAGTGGCTTCCCCCGCTTACCTGAGCTGTCGGCAGCGACAGAGGTGATAGTTTCCTGCTGTAGGCTCAGTATGGAGATGAGTGAGGGGAAGATGGCCCCCAGCCGTCTCCATACAATTGCTGGGTGGAAGCGACGTCAAAACGTCATTTCCGCCCATAGCTCTTAAAGGGCCAATTTTTTTAAACAATTTTTTAAAATTACAATTTATTTATTTTTTATTGCATTTTAGTCTAAATATGAGATCCGAGGACTTTTTGACCTCAAATCTCATATTTAAGAGGACCTGCCATGTTTTTTTCTATTACAAGGGATGTTTACATTCCTTGTAATAGGAATAAAAGTGACATTTTTTTTTATTAAACAGTGTAAAAATCAAAAAGGTAAAATAAATAAATAATAATCAAAAAAATATTTTTAAGCGTGCCCCATCCCACCGAGTTCGCGCGCAGAAGCGAACGCATATGTGTAGCGCCCGCATATGAAAAAGTATCAAAAGTTTCAGCAAGGTGTCCGATCTGTCCGCCGCAATGTCACAGTCCCGCTAAAAATCTCTGATAACCGCCATTACAAGTAAAAACTAAATAAAAACTAAAAATGGCATAAAAATATCCCCTATTTTGTAGATGCTATAACTTTTGCATAAACCAATCAATATACGCTTATTGGTATTTTTTTTACCAAAAATATGTAGCAGAATACATATTGGCCTAAATTAATAAAGAAACTTGATTTTTTATTTTTTATTTATTGCATATGTATTATAGCAGAAAGTAAAAAATATATATATTTTTTTAAGATTGTCATTCTTTTTTGTTTATAGTACAAAAAATAAAACTGCAGAGGTGACCAAATACCATCAAAAGAAAGCTCTATTTGAGCATTGATTATATTTGGGTACAGCATCGCATGACTGCACAATTGTTAGATAAAGTAACGCAGTGCTGTATTTTTGTTTAATGCTGAGCACTGAATTTAAGTTTATGATTTAAGTTACACAGTGCTACCTTGTATCTAGATGATGACTTAATGTGGATATGTGATTTATATATCTTATGATTTAAGGTTGCAGTAGTGATTTTCTTGCTTGAATCACTAATAAAGGGGGATTTTTTCACTTGTTTAATTTTTTATTTTATTCATTTACGCTGGTTTGTAATTTTTGGTCATAAAAAAATAAAAGCTGTTCATTGTAAGCACCCTCGTCAGTGGCAAAAGGTTTGTTTCAACGCTCTAATCTGCTACATTTGCAGGGCAGCTTGTTCTGTTGAGAAATATCATACTTACTGTACTAGCAGAATCACCAGGTGAAAATAAAGGAAAGAAGGCCTTAAACAGAAAACGAATGCAGTCACCACACCTAGGAATTGGTAAAATGCATTTTTGCTTTTGGGTTTAATACCACTTTCAGTAGAATTAAGTAAAATCCCCTTTACAGATTTCTATCGTTGTTCTGTCCCATATATATATATATATATATATATATATGTATATATATATATACCTTGGTAAAGACTCGGGGGGCCAATACCTTGGTAAAGACTCGGGGGGTTGAAGCCGGACCAAAAGGAAGTGCCACAAACTGGTAGTGGGCTTCCCCGACTGCAAACCGCAGGAACTTTTGATGTCAGAGGCATATGGGTATGTGCAGGTACGCATCCTGGATGTCTAAGGACACCAGGGAGTACCCTTGATGGAGTGCAGCGACTACTGATCGAACTGATTCCATTCTGAACCTCTGCACTTTTACAAAGTGATTGAGGGCTTTTAAGTCCAATATTGGACATACCCCTTCCTTTTTGGGAACCACAAACAGGTTTGAGTAGAATCCCTGGAAGCGGTCCGATTCCGGAACCAATACAATCACCCCATGATTCAGCAAATCCCTTACCGCCCCCAAGAGGGCCTCCTGGCGAGCCGGGCATACGGGTATGCTGGAGGGGAAGAATCTGTTTTGTGGCCAAGAGAGAAACTCTATCTTGTATACTGTGGAAATCAGATCGCAGACCCATTGGTCCACCGGGCTGCAAACTCCCGAAGGCGACCCCCCACCCAAGACATGGGTGGGGGCAAACCTTCATGCGGTAGCACTTCTATTCGCTGGCTTGTTAGGATTGCGGTTCCAGGGATGTTTTTGACTGTCCGGGGGGCTGGGGACATTTTGTCGAAGCTCCGGGCAGATGAAAAAGCCGTTTGTGGCTCCTTAGCCTTCCTGGCCTGTGGGAGTAAGGTATTCTTACCACCGGAGGCATTTTTAATAATGTCATCTAATGAGGCTCCAAAGAGCCGGTCGCCAAGAAAGGGAAGATCCATCAGCAGACCAGCATTTCAGCCAAATTAGGCGCGTCAGCACCACAGCTGATACTGAGGCCCTGGATAGCAGAGGGAGAGTATCCAGGGCCGCATCACAGACGTACCTAAGGCCTTGCACTAGTTGGTCTGCTAGTTCCACGCAGGCCTGTTGCTCTCCCAATTCACGGTGCAAAAGTTTTGACCACTCAGTCAGTGTCTGCGACACAAGTGTGGATGCCAGTACTGGTCGCACGGCTGACCCCACAACCATAAACAAGGAACAACCCACTGCCTTGGCCTTCCTGTCCGTGGGATCCTTGAATGCAGGAGTCCCCTCAATGGGGATTGTGGTTACTTTGTTTAATCTGGATACTGGGGGGTACACGACCGGAGGAGCCCACCACTTTTTGAGAAGGCTCTCCTCAAAAGGGTAACGCACCGTCATTTACTTGGGGACCGAAAAGGTCCGTTGCGAATGACCCCATTCCTTGTAAATGAACTTGTCAAAATAAGTCAGATACGGGAACACCTTAGGTGAACGTGCTGGCTTGCGGGACCTAAAAGGGACCGGTACATCAGCAGAGGGATCCGCTGTCTCCTGAATCTTCAGGGTATCACACACAGCTGTGATAAGTGCTCCAACAAGTGCCTTGTCGCGCCCAGATCCAGATGGGGACTCATCCTCACTGTCCAAACGGTCCTGGTCAGCGTTGTCTGACAAGACAGAGCAGGGGTCACCAGCCTCAGCAGTACCCGAGTCTGCGTCAGAGCTCTCCCCAGAGGACATGAGGGGGCAGGGGCCACATTTTAGCACCTTTCTTCCCACGCACCGCCTCCATCTTGGCAACGAACGAATTGAGGACCGCCGTCAGGGTGTCCATGGGCACTGCGCAGTCCACAGGTGACCCGGTTGCAATTGCATGGATTTCGGGGGAAGAAACACCAGTCTCTGAAGCCATGCTGACCCTACTCTGTCTGCCACCTGAAGGGGACTTAGGACAGTGACAGTCCCACCCTCCTTGCTGCTGCTGACTGAGGGGCTCTAACCCGCCAGACTCACCACCCTGAGGAGTTCTGCGCTGTTCACAAGCAGTGCCTGTAGTCCCTGAGTGCTCCCAAGTGCAGAGGAAACAAAAGCTGTGTCGGTAACAGCCGTCAGAATGACAGCTAAACGATCTGAAAAACGTGCTCAGGCTTCAATAAAATGGCCGCCCAGCATCCAGGAAACAGACAGGAAACACAGGGAAAATGGCTGTGAGAACACATGCAGACTGCTGCTTAAATGTGTTCAGGTTTCCGGAAAATGGCCGCCAGTGTCCTGAATAGGAGAGCACTTGAAAAATGGCTGCAGCTGTGACCTGCACGCGCTCGATGACCGGACTGGGGAGACTACAAGGATAAGGGTATCCAGCCTGTCACCCAGCCGGCTGTTGATAGTTGATCACAGGATCATTCATCTTGCGCAAAAAGCCAAGCTTCTGCATAAAAAAGCACAGATCGATGGGCCTCCAGGGTTCCTAGGTCCTTCTCCTTCACTAGACAAAATAAAACTGATGGCTACATGGCAGGGTTGTAGCCTAAGGGACCACCCCTGGGCGGAACTAAGAGTTCTGAGTGTTGTGTTACAACTATGCCTAGTATTCTCCTAGTGATAAGGCTAACAACTCATTTGTTACAGAGAGGAGCTGTGTCGGTCAGTGAATATAAGAGAAAATGGTAATTTAAAAAAATAATTTAAAAAAACTGGCCCTTTAAGAGCTATGGGCGGAAGTGACGTTTTGACGTGCTTCCGCCCAGCAATTGTATGGAGACAGGTGGGGGCCATCTTCCCCTCACTCGTCTCCATACTGAGCCTACAGCAGGACACAATCGCCTCCGCTGATGCCGACAGCTCCGGTAAGCGGCGGAAGGCACTGAATCACGGCAGGAGGGGGGCCCCTCTCCCGCCACCGATAAAAGTGATCTTGCGGCGAATCTGCCACAGCGACCAGGATACCCGGGTTGTAGCAGCTAGCTGCTGCCATAACAACAATATTCCTCTTCAAACAGCCGCCGTAAAACTGTGGCTGCCGGTCCGTAAGTGGTTAAAACAGAATAGTTAGACAGATTTCTAATATGGTATACCCCACCATAAACACCAGCTGGAGGAGGATGCATAGTGGGCACATCATTTTTGCCTGTCCACCAATAGCATTTGGTCCAACACCACATGCTTTTATGTGCTAAAGGGCACATCCACCAATCAGCCATAACATTATAACCAATGACAGGTAAAGTGAATAACATTGGTTATCCTATTACAATGGCATCTGAAAGTTGGTGGGATATATTAGGCAGCAGGGGAACATGTTGTCCCTGAAGTTAATGTGTTGAAAGCAGAAAAAAAAAATCGGAAAGCGCAAGGATTTGAGTAACTTTGACAAGAGCAAATTTGTAATGGCTAGACAACTGGGTCAGAGCATCTCCAAAACTACAGCTCTTCTGGGATGTTCCCAGTCTGCAGTGGTCAGCGCCTACCAAAAGTGGTCTGCAGAAGGAAAACTGGCAAACCAGTGGGTCGGCCAAAACTCACTGATGAACATGGGGAGCAAAGGCTGGCCCATGTAGACTTGTCCTCCAAATTCTCCACACCTTAATCTAATTGAGCATCTGTGGGATCTGCTGGAAAAAAAGCCAGATCCATGGAGGCCCCATCTTGCAACCTGCAGGACTTATAGGATCTGCTATTGACAGCTTGGTGCCCGATACCACAGCATACTGTTCTTTCAGAGGTCTAATGGAGTTCATGCCTTGACGGGTTATGATGGGTGCTCATATTGTTACATTTTTTTCGACCTTGACTCTGCTAAATTTACCATATACACATCCTGTCTGTGATAAGTGCAGATATAATTCTTCTATCAATGAGACACCGTTGTCCTGAAAATGTGGGCAAATCTTCTGTTGACATTACAGATGTCAAAACGAGAGTATTAGAGTAAAATCTAGAGTATTAGACATAAATATACATACATATGTTTTTATGCTATTGGGGGCATATGGTTCATGCCCTTATCTTTTTACAATGTACATAACATTTGTAAAAATAAAAAGATTTTCTGTTTTTTGAAAATAAATTTACAGTTTTGTCTCTTGTTTTGCATCTGTTGATCAGAAGGCCCAACTTTGTTCCTTTTTATGTGCCTAACATATTTCTAAAGCTCTATTACTGTGCTATCTACTGTAAAGTTATCTTGTGCCTCAAAAAAGCACACTCGGGAAATTCAATAATTCCTTATTGCCAATTGTTTGGCATTATGGCCCTTAAAAAATGGCTTGTGTCAAATTCAAAAATCCCTGCCACCCGTTTCAGTAATTTTACCAAAATGTTTGTCAGGTAGTTCTTAATAGCGTTACTTTTACAAACCACCAAATTCAAAAGTAATTACCTCCAGTTCGTAGACAATGAAACTGGAGATAATAATACCTACTCTAAGGCCATACAATATACAATTTTGTTATTCAATTTCCTTTAGATTTACCTTCAACTATGTAGTGCAAGGGCCTGCCTGATTGCATAGCAATTGAAAGTGTTTAGGTTTGACCTCCTATTATATGGTTTTGGTAAATCTAAAGGAAAGTTGTACAAGAAAATTGTATAATGTATAGCCTTTCTTAGGCAGTGTACAGAGACAGACAGATTAGAGCTGCTTATCTTTCTTCCTGTGCTTTAAATCTCAAATTATAGAAAGCTAGTAAAATCAGTGAGGTTTGTCCAAGGGAAGGACTGTCCCAGAAAGTCTCTGCTGCCCCACAATGACCACATTGAAAATGTAATTAATCGTGTGTCTCTTTTGTAGTGCAGGTTTGAATCTGCCCAAAACATACTGCCTGAGTAAAGCTCTTCCCTCAGACACTTTAATAACTAAAGACAATTTGTTTTATACGTTACACAAAAGGTGTGGAACAAAGTTTCTGGCAGGGCTTAATAAAGGGGTGAAAAGGGAGAAAACTCTCATACTAGTTTAAACTTCTATAATTATAGATATTCCATTCTGCAACCTGCAGATGCAGCTGGATGCTTGTTCTAACATTTAAATTGATTCAACCCATCTCTAGCCTCTGCTCTGGGACTAGGAGCCAAAATCGACAGCCTTGTTCAGGAATAAAGGGAATAATGTGACTCTGAAAGCTCTAGCTCAGATACTCTAGGTTTAGATACTAAACGTATCTAAAAATATGATCTTTCTCTATGGGCCTTATTCGACCCAATAACTATATAAACTGTAACTTCTATTCAATACTACAGAGCATATCTTTAACTAAATGGTTATGAGTCTTTCGTTTGGAAAATTTTATATTTGTAATTATGATCATGAGGAATCATGCAAAATAATAAAGTAATAACATATATATATATATATATATATATATATATATATATATATATATATATATATATATATATATATATATATATATATATATATATATATATATATATATATATGTATAAATAGTAAAAAAATTGTTGACATTACAAATTATTCTAATAAAAAGTTCTAATGATGTATAAAGTGCAGTTATCCATATTCAGAATCCACCTTATCCTAATTGTACTATAAGGTGAAGACAAGTTAGATGCAGAGTTACTGCATTTTATACATCAGTGGTTTTTGTACTACCTTACTAATTAAATGTGTTTTCCACTTACAGTATACTGTATTTATCAAACACTTATATATATATGTGTATATAACACTTGTAAACATCAATTTATCATTCTGAAAGACTGAAGTATCATTTGATACATTGCAACTTGACAAGTGTTACTGTACCGATCAATAGATTCTAATCAAAAGTGTATGCGTGGTTGCAAACATAAAAATACGGTAAATTACCATAGCTATCCAATTATTAGTATTATTGATTTTAACCCTGCAACTAACTGTTCAAATACATATTACCGTATATACTTGAGTATAGGCCGACCCGGATATAAGCCGAGGCACCTAATTTTACCACAAAAAACTGGGAAAACGTATTGACTCGAGTATAAGCCTAGGGTAGGAAATGCATGCAGCCTGCCAGTGCCCATGTACAGCCTACCAGTGCCCATTACGTACAGCCTGCCAGTGCCCATTATGTAGCATGAGATCACGCTACCAGGCACTGGGGAGGCTGCACGACACTTGTGTGAAGAGCTGGAGGGAGGAGAAACTTACAGGGGTACGCCGGGATGATACATGTGCGACACCCAGCAGGACGCCCCCCCCCCCTTTTCTGGATCAATTTTCTGAACTTTTTTTTCTAAAGTGGGATCCTTGCTCGGGTATAAGCCTGGGAGTTTTTCAACAAAAAAAAATGTGCTGAAAAACTCAGCTTATACTCGAGTATATACAGTACATTAGAAAAACAGGAATTGTAAAGTAAATATATACTGTTGGAGCTTTGTGAACATGATGCAATACTACTAACAATAGTTATATATAGTAATAGGTGAATGGTACATCTACGTGAGTAAACCCAGTTTCAAAACACACTTACATTTTCGGCATGCCGGAAATGCTAACTTTCACATTGGTTGTGCTCTCAACCAAATTTTTAAACCATCCAATGGCTGGTTTCATAACTGATCACATGTGCAGCATTACGACAGTTTAAGAATCATTAGAGGCCAAGATGGCAGCTTCCTTGACTGAAAATGATAGAAGGGTTTACTACCACTTTAAGCTGCACTGTCTGAAAAAAATGTTTGCAGAACGGCTGAAATCTTGTTTAGAGACAATTATTTCTTTCTTCTTTTTTCTTTTTTTTTAACATTGCAAATATAATTAAAGCTTTTATTTAATGTATAGGACTGTGCAATCATTATTGCAAGATGAATTGACATTAGGAATTATTGGGTAATTCTAGGTTTAAAAATAAAGAAAAATTAATAAACGTTTCAAGAAAATTACTAATTTACAAGGCACAGAGCTCCAAGATAACCTCTTATATCTCTAAAATAGGAATCTAATAATAGATAATAGATAAATAATAGTTTGATATACAAACAAAATAGCACATGGTTGTTTGTACATTATCTGCCTGATTTCCACCATCAAAAGTTTCCTTGTATTTATGCATTTGCTGTGTTTTCTTCTTTGCTGCTCTTTGCTCAACTATTGATTTGCTGTTTTTCAATGAGCAGTTTGGGTCTCAGTACTATTGGTATACATACAATTGATAATAAGGAAAATATTACATTCAGCACTTTGAAATATTGCCATTTTCAAATGGTGACTCACTGATGTCATCTATGATTTACCAGTGATTTCTGTGAGACCAATGGGTAAATAAAAAAAATAAAAAAACGTTATTCAGCTGCAATTATTGTGTGAGATCATACATACCTTGCTTGAGATATGTCTCCTCTAGGAGCACTAGCACTTCGTTTAAGCGTACCTTGGGGGAGCACATATTTATTATTAATAATATTTACATTTCTGTATAATGTAACAGAATATACTTATATCCATAACAGTTGAAATATTTAATGATAGTTTATAATACAATAGTTGCATTTGATAATTGCACACATCTTTAGGCTGTCTAAGAAATTTCCATATCCATGAAAGCATATATAATATTGAATAAATCAGCACAGTTTTATTTTCTGCATGTTTCAACATTTTCCTGCTTAGCTTTCTGCTTAAAGTCTCACCTTACATATCATTCATCAATTGTTTCTTAAAGGAAAACTCAATTTTAACCCCTTTTATTTACAAAAATATCATTCATATTTTCCAAATCACTTTACTGGAAAATCCCTGTAATTTTCTCCGATGTTACACCATAAGCCATCTTACTGCTGTTTTGCTAGAAATGTTCAAATTTCACGATAAATCCAATATCACATTGCTTTAGTAATCACCATGCGTGCCAGATAAAAAGAAATATACTAAAAATGGAAATATAGTATATAATCAGCTTTCTTTCTGGTTTTGCTGGAGGAACCTGATTCCTTAGCTACTTGTTATTACATCATTTGATTTATATTTGTTTTAATATTTATTACTTCACTATATTTAGTTATAAGCCATGCAATGCTGAAAAAGGAAAATAGGGAGTGAACTGTAGACTCTGTAGATATCTAGCAGTGAATGGCCATCTAAGTGAAAAACAAGAGATTCCTTTAAAATTGGATGTTCCTCAAATGACTAAATACAATCCAATACAAATAAATATATTGTTATTGTAATAATGTTAATTTCAATAGTCATATCAGTAAAACATGATATTTTTCTCTCCTAAACACGGATATAAAGATCTACGAAAAACCTTGCTTTTATGTACCAGTTACTTGTTAGTTAGCAACATGCAGAATCTCCAATCTGGAGGACCAAGATACTATTATTTTTTTTGGGTGATTTCCAAAGACCTCTCCAACATAGTACAAAAGGTAAACCGCGCTACTCAAACAACAAAAGAAAGCAACCTATAAGCAGCAACCCTAATCGTAATACTCCGATATCAAACTAAATAGGTGAACAAAATGAGCTGCGCTAAAAACAATGAAACTAGAAAATAATCAAACACCAAAAAACCTAATCAACCTATACCAATAGACGTAAAAACAATATTAAATTGACAGAAAAATGTGATTAGTGAATAGTATACATGAATACTAACGTATCGTCATAAAGTGAATAAAGTGTATACTAGACCTAAAATGACATTGATGTGAATATTACAAAGAAAACCCCCACAATAATTAATGTAGATTGACACAAAAAAAGGGTTATAATGTGTGCTAGATTTAAACGAATAGTATTAACTAAAATAATATTCAAAAAACCATAAAAAGTTCATATGTGATGAAAAAAATATATTTATATATAGTCCCAAGATTAATATTGGTTCTTCAAACTTGACATAAAGGTGCAAAAATATCCACAAATGCGTGTATATAAAAACAAAAAAAATTTTTCAAAACAATCCTCCACCAGTGAGAAGAGGGGCCGCTTACCAGAGCTTTAGATCCCAGTGTTAGTGAGATCAGTAAGGCAACAGCACAGAGGTTTCTGGGTAAACCGTCACAGGCATCCCACCATCTCCATCTCCAATATGAAGCCTCCAATCGAGAAACGAAGGTGTCGTAGATTGCTGACACCACGCTGTCTCTATCTCCAATACGAAGCCTCCAGTCCGGGAACGAAGGTATCGTGGATCATATAAAAAATCAAAGACACTCGCATAGCGTAAAACCACTTGGTTTAATAAAGTAAAGTTTAAAAGATTTACACTCACATGCGTAAAGAAAAAACGATCATATAAAAACGAGCCGGCCGGACTCGTGTGCCGCCCGCACTTCCTGGTTGGGCGTAGAACGCGGAGACGTCAGAACGCCTATCTCCCTACGCGCGTTTCGTCACGAACGGACGTGTTCACGGGATGCGTGAACACGTCCGTTCGTGACGAAACGCGCGTAGGGAGATAGGCGTTCTGACGTCTCCGCGTTCTACGCCCAACCAGGAAGTGCGGGCGGCACACGAGTCCGGCCGGCTCGTTTTTATATGATCGTTTTTTCTTTACGCATGTGAGTGTAAATCTTTTAAACTTTACTTTATTAAACCAAGTGGTTTTACGCTATGCGAGTGTCTTTGATTTTTTATATGATCCACGATACCTTCGTTCCCGGACTGGAGGCTTCGTATTGGAGATAGAGACAGCGTGGTGTCAGCAATCTACGACACCTTCGTTTCTCGATTGGAGGCTTCATATTGGAGATGGAGATGGTGGGATGCCTGTGACGGTTTACCCAGAAACCTCTGTGCTGTTGCCTTACTGATCTCACTAACACTGGGATCTAAAGCTCTGGTAAGCGGCCCCTCTTCTCACTGGTGGAGGATTGTTTTGAAAAATTTTTTTTGTTTTTATATACACGCATTTGTGGATATTTTTGCACCTTTATGTCAAGTTTGAAGAACCAATATTAATCTTGGGACTATATATAAATATATTTTTTTCATCACATATGAACTTTTTATGGTTTTTTGAATATTATTTTAGTTAATACTATTCGTTTAAATCTAGCACACATTATAACCCTTTTTTTGTGTCAATCTACATTAATTATTGTGGGGGTTTTCTTTGTAATATTCACATCAATGTCATTTTAGGTCTAGTATACACTTTATTCACTTTATGACGATACGTTAGTATTCATGTATACTATTCACTAATCACATTTTTCTGTCAATTTAATATTGTTTTTACGTCTATTGGTATAGGTTGATTAGGTTTTTTGGTGTTTGATTATTTTCTAGTTTCATTGTTTTTAGCGCAGCTCATTTTGTTCACCTCTCCAACATAGTTGACCCTATTGACAGTTATCAAAATCAAAGTAGAGACGCTTGCTTTTTGCTAAAATCTGAACTCCAGATATTATTTTTCTCATACCGTGGAACTATGCTTGCACTGCAGAGGGTAACTGCTTGTTTTGTTCTAGAGGAGAGGAAAGCAGAGATATGCAGTGCCTTGAAAAAGTATTCATATTCCAATTTCCCACATTTTGACATGTTACAACCAAAAACGTAAATGTATTTTATTGGGATTTTATGTGATAGACCAACACAAAGTGGTACATAATTGTGAAGTGGAAGGAAAATGCTAAATGGTTTTAATTTTTTTTTACAAATAAATATCTAAAAGGTGTGGTGTGTATTTGTGTTCAGCCCCCTTTACTCTGATACCCCAAACTAAAATCTAGTGGAACCAATTGCCTTAAGAAGTCCCCTTATTAGTTGTCCACCTGTGTGTAATTTAATCTCAGCATAAATACAGCTGTTCTGTGAAGCCCTCAGAGGTTTGTTAGAAAACCTTCGAGAACAAACAACATTATGAATGCCTAGGAACACACCGGAAAGGTCAGGAATAAAATTGTGGAGAAATTTAAAGCAGGGTTAGGTTCTAAAAAAATACCAAGCTTTGAACATCTCACGGAGCACTGTTCAATCTATTATCTGAAAATGGAGAGTATGGCACAACTGCAAACCAACAAGACATGGTCATCCACCAAAATTGAGAGGCCGGGCAAGGAGAGCATTAATCAGAGAAGCAGCCAAGAGGTCCATGGTAACGCTGGAGGAGCTGCAGCTCAGGTGGGAGAATCTGTCCACAGGACAACTATTAGTTCTGCACGCCACAAATCTGCCCTTTATGGAAAAGTGTCAAGAAGAAAGCCATTGTTGAAAGAAAGTCATAAAAAGTCCCATTTGTAGTTTGTGAGAAGCCATTTGGGGGGGACAGCAAACATGTGGAAGAAGATGTTCTGGTCAGATGACACCAAAATGTACCTCTTTGACCTAAAAGCTAAATGCTATGTGTGGCGGAAAACCAACACTACACATCAGCCTGAACACACCATCCCCACCATGAAACATGGTAGTAGCAGCATCATGTTGTGGGGATGTTTTTCTTCAGCAGGAACAGGGAAGTTGTCCACAGTTGATGGGAAGATGGATGGAGCCAAATACAGGGCAATCTTAGAAGAAAACCTGTTAGAGTCTGCAAAAGACTTGAGACTGGGGCAGAGGTTCACCTTCCGGCAGGACAAGGACCATAAACATACAGCCAGAGCTACAATGGAATGATTTATACCAAAGCACATTCATCTGTTAGAATGGCCCAGTCAAAGTCCAGACTAGGGATGAGCTTTATGTTCGAGTCAAACATGAGTTTGACTCGAACATTGGTTGTTCGATCGTTCGCGCAAAATTGGAGCAGTGCGTCATGCCCCATAATGCACAGTGCATTGCTGTCTGATGATTGGCCAAGCATGCACTATGACCCGCATGCTTGGCCAATCACAGCATTGTCAGCAAAGAGACCCATAATTGACCAAAGGCAGGATGCCTTTGGCCAATTAAGGCTCAGGGGGTTAAGTCCACACCCCACACTATATAAGGTCGCCTGCACATCGGCCCTGTGTAGAGTGTTGCTGGCATTGACCGAGAGAGAGTGTAATTTTATTTAGATTGAATAGGCAGACGATTCAGCTGCAGTGTATTTAGTGTAGATCTGACGGGAGGCCGTTCCTGGTGTACGGTTTCTAGTATACTTCAGGCAGGAAGGTGATCCAATTAGCTGCAGTATATTTATATATACATATACACACACACACACACACACACACACACACACACAGTCAGTCTTGTGTATATATATATATATATATATATATATATATATATATATATATATAAACATATCCTCTGTATCAAGTTTACCTAGATATGACTGCAGTCCGTTCCTGGTGTACTATTTCTAATATACTTCAGGCAGGCAGTAGACAGGTGCGAATAGTTTCGTATGAATCTCAGATTCGTACGAATTTCCCTAAATTTGTACATTCAGGAGGATCCAAAATACGAATTGCCATGCTCCCGAATTTTGTACGAAATACAAACTTTTGTTTACGAATTTTGGATCAGTCGGTCGATGACTCATTATGCTCATTATGAGGGGCTCCCACCATCCCTGTGCTATCCTGACTTCCTCCTGGGGCTGTACCCCTGCTGTGCTCATTATGAGGGGCTTCCACCAATCATGTGCTGTGCTGACATACCGAGCACAGCAGGGGATAAAAACCAAACTTCCATCAGCATCAACTGTCATATTGAGGTATATATATTTTTGCCTTTAAATTAATTGCAAAGAACGTTCGTACAAGTTAACGAACCTAACAAAAATTCGTATTTCGTACGAATTTCAATTGAATTTCGGACATGAATTACGAAGTACGAATTTATTCTAATACGAACCATAACAGAATGAAACGAAACAAATTTATTGACGGCGCCCATGTCTAGAATGCAGGCCATTCCTGGTGTACGTTTTCAAATACACTTTCTTGCAGGCAATTCAGTGATCTGTAGTGCATAAAATATATATACAGTCTCCTACATATATATCCTCTGCATTCTAGTCTAGCCAAGTCTATATGTGACTGCAGACCATTCCTGGTGTATGTTTTCAAATACACATTCAGGCAGGCAGGTGATTCAGTGATCTGCAGTGTATTAAATATATATACACCGTCTCCTATACATATATATATATATATATATATATATATATATATATATATTCACTGCATTTTAGGCTAGCCAAGCCTATGTCTGATTGCAGGCCATTCCTGGTTTATTTTTTCTTGTAAAATTCAGGTGGTGTTTTGCTAATAAAATTTTACAGCATCTCTGGAAGACCACCAAGGAGAGGCAAATGCTCACAGGCCACTAAAAGAGGGCAAGCAGGCTCTGTGTCTACAGCCAACAGTGTTAGTCATGGATACCGGGCATCCTCAGCACGTGGCCATGGGGCACGCTTATCCTTTTTTCCTGCAGGTGGCTGTGTTGTTGAGCCACAATATGCAGAAGAGTTGGTGGAATGGATAACAAAGCCCTCCTCATCCTCTGTCACCCAGGTACAGAGTAGTATGCCTGCCAATGCAGCTGCCAAAGCGACCTATTCTATTGGCTTAATGTCATTAGTCCCTCCTTCCCTAGCCCCACTATCATGCATGGAGGAGTCCCCCGAACTGTTCAACCACAGTGTCAGGTACATGCTGCAGGAGGATGCGCAGCATTTTGAAGGCTCCAATGATGGTACCTAGGTTGAGGAAGGTAGTAACGTGAGCTCAGGGAGAGGGGGTGCCCAAGAAGGACAAGAAACTGTCAGTCATGTTCCCCCAGCTTCAACATACTGCTCCAGTGACGAGGAGGGAGGGAATGATGAGGTCATTGATTCTACATGGGTGCCTGATATAGAGGAGGAGGAGGCACATCTCCAATGAGGCAGGATGCCCTCCAGGGGGCAGCTTAAGGACAGCCACCCGACTGCATCACACCGCAGAGCTTTGCATGTGCAGGGTGCTGCTGACTCCCTGTGTATTTTGAAAAGTTGGTGTGGGCCTTTTTTGATACATGTGCAGCAGATCAACCGTTGCTGTTTGCAACATATGTCTGAAGCGTATCAAGCGTGGCCAAAACAGCAGCCGCTTGGGCACCACATGCTTGACCAGACATATGTGGACCTCCCATACAGTCTGTTGGCAACAGTACTTAGAAGACCCACACCAAAGAACAAGGCAGACCTCTCCTTGCTCCTCATCATCTGGGATCTCCAACCCCACTATACCTTCAGTCCTCTCAGAAACATGCACTGAGAGGAATGAAGGTGTAGAATTAGGTGTGCCAAGTACTTGCTCAGCTATCGCTACACCAACATCCAATTGTAGCAGGCAAATTTCCCTACCCCAGTTTCTAAACTGTTGAAATAAACTCAGTCCCAGCCATCCACATGCTCAGCGGTTGAATGCTAGCTTGGCTAAATTGTTAGCACTCCAACTGCTGCCTTTTCAGCTGGTAGACTCTGCCCCCTTTCATGAATTTGTGGAATGTGCGGTACCTCAGTGGCAGGTTTCCAAACGCCATTTCTTTTCATGTAAGGCCATTCTGGTTCTCTACCGACATGTGGAAGGCAATGTTTTGGCCTCGTTGGACAGGACGGTCAGCGGTAAGGTGCATATTACTGCTGACTCATGGTCCAGCAGGCATGGACAGGGACGTTACCTTTCTTTAACGTCACACTGAGCAACTCTGCCGGCAGTTGGGAAGGATGCAATACAGGGTACCGTAATGTTGGAGCTTGTTCCGCCACCATGCTTCCAAAATGCTAGTAGTGGTGATTGTGCCACATCTCTCTCCTCCACCTCCTCCTCTGCTTCTTCCTCTATGTCCTCTTTCTCTGCATATTTGTCCTCGGAACCAGCGGTGCTCCATAGGCATTCAAGGGGCTATGCATGCACTCAGGCAAAAAGATGCCATGCAGTTCTTGAGTTGGTCTGCTTAGAGGACATGAACCACACTGGGGCAGAGATTCTGTCAGCTCTGCAGGGGCAGACTCAGAGGTGGTTGATGGCACCCCAGCTTCAGCCAGGAATGGTGGTTTGCGACAATGACACCAACCTCTTCTCCGCCCTCCAACAGGGACACTTGACCCATGTTCCCTGTTTGGCTCACATCCTCAATTTGGTGGTGCAGCGGTTCTTGTGCAGGTACCCGGTCTTACAGGATCTCCTGAGGCAGGCCAGGAAAGTCTATGGGCATTTCCGATGGTCATATAATGCCAGTGCTTGGCTGGCTGACCTTCAAAAAGGAATGTAACCTGCCAAAGAACTGCCTCATTTGTGACATGCTCACCAGGTGGAACTTAACGTTGGTAATTCTGTAGCCACTGCACATGCAGCAGAGGGCCATCAATGAGTAACTGTGTGAGTATGGCACCAGGACAGGGTCAGGGGATCCTGGCTTTTTTTCACCACACCAGTGGCTACTGATCAAGGATGCATGCAATGTCCTGTCACCATTTGAGGAGGCCACGAGGATGGTGAGCAGTGACAGTACATGCATCAGTGATACTGTCCCTCTTGTCTTCATGTTGGAGCACACACTTTGTTGAATAATGGACAGGGCACTTGGGGCAGAACAGAGGGAGGAAGAGGAGGGCTTCCTTACCTCTCAAGGCCCCCTTTATCCAGAAAGTATTCCTGCAGGCCCGCCGATCACACAGCAAGATGAGGAGGATGAAGATTGTATCAGCATGAAGGTGGAGCCTAGCACTCACCATCAGCAGCAGTCTTCAAGGGATCGTTTTCAGTCCCTAGAAACCCATGGACTTGTACGTGGCTTGGAGGAGGTGGCTGTGGATCATGTCATCCTTAGTGACCCAGAGGTCTCCGGATCGAATGCCTCAGCAAACCTTCGCTGCATGGTCACCCTGATGTTGCAAAGCCTGAGAAAGATTGGATTTGTGGTATCAAGGAGAGGGATCATTACTGGCTGCCAACCCTTCATGATCCAAATTACAAGGGTGAGGTTGTAGAACGTATCCAGCCTTCGTAGAGGGAGCAGAGGATGAAACATTTTCCGGAGGTTTTGCAGAAAGGTTTGTGCAATGCGTTTCCAGAGCCTAGGAGGTTACAATTTCCTGGTCCTCCTGGACAACATGTTGCTGAGGCTTCAGACAGTCACAGAAGGAGCGGTGGAGAAGGTGGCCGTCTGACCGATGCGTTCAGACAATTCTTTAGTCTGCAGCCCCAAGATCTGATTGGTTCCAGCAACCATCACCACATGGTGCAGGAATACCTAGGGGCAAGATCAGATGTGGAGACCTTTCCAACCAAAAATCCACTGGGTTACTGGGCCTTGAGGATGGATCACTGGCCAGAGCTTGCACAATATGAAATTGAGCTACTGGCCTGTCCTGCTTCCAGTGTTCTTTCTGAACATAAATTCAGTAGTGTTGGAGGCTTTGTAACCGATCACAGAGTGTACCTGTCCACAGACTCAGTTGATTGGCTCTCCTTCATAAAAATGAATCAGTCTTGGATGTGAGATGTCTTGAAGACTGCCTATGCTAAGTGACTAGCCTGTTATGCTGAGTGACTATCCTATTCCTCCTCAATGTTCATGTTGATAGCTTCTAAGAACATTTTTGTTTCAGGGCACCACCACCAGGGCCTAAGGCCCAATTTTTCTGCCCCTGTTTAACAGGGGCATTTAATTACAATATCTGCTCTAATGTTTCACAGCAGGGCCCATTCCAGCACTCACCAAGAGTAACTGTGAGGGCTTACAGTGTTCTGGTACCACCAACAACTAAGTTCCAATTTTCTGCAGAGTATATAGGGCAGGCTGTATAGTATATACAGGCAGTCCCCTACTTTTAAACATCCGACTTACAAATGACTCCTACTTACAAACGGAGGGAGACAACAGGGAGTGAGAGGAAATCTACCCCGGGAAGGGAAATTCTCTCCTATAAGAGTTAATATGGGAAAAGGTGTCTCCACTGATGCTTTGTGACCAATCCTGGTTTCCCTAATAACCCCAAATTTTCAAAATCCAATTGTCATTGGGACAGAAAGTGAGGTGAAATCTTCTAAACAGGGGCATGAACAGCAAAACAAATGTTACAGGGGTGATAACCCTTCCCTATGTTATCCAAAAAGCTTAAAAATGTATTTTTTGGTTGGGGCTACACTTACAAAATGTACCTGTTCCAAATTACAAACAGATTCAACATAAGAACAAACCTACAGTCCCTGTCTTGTTTGGACCACCTGTATGCTGCTGTTCAGAGTATATAGGGCCTGGGGGCCCCATGCCTTTTCTTTTTTTAATTTGAGTGCGGGGTTCCCCTTAATATCCATACAAGACCCAGAGGGCCTGGTAATGGGCTGGGGGGAGCTAGTTTTTTTTCAATAATTTTCATCCATATTGCTGGGACCTTACATTACATTACAGCTGCAAGCAGTTTTAAATTACTGTTATTCCTTTAGAAATGTCATTTTGTGCAGGGACTGTTCTAAACACAGGCATAAAATCACTGCTCCTGAAAAAACTTTTGTTTTTAAAACTTTTTTTTGCATTGAAACATGTCCCCGGGGCAGGACCCGGAATCCGCAAACACTTTTAGGACAATAACTTGCATATTAGCCTTTAAAATTTGCCCTTTTGATTTTTCACGTTTGGGTCCCATAGACTTTAACGGTGTTTGAATGTTCACGCAAACCTTCGGTCCGTTCGCATGTTCTGCTGTGAACTGAACTAGGGGGGTGTTCGGCTCATCCCTAGTCCAGACCTAAATCCAATTGAGAATCTATGGCAAGACTTGAAAATTGCTGTTCACAGACGGTCTCCATTCTATCTGACAGAGCTTGAGCTATTTTGCACAGAAGAATGGGCAAAAATGTCACTCTAGAAGTACAAAGCTGATATTTATTTACAGTGAAACAAAATCCTTCCAAACACTAGCACACAGCAAATGTGAAAATAAAAGTTAGCCAAAAAACCCAGTGACAGAATATCTGACTAATAACGAACAAACAGATACCTAACAACTAACTATATACAATATATACAAAATTGGGAACACAAAAAAGCAGGGGAAAACTGGAGGCGAAGGTAGAAGATTGGAAAGGGGGAACAAAACTGGGATCAGGAACAACGGGAAGCAGGTACAAGGCATTGGGGCACAGTGTACAGGGCAGGAAGCAAGAACAGGGTCTAAGCAAGCAAAATTAGGCAGCACCAAAACAGTAGAGTGAGAGTCACTTAGAATAGGAGGACCTAAAGACCTTCCCAGCAGTCAACATCGGGTGAAGACTGATTACTGGGATCTGCTGTGTGCTGGGAGACACACACTCATGGACACTGGAACTACAACCCTCCACCCAGGGAACCGCAGTGCTACCACCAGGTGATCCTTGTCCTGACAGCCTGTGTACCACATTTTTCTGGTACAATTTGGTGCAATGAGAATTACAAGGACCCTTTCATTTCTTACCTTGCATAGCAGCAAAGGTTGTATCTTTATTGGAAGGCATAAACCAGTTTGAAAGAGTTATATTCCTCCTAGAAGGGGATCAATTTAGTTTTTCTTAAAGCAGAGTTCCACCCATTTAAAAGTCAACTTTTAATAGACACTTACCTGTCCCACGGTCCAGCGATGTGGGTGCACAAAGCCCTGCTCCTCTTCCCCTCTCCTCGCGGCGCTGGCATTCTAACTGTGGGCACCCGGCTGTGGTTTCACAGCCTGGGCACACACTTGCCATGCGAGCCACACTGCACACTGTGAAAAGCCGGGCAATCTTCAGGGAGCTGTGAGGGAGGGAGGGAGAGAGGTGACCTTCCTTCTGGTGCTGCGGCACCAGGGGAGGAAGTGGGAGCTGGGTGCCTATAAAAGCATGGAACCCGCTCCCCCCCCCAAAAAAAGACATGCTTAAAGCGTAAGTTTCCATTTTTGGGTGGTAAAGGCAGATTGACTTCTGAGGCTCCACTGGTGCTTTATGTAAGCCACTATTGTGACCCTGCAGAAGGAAGGACTGGTGCTGTAGAAACAACCTTATCGAACTTAGTTCCATAAAGTTGATGGAAAGTTTTGACTCCTTTAAGCACCAAGTCCCCTGGACAGTCAGGGAGATTTGAATTTCTGCCCAAGCCTGTGAGACTGACATCCATTGTCACAAACTTACAAGCAATGTCAAGGAATACTAATTAATTTCTCTATTGGAGATTAGAAACCAATTGTCCAATAAAAGTTTCATAATGGGTAAATTGTTTTACAAAGTATGGCAGGAAATACAAAATATTACAAAAATAAAGGGCTATACAATATATACTCCAATACTGATGAAAATTATTCGAGTTATGGATTAGGGGATTAAGGTATATAGTACAATTATTTCAGGAAGATGTGATGAAAACCTTTATTGAATTAAGAAAATAAATGAATATTCCAAACCAAAGTTTTTTTCAGTTTCTACAGCTTAGGCATGCCTTAAAAGCACAGGGCTGCTCCCATGAACTGAAACTTAATAAATCAGTGGTAATAGCTTTGTTGGATAAAACAGAAAGATAAAAGGGTCTCATATCACAATTATATGTGTGGCATGGGGGATTGTTAGCTCAGTGGTAGATGCGTTTTCATGTAGTGAGTCCACATCAGACAAGTATTTATAGTTAAGGGCCCACATTTATTAAATGATAAAAACAAAACAAAAGTCCACTCAGGAATCCCACGCAGGGGTTTAAATGTCATTCAAGCACAACTGAAAATACAAGCCCACCTGGCTACTCTTCAACAGCACTGCTGCTACAGGTTCTGGTCCCTCAAACCACCAGCTCTTCCAGGCCCACAGTCTTGGATGCACACAGCTTCGGCCTTCTTAAACGCACACAGGCTTCAAGCCCCTCAATGCAAACAGCTTCTGTCTTCACACAGAGACACTCACTAGGAGCCACTGGTCCAACTACACCTTCCTTCCACCTTCTGCTCTCACCAGCCCCTCATTATATGGGCTGTGTGCAGCTGGGCACACACCCTGCTTGCTAACCTCAAGACCTGGACACAGGGTTGGAGATCCCATCCCACCCATGACTCTCAGGGATCTCCAAACTACAAAATCCCATCCAGAACTAGCAAAACCTGGAGAAAACTGACAGAGCCGTTTTCTTCATTTAAACTCTACACTTTGCAGTCTTGCAGTCTGCAGATATGCAAACTCTGTGTCTCCTTTACCTCCAATTTCATAGGGACAGTGCCTCGCACTGCCACATATGATATATTATTTGATAAGTTTCAAGTAATTGTGGATATACCAGCAAGGACAGCATGGACCTGTGATATAGGGCCAATCTCAGATGAACAGTGGGAAGCAGCGTGGTCAACAATACCCCTGGTTTCCTTATCCCCAACGAAAAATTTAACACAACTAATTATTTTACATAGAGCTTATTATGCAGCAGAGAAATTATTTAAATGGAAGAATAAACAGACACATCCCAATGCCCCAGATGGAAGTAAATCCCGCTATTTTGATACATATGCTATGGAGATGCCCTAAACTCCATAGCTATTGGCATGGGGTTGTATCTATGATTAATAACCTCTTTGGGACCAAGCTGTATCCAGAGCCACATGGATGTCTTCTTGATTGTGGGAGATGCCATGGTATCAATAACAAGGAGCCTATTTCAGGCCCGTAAGCTTATAGCACAAAAATGAGTATCCCCATATCCACCAACAATTGTGGAATGGAAAGCACAAATAAAGGAAACCTTAATTAAAGAAAAATATATTCTATTTACAAATATAAACACTTTCAGGAAATGGGGAATTGGGGATAAAAAATAAAAAAATGTAGATAAGAGAACCTTCACATAAAAGACCTCAAAAGAAAAATGTGGGTTCAATTGGACTTTTTAGGCATAAAAGGAGTTGTAGAAACAACCGATATGTTCAAGAGAAATTATCTCTATTTATTATCAAAACAGATTATGTATAAAATATAAACAATCAAAATTAAAAATACAAACACAAAAAAGTTTTTTCCTCCTTATAAATACACATTTAAGACCTAATTGATATCCTATCAAAGGTAGTATAATCCACTCAAAATTTCCAAAAAGGAAAAAAAAGAAATACACATTTATATAAATATAAAATAGAGGATATCAAATATCTATCTACATAGTTTATATTTATTAGCTCTAAAATATGTTCTATTATATAGAGGTTGCTTAGGGAAGTTTGAAAAGATATGGAAAAGGTGCTCTAATATTTTTGTTGGATGACGAGATGGGAGTAAATAACTTTATGAGCAATAGGGAGAGAGAAGGGGGGGGACTTTGGGGATGATTTTGGGGTGGGGGTCTTGCGTTTTTTTTTTTGGGTGTCATGTATTTGTTTAATATGTATTTGGGTTGTATGATGTGTGTATTGTTTGTGTATAAAAGCATTCATAAAAAAGATTTTATAAAAAAACAAACAAAAGGAATGGCTTTCCTAACTCCAGGGCAGGATTGCAGATCCACCATGTTATGAAGAGTTTTATTTAGCTAGACAGAAGCAATTGGATTTGCTTGTTCCACATCATGGGTATATTGAATGAAACTTGGCAAAGGAGTAACAAGGCTAACATCATGCCCAGAACCCTCAAGCAGTAGCAAACTGAGGGGTGATGTTTTGATCTGAGGATTCCCATGTGGGACCATAGAGAAGCAAATTTCTCTTGAGAAAGAAAAACTCTGTGCTGTATCCAAGATTTGACCCAGGTGATCTAGATAGTGTGAGGTCTGGGGAGCAGAGACTAAAAGATCATCCATGTAACCTGTGACATAAATGCCCTGGATCTGCAGAAGTTGGGCAAACACGTTTTTGAACACTCAGAGTGCAAAGGATAGCCCAATTGGTAGTACTTTAAATTGGAAGTGGGGAGTCTCCCATATCGATGTGTAGATAGACACATTGGATGCCTACTGATGCCTGAAATTCAATGTAGATTTCCTATTCTACTGATGCCAGAGAGTTAATTCTACCTGAAATTTTAGTATGTAAAGAAATCAGTTGAGATAAAAAAAATGGAGCAGATGCACCCATTCCTGAAGTTGGTGTAAGGTGATCATTAGATCTGCCTTTCTTTGGTCTGAAGCTGGTAGATTGACAGGTAGAAATCAAGGAAGCGGCAGAAACAGAAACTCTATTTTGTATCACTGACAGATGGGACCCAGAGGCCTGGGAAATCTTGGATCAAGACTGGCGTAAAGGTAAACAGATATCACCCTACTGGGAAGAGTCCTGTGGCATCTCGGATCAAGCCTGGTGTAAGCCCCCACAGACATCCCCCCCCCCGCTATGAGAAGTGGGGATGCCCCTTCATGGTGACAAGGGTTTTAGAGTAGGCTTGGTGGACTTGAGAGTCCAGGCCTTTCAACAAAAAGAAGTGTTAAGCCTTGGTTTTGAGGTTGATGCCTAAGGAGAGCAAAAAGCCCCCCTTCCTGAATCCACCTTAAAAAGGCATAGGTAGAAAGTACTTTTCATTAGCAGATTCTGTGGGCCACGCTTTTGGTCACAAAATCCAGTGCATCATAGAGATAAGGGACATTCTAAAGGAATTGGTGAATTACATTCTTTAAAGTGTCATCAATAAACAATAAAGCTGAGAACTGAGTCACCAAAGATAGGTTTGTTTTCTCTGTTCATTTGTCTTGTCCAGCTAAATAATAGTCTGGCAATGGCAGCATCTGCAAATAAGCACTTTACAGGGTGTTTGCATTGCCTGTCAACAGGATCTCCAAAAGAGGGCACATACTCAATAGAATTTGTAAGATGTTTCTTGAGAGCTGAAATTGCAGGATCCATTACCAGGGAGAGCTAGACTCAGAGGAGGGGAGCAATGACATAATAAGACATTACTGCAAGACATGGGAACAGCAATCACCATGAGTGGTGTTTTGAGTTCTCTGTAGGCCATCTGTAGAAGGCATGCTATTCCCTTCTTTTTTTCCAGCTCTGCTGTGCCTGTGATCAACCATTGCTTATAAGGGGGATCCCCACTGGGAAACTCACAGAATGCGGGCCAGTATGGATAAGGTTTTGCAGATACAGGAGCTGCTATAAACCAGGTGTGTGTGTTCCTGGGGCTGTGTCCCTGTAGAAGATGAAAGCATCAGTGCAGCTAAGTGCTTTGTGCATTTTAAGCAGAAAGTGCAGGGGAGAATGTGTATGTTGAGGAGTATCCTTCAACCCCCATATAATCCCCTGCTTGCCATCACAGCTTCCTGCTCCTCCACAGTCAGAATGCATACCCAAAGGTGCTGAGTATTCTGAGTATGTGACATACTACCCTATGATGGTGCCCAGGTCTAGCAGCCAGTCACAGACAGACTACTAGAAGAGACCTAGTGTTTTGGGGCCCTCCACTCCATCCTGCTTCTCAGTGACTTGCTTTAATGGCATGGTTTTTGAAGCTCTTAATGTCTTAAGGGAAAGAGGAGTCACTGAGTCTGTAGTTTCTACTTTGCTAAAAGCAAAAAATAAATTAATAAAAGGCACTTCCAGAAAAATGTACAATCATACTGGAAAATCCTCTTTTGCATGGTGTGAGCTCAGGCTCTTCAAACCCAGAGATTACTGTGTGTCTTACATTCTGGCCTTCCTGCAATTAGAATTTGGCCTTAAGTAGCTTAAAAGAACATGTTTGGCCGTGTTCATTCTTTTTCCTCTAGCCTTGTTCTCCCTTTCCAAAAACTTTATTTAAGGTCTGTCTTTCATTAGGTCCCCCTTTATAGCACCCTGCGCTTCCTTAAGACCTCAGTCTCAACCTATCTGTCCTGCAGAAATACCCTTAGATGATCTCTCCTGCAAAGTGACCTTCTTGGTTGCTATCATGTCTGTCATTTCTTCCTGGTCTGAGTCTTCCACCTCATTGAAGACATAGTCCTACTGTCAGGAAGATCCTCCTCACGGACGTCCGAGCGGCGAAAGTCGCAGAAGATCTTTTGCCCAGTTTCAGGAGCGTTACCGCGATCAGCGGTGCGCGCGTGCGCGCGGTAGCGTGCACGCGGGTGCGCGCGCGGCCGTTTGACGCAAATTGGCGCCAATAGCGCTATTTAAACTGGAGCCATGCTTCAGTGCTTTGCTGCCTGATCAACAGCGTTCCTGTGCTTCCTGGTGATCCGTATCTGAACCTGAACCTGTACCTGTACCTGTATCCTGATCCGTATCGAACCCGGCTTGTTCCCGACTCTGCTGTTTGCTGCCTGCCTCCCCGACTTTGGCTTTGTACCCGACTACTCTTCTGGATTCCGTTTCTGTACCTGATCTGCCCGCCTGTGCCTGACCTGGACTGTTACACCATCTCCACTACCAGGGTCTCTCGAGTCAGAGGTCTACGAGAGGCCACTCCCTGCACTCCGGGCTCTGCTTAAAGGTACGTGACAGTATCAGGCAGCCATGTCTGAGCCCACGCAGGGAGATTCGGCCATGGATGATTTATGCCGTCATCTTGCTGGACTTACCCAGGCTGTTAAATCTCTACAAGAAGGCTATTCTCGGTTGGAAGAGCGTGTCCAGGTCTTATCTACCACAGGCCCTACCGTGTCAGGAACTTCTTCTGCGCCATCAGTGGTTATGTTGCCCCCTGAACCCAAGGTCCCAACCCCGGAGAGGTTTTCGGGAAATCGCAGCAAGTATAGAGCTTTTCGCAATGCCTGTGAACTGTTTTTTGCACTTCAACACAGAACTTTCTCTCTAGAATCCACTAAGGTGGGTTTTGTTATCTCCCTCCTACTGGGTGAGCCCCAGGCTTGGGCCCACCGCCTTTTGGAGCAAAAGGAAACCTGCCTTAACAACCTGAATACCTTTTTTCAAGCCATGGGTTTGCTCTATGAGGATCCTCAACAGGCGGCCACAGCGGAAGCAGCTTTATATTCTCTTCAGCAAGGCCGCAGAGCAGCAGAGGACTATGCGTCTGAATTTCGGCGCTGGAGTTCCGATACTACCTGGAACGATGCCGCTCTGCGATACCAGTTTCGCACGGGTCTCTCTGAACCTCTAAAGGGTGAATTGGCCCGGGTGGGTGTTCCAGCAACTCTTGAAGCCCTTATCAACCTCTCCATCCAGATAGACAGACGTTTGAGAGAACGGAGAGCAGAACGCACTGCCGGGCCGTCCCGACCAGTCTGGATGTTACCCCGTGTACCTAATCCCCCTGCACATCCTGCTGCTGACACGCCTGAGCCCATGCAACTGGGCTTACTTAGACCAACGCTCACCACCGAGGAACGACAACGCCGGCAGCTCAACAATCTGTGTCTTTACTGTGGGGAACCCGGACATTACGTGAGATCCTGTCCTGCCAAATTCCGTAAGCATTCTTCTGTATTTTCTCCTGTTTTACCTGCTGTGCCTAGTAATGCTACTCACCTGGCTGTTCCCGTCTCTCTTCAGCTACCCGGAGGGAACATTCAAGTCCCCGCAATAGTTGATTCTGGAGCGTGCAGTGGATTTATGGACTCATCATTTGCCCAAAAGTTCCAAGTGCCTTTACGGCCCAGGGTGAAGGGGTTGTCTGTACACCTTGCCGATGGGTCAGCTATCAAATCAGGACCGGTGACACAGGAGACATGTCCTTTGACTGCTACTATTTCCGGTAACCATCAGGAACAACTCTGTCTGGACATTATTGAATCTCCTCTTTTCCCTATCATACTGGGTATGCCCTGGCTCCGGGCACACAACCCGCAAATAGACTGGTCCACCGGAAACATTTACTTTCTCTCTCCCTATTGTCGTCAACACTGCTTCCAAGAATCAATTAAGGTCTCACCCCATTTAATGTGTATGGAGACCGACGTTGAGACGCGCCAGCACGTTCCTGAGGCCTACCATGACTTCTTGGACGTGTTCAGCAAGAAGGGGGCAGAAACACTTCCCCCTCATAGACCCTACGATTGCCCAATTGAGATCCTTCCCGGAGCCGAAATCCCTTTCGGGAGAATATTTCCCTTAACAGAAGTGGAATTGGAGACTCTCAGGACTTACATTGATGACAATTTGAAAAAGGGGTTCATACGTCCTTCTACGTCCCCAGCTGGGGCAGGAATCTTTTTTGTAGAAAAGAAGGACCATTCTCTCCGCCCTTGTGTTGACTACCGGGACTTAAATAAAGTTACAGTCAAGAACCGGTACCCACTGCCTTTGGTACCCGAATTATTCCAGCGCCTTGGATCAGCTAGTATCTTCACAAAACTGGATCTGCGCGGAGCCTATAATTTGGTCCGTATCCAAAGTGGGGACGAATGGAAGACTGCCTTCCGCACCCGCTTCGGACATTTTGAATATCTCGTAATGCCCTTTGGGCTGTGCAACGCTCCTGCAACTTTCCAGCATTTTGTGAATGATATCTTTAGAGATTTTCTCGACCTGTTTGTTTATAGTATACCTGGACGACATCTTTATTTTCTCCCCCTCTCTGCCAGCTCACAGGGAACACGTTAAGAAGGTTCTCACTCGGCTTCGCCAACACGGCTTGTACGCAAAACCTGAGAAGTGCGAGTTTGAACGTCGCAGCATTCAGTTTTTGGGGCTGATTATTTCGGTGGATGGAATCAAGATGGATCCGCAAAAAGTTTCGGCCATCCTGGACTGGCCAGCCCCTACTGATAAGAGAGGAATTCAACGCTTTGTGGGGTTTGCGAATTTTTATCGAAAATTCATCAAGGGATTTTCTACAATCATTGCTCCAATCACCAGATTAACGAGACAAGGTATCAAGTTCCAGTGGTCTCCGGAGGCACAAGCCGCATTTTCTTCCCTTAAAGAACAATTTGTATCAGCATCTGTCCTGAAGCATCCTAATTCTGCGCTACCCTACATCCTTGAGGTGGATGCATCCGAAGTTGCAGTGGGAGCAGTCCTTTCTCAGAGACAGGGCCCCAAGGCTTTATTGCATCCGGTGGCGTTCTTCTCACGTAAGTTGTCTGAAGCGGAAAGGAATTATGATGTCGGGGACAGAGAGCTACTTGCTATCAAAGCTGCACTTGAGGAATGGCGCTATCTCCTGGAGGGAGCAGCCCATCCCATTCTGGTATACACTGACCACAAGAACTTAGAGTATTTAAAGACTGCTAAGAGGCTGAAGCCGCGTCAGGCCAGATGGGCACTTTTCTTTACAAGATTTTCCTTCCACATTACCTATAGGCCCGGATCGAAAAACACCAAACCCGACGCGCTATCCCGGATGTTCAGCGAACCCGAAGTTCTTCAACCCACAGACACCATCCTTACGCCCGGAAATTTCCTTATGCTCCAGGAAGATCTTCTATCCCAACTTAAGCAGGCTTCATCTTCAGCTTCACATCCCTCAAACACCACCTTACTCTCTAGCAATGACTTGTTATGGCATGAAAATAAGATCTACGTGCCCCAACAACTACGGGTTGCTGTACTTAAGTCTTGCCACAACCACAAGCTGGCCGGTCATTTTGGGGTACACAAGACCGCCGAACTTCTCCAACACACCTTCTGGTGGCCTCAGCTGCTAAGAGACTGTAAACTTTATGTAGAATATTGCATTACCTGTACCCAGAACAAGAGTAGCAAGGCCAAAGCCTGGGGGTTGCTGAAACCACTCCCCATCCCGGAAAGACCCTGGAAAATGATTTCCATAGACTTTATTGTAGAACTACCACCGTCAGAAGGCTTTACCACTATCCTTGTGGTGGTCGACAGATTGTCCAAGATGGCTCACTTTCTGCCCATGAAGGGTACACCTTCTGCCCCTGAGACCGCAAGGATCTTCATTAAGGATATTGTAAGACTCCACGGTATACCTGCGAACATTGTTTCCGATCGTGGAGTACAATTTACATCAAAATTTTGGAGAGCTTTATGTAAATCCTTGAAAATTGATCTTTCGTTTTCTTCTGCCTATCATCCCCAGACCAACGGCCAGACCGAACGAACAAACCAGACCCTTGAGCAATATTTGCGTTGTTATTCTTCTTTTTCGCAAGACGATTGGGTATCCCTTTTACCACTTGCCGAGTTTGCCTACAATAACTCTGTTCATTCTGCAACTAATCAATCTCCCTTCTTTGTGAACTATGGTTTTCACCCTCAGTTCTTATCAGCCAATATCCCAGAATGCACGGTTCCAGCAGCTCAAGAAACTTTGAACTTTTTCTGCATCAATAACAAGTTGCTTCAAGAAACGATGGCAAGAACCCAAGAGCGCAACAAAGCAGTTTTTGACAGAAAGAGGAGAGGGGAGCTCGATCTAAAACCCGGAGATTTGGTTTGGTTATCTACTCTGAATCTAAAATTAACATGCCCATCTAGAAAACTGGGCCCAAAAATTGTGGGTCCTTTCCCAATCACCAGGAAAATTAATAATGTGGCTTATGAACTGAAATTACCAGAATCGCTGCGTATTCACCCGGTGTTTCATGTGTCCCTCTTAAGACCTTCAATCCAGGATCCCTTCACTGATCGGAACGTGGGCCCTCCTGAACCTGTGCTTATTAATGGTGAAGAGGAGTTTGAAGTAGAAGCAATTTTGGATTGCAGAAAGAGACGCAACCAGGTCCAGTATCTGGTGAAGTGGAAGGGGTATGGTCCAGAAGAGAACTCCTGGGAACCAGAGACTGGCATCCACGCCAAGAGGTTGGTTCTGGCATTTAAAAGATCTCACCCAGGTAAGATGTCCCAGTTGGGCATCCGGAGGCTGCCCATTGGGGGGGGCAATGTCAGGAAGATCCTCCTCACGGACGTCCGAGCGGCGAAAGTCGCGGAAGATCTTTTGCCCAGTTTCAGGAGCGTTACCGCGATCAGCGGTGCGCGCGTGCGCGTGCACGTGCGCGTGCGCGCGGTAGCGTGCACGCGGGTGCGCGCGCGGCCGTTTGACGCAAATTGGCGCCAATAGCGCTATTTAAACTGGAGCCATGCTTCAGTGCTTTGCTGCCTGATCAACAGCGTTCCTGTGCTTCCTGGTGATCCGTATCTGAACCTGAACCTGTACCTGTACCTGTATCCTGATCCGTATCGAACCCGGCTTGTTCCCGACTCTGCTGTTTGCTGCCTGCCTCCCCGACTTTGGCTTTGTACCCGACTACTCTTCTGGATTCCGTTTCTGTACCTGATCTGCCCGCCTGTGCCTGACCTGGACTGTTACACCATCCGTCAACTGTAAGTTGCTTGCTGTTGTACTACAGGACACCTCCCAGTCCTCCGCAATATTTGGCTGTACTCCTTCTGCGTTTGTAGCCTTCTACCTCTGGCTGCAGACTACTGGACTCTTCCACTTCCGCTTATCCATTGCACCTGCATCCGTTGTTGGACTACAATACCCCTCCGTTGTTTGTCACTTCCTGCAATCACTTGTATGCCGTTGCTGGACTACAGGAACCCTTCTGCTGTCTGCTGAACCTTATCTCACCTTAGCCTGCATTCTGACACCGGACTACAATACACCTCCTCCTTCAACGGTCTTCTGCCTCTACCACCTGCTATCCAGTCAGGCACTTGTGCCCCTCTGTGCTCCTGAGCCCCTGTCTCCACTACCAGGGTCTCTCGAGTCAGAGGTCTACGAGAGGCCACTCCCTGCACTCCGGGCTCTGCTTAAAGGTACGTGACACCTACTATCTTTGTACCCTGATAAAAAAAACACCCAAAGAAAATTGCTCTTCACTGCTTGGACATAGTCAGAGCCATCAGAGTCTACCTCAAAGACACAGCTGCCTTTAGGAATATGGACTCTATTAATCTTACCCTCAGATCATAATGGACATCCTGCTTCTAAGTCCACCATCACTAGATGGAGAAGACAAATGAGTGCCAGAGCTGACACTCCAAAATCTCAAATCCTCCTGCACTTTAACATGCTCATTCCACCAGGTCAGTGGTTATTTCCTGGGCATTCTGACACCAAGCCTCTGTTGTTCAACTGGTCCTCTCTTCAAATTTCTACTAGGTGGACATTTAATCTTCTGCAGATGCAGATTTGGCTGCAAGGTTCTTGCAGCAGGACGCTGAAGTTCAGTCTGTTGACTCTTGTTGTTGAGCCTGTTGGCACAGTTATGTTTGCCTAGTTGTTGCCCATCCTTCTCATTCACTGCTTATGGACATTCCAGGGTCTTGGAATACTCAACCTTTGTCCTTTACTGCACAATTAGGATAAAATAAATTTTGACTACCTATAAATTCCAAATCTTGAATTACAGTACAGGATACAGTACACCATCCTTCTATTCCTGGGTTACTATGCATTGCTTGCTAGAAAAAAAACTCACTCAAGGACTCACTGAGTGGTATAGGGTTATAGCAGGGACATCAAGGAGCCTGTTCTCAAAAACTTGCCCGTGTACCAACCTTTAACGCAATGTCTATAAATGGACTGTACCATACTCCAAGCTATGGAATTTACAGGTAAGTAAAAATTCCTTTTTTTTGTGAAGAATATAAACATTTAAAAAATGTGTCAAGTCTATGGAAACCATTCTACTTTGAGGATGGGCAGGAAGCAGCTCAAAAGTTTAATTTTACATTTTACCTACAGTGTACCCTTAATAACCCAACAGAGGACTAAACTCTGCCCTCTTCATGTCAAATGCAATAATCCATTTTGGGTACCGTAAATTGCTCCTTTAACACACTGGAACTGTCGGTGCTGCAATGTTCTAGAAATCCAAAGTAAATGTTGGTCAAATTGTAATCACTGAACCTCATTGAAAAAAAAGCAATGTGTAGTAAAAGCAACAGGTAAAAATCCAACAATGGAACTGACTGCTTATTTTCATGAAATGTTTGGCATGCTTACTGTGTAAATATACACATCATTACACTCTTAAATCTTATTTATAGAAACACATTTTACATGGCCTGGTGATGTATGTATTGTTTATCCAATGTAATGATCTGCGAGTGTGTCCCAGACACTCTCAATACTATAATTCACTGTAATTAAAATAAAGATAAAAACTATTTTCTGGTTTCAAAGCATTTTAAAATGAAGGATATCCTAGCGTTCCTATATTAATAGGTTTCTTTGTTTGGTGGCAGAGTGGGGCTGTGCAGTTCATACATTTGTTATAGCAGTCCTTCTCATGTACAGATTATTCTCAGTCTCTAATTAAATAGTCACAGTTGATAAATTTGAATGTATGATTGTACTGTAGCTTTCCACTTTGATTAATTGGCCCCATGCTGCTTAAACTTTATAAAGCTCCTGATTTGCATATTGCTCTGTTTATTTCTTAAGGGAGGAATTTTTGCATACTTCAAAAGTATTTGAATGACTTTCTATTCGGTATTGTATGCTACTCCAGATGTTTCTTCTTTTGGAATAGTAGTCCAGAAAATTGAAGGTTAAAGGAAAATTCCAGGCTGAGTAAGGCCGCGTACACACGCGCGGACTGTTCGCCCAACCTTGTCCGCTGAACAGTGTTTGGGCGGACAGTCCGCTCGTGTGTGGGGCTTCAGCGGACAGTTTCAGCGGACAGTTGGCCGAACAAGGTCTTACGGAAATTCCGAAAAACTGTCCGCTGAAACAAGGTTTCAGCGGACTGTTCGCTCGTGTGTAGGCTTGTT
Organism: Lithobates pipiens; assembly: GCF_037356315.1. NCBI lineage: Eukaryota > Metazoa > Chordata > Amphibia > Anura > Ranidae > Lithobates > Lithobates pipiens. Next base: position 161,246,466 of record NW_027507764.1, read on the forward strand.
CGGCCAACTAAGTCTCGCGCATGCTCAGAAAGGATTTCCACGTCGGAAGGTTGCATTGCAGTGTATAGGACGTCGTATTTTTCGTCCCGTCGTACGTGCCGTTCACGTCATTGCGCACGGTTTCAGCAAACTGTTCGTCCGTCGTGTGTGGCCATGTCCGTCCATGCTAAGTTTGAGCGGACTGTTCGCTCAAACTGTTGGACGGACAAAGTTGGGCCAACAGTCCGCGCGTGTGTACGCGGCCTAAGAATATTATAGCAACAGCCCAAATACTGATTTAGTGATCTACACAAATGCATGTGCATTTAAAGCACATCTGAAGAAAAAATGATATTGCAACTTACCAGTTCTTAAATGTGGTGCATTCATTTTCATTTTTCAGACTAAGAACATTTTTAGCAAGTACAGAAAATACTTGTTGATCTTGCATGAAATGCAATGTCTTTGTCCCTTCCTTTGAGATGAACTGGAAGCAAAAACAATGTTATCTTTGTTCTGTAAACTACTAAATCCCCCTCAATGTAACGGAGATAAAGTAGGGGAAGACACAAAGTCTCGCCTGGGTGGCAACCAAGGTTGCTTCCATTATGGGGAAATTAATATAGCCAGGGACAGAAAGTGTGTCATTTTCAGGATTATCAGGTGAAAATAAAGGTAAAAAGCATGAAAAAAAAAATTAATGCAGCTGCTACATCTAAGGCCGCGTACACACGGGCGGACTGTTCGCCCAACCTTGTCCGCTGAACAGTGTTTGGGCGGACAGTCCGCTCGTGTGTGGGCTTTCAGCGGACAGTTTCAGCGGACAGTTGGACGGACAAAGTCTTTCTGAAATTCCGAAAAACTGTCCGCTGAAACTGTGTTTGAGCGAACAGTCCGCCCGTGTGTGGGCCTGTCCGCTGTACTTTCGAAATGAGCGGACTGTTCCCGCTCGGAAAGTCCGCCCATTTCGAGCGCGTGTACAGGTAGGCGGGGCCCGCGAAGGAGACGTCGCGGGCTCCGCCGCCTGGAATGGGCTTAAAGGGGAACCCCAACGCCGAAAAAAATCGGCGTGGGGGTTCCCCCAAAGTCCACACCAGACCCTTGTCCAAGCACGCTACCCGGCCGGCCAGGAAAGGGGGGCGAGCGAGCGCGCCCCCCCTCCTGAGCCGTACCAGGCCGCGTGCCCTCAACATGGGGGGGTGCCTTGGGGAAGGGGGGGCCGCGCGGCCCCCCCACCCCAAAGCACCTTGTCCCCATGTTGATGAGGACAAGGGCCTCTTCCCGACAACCCTGGCCTTGGTTGTCGGGGTCTGCGGGCGGGGGGCTTATCGGAATCCGGGAGCCCCCTTTAAGAAGGGGGCCCCCGGATACCGGCCCCCCACCCTATGTGAATGAGTATGGGGTACAATGTACCCCTACCCATTCACCTGTGAAATAAAGTACAAAAAAAAAAACACAACACAGGGGAAAAAATATTTTATTGCACAGCTCCGGGGGTCTTCCGTCTTCGGGGGTCTTCTCGCCGGACTCCTCCGCTATCTGTGTGTAGCTCTTTTACTAGCGGAGGAGTCCGGCTTTCTTCCTCCCCGCCGCCGGCCTCTTCTCCCGACTTCGGGGGTCTTGTCCCCCTCTTCGGTTCTTCTGCCGGGCCACCGCGCCTTCTTGTAGCTCTTTTGCAGGCGGTGGCCCGGTCTTCTGTCGCCGCTGCCTTCCGTTCTTCTGTCGCCGCCTTCGGTTCTTCTGCCGGGCCACCGCGCCTTCTTGTAGCTCTTTTGCAGGCGGTGGCCCGGTCTTCTGTCGCCGCTGCCTTCCGTTCTTCTGTCGCCGCCTTCGGTTCTTCTGCCGGGCCACCGCGCCTTCTTGTAGCTCTTTTACAGGCGGTGGCCCGGTCTTCTGTCGCCGCTGCCTTCCGTTCTTCTGTCGCCGCCTTCGGTTCTTCTGCCGGGCCACCGCGCCTTCTTGTAGCTCTTTTGCAGGCGGTGGCCCGGTCTTCTGTCGCCGCTGCCTTCCGTTCTTCTGTCGCCGCCTTCGGTTCTTCTGCCGGGCCACCGCGCCTTCTTGTAGCTCTTTTACAGGCGGTGGCCCGGTCTTCTGTCGCCGCTGTCGCCGCCGACTTCCGTTCGTGTTCTTCTTCTTGTTCTTCTTGTTCTTCTCCAGGAGATGTTGACACGTCGCTCCCTCCGGCCGGAATGCCAGAGCCGCGCTGTGCGGTCACTTATATAGTGACAATGGGGCGGGGTCACATGGTATATGTCACATGGGTTGGTCACATGGTGACCCCGCCCCCTTACGATGTCATAGTCCCCATGTGACATCAACCCATGTGACCAACCCATGTGACATATACCATGTGACCCCGCCCCATTGTCACTATATAAGTGACCGCACAGCGCGGCTCTGGCATTCCGGCCGGAGGGAGCGACGTGTCAACATCTCCTGGAGAAGAACAAGAAGAACAAGAAGAAGAACACGAACGGAAGTCGGCGGCGACAGCGGCGACAGAAGACCGGGCCACCGCCTGTAAAAGAGCTACAAGAAGGCGCGGTGGCCCGGCAGAAGAACCGAAGGCGGCGACAGAAGAACGGAAGGCAGCGGCGACAGAAGACCGGGCCACCGCCTGCAAAAGAGCTACAAGAAGGCGCGGTGGCCCGGCAGAAGAACCGAAGAGGGGGGCAAGACCCCCGAAGTCGGGAGAAGAGGCCGGCGGCGGGGAGGAAGAAAGCCGGACTCCTCCGCTAGTAAAAGAGCTACACACAGATAGCGGAGGAGTCCGGCGAGAAGACCCCCGAAGACGGAAGACCCCCGGAGCTGTGCAATAAAATATTTTTTCCCCTGTGTTGTGTTTTTTTTTTGTACTTTATTTCACAGGTGAATGGGTAGGGGTACATTGTACCCCATACTCATTCACATAGGGTGGGGGGCCGGTATCCGGGGGCCCCCTTCTTAAAGGGGGCTCCCGGATTCCGATAAGCCCCCTGCCCGCAGACCCCGACAACCAACGGCCAGGGTTGTCGGGAAGAGGCCCTTGTCCTCATCAACATGGGGACAAGGTGCTTTGGGGTGGGGGGGCCGCGCGGCCCCCCCTTCCCCAAGGCACCCCCCCATGTTGAGGGCACGCGGCCTGGTACGGCTCAGGAGGGGGGGCGCGCTCGCTCGCCCCCCTTTCCTGGCCGGCCGGGTAGCGTGCTCGGACAAGGGTCTGGTGTGGACTTTGGGGGAACCCCCACGCCGATTTTTTTCGGCGTTGGGGTTCCCCTTTAAGCCCATTCCAGGCGGCGGAGCCCGCGACGTCTCCTTCGCGGGCCCCGCCTACCTGTACACGCGCTCGAAATGGGCGGATTTGCCTCCTCCTTACGTGGGCGAGTCCGTTCATTTCAAAAGTTGAGCCAACTGTTTGGCAAACAGTTCGCTGAAACAGTCCGCTCGTGTGTGGGCAAGTCCGCTCATGCAAATTTTGAGCGGACTGTTTGCCGAAACTGTTTGCCGAACAAGGTTGGGCGAACAGTCCGCGCGTGTGTACGCGGCCTAAGAACTGGTAAGCTGCAATGTATTGAATTTTTGTTTTTGGGTTTGGATATGTTTAAATATTTCTTTGAAATAGTATGCACAACAGCGAACGGTGTGTTTTAAAATGCATTATTTCCTTCAGAAATATATCTCTTAATATAATATATTACTGAGTTTGTGATCTCTGTTCTTGGGTATATCAAACACCAGTATGCTGTCTACACAGTGCAGCAGTGAGGACTCACTACTAAGGATCAGTCTGATGCTGCGTACACACGACCGGACTTTCCAGCAGAAAAAGTCAGACGGAATCAATCCGTCTGATATTACAATCGTGTGTGGGCTCCAGCGGATTTTTTTCTTCAAAAACTCAGACAGACCTAGAAATAGAATATTTTTTAAATCTGTCCAACGGACTCAAATTTCTATCGGGAAAACTGTTCACCTGTGTGCTAGTCTGACAGACCAAAAACATCACATGCTCTGAAGCAAGTACAAGACGGAAGCGCTCGGTGTGGTAAAACAATCATTCTGCACTACAAGTGCAAAGTGCACTTGAAATTGCACTGAAAGTGCACTTGGAAGTGCAGTCACTGTGGATCCGAGGGGGACATGCAAGGAAAGTAAAAAACAGCATTTTAGCTTGCACATGATTAGATGATAAAATCAGCAGAGCTTCCCCTCATTTCAGATCTACCCCTCAGATTTACAGCGTCTGCACTTCCAAGTGCATTTGCAGTGCAATTTCAAGTGCACTTTGCACTTGTAGTGCAAAGTAGATTTGCCTTTCGTAAATAACCCCCATAGTCTTTTTGAAATGTACCTGCCTACTCACAAACAAACTGTCCTTTTTGAATAAAAACACATAGGAAAGTATTTAGTGGAAATAAAATATAAATTTATTCTGGTCAACAAAATAAAGAGGAAGACAACATTGGAGAAACTTTTGGAATTTGTGAAGCCTTTTGGCCCCCAGGGCACACATCAAGTCAGTGGAAAACAAAATTGGGATCTTGAGGAGCATATATAATGGGGAGCACAATCTGGTCCAGGAATCCCAGAGATCAGGACAAGCAGCTGATGACATATCTGTCCCCAGGCTGTGGTACTACAACAGCCTGATTCTTCTGTCAGACCAAACTGAACCCAGGCCATCACTTTCTTCTCTTCACTGCAGCCTTCCCCCCACGCTTCCCTGCAGCCTTTCTTGGAGGCTGTGCCTCTAGTGGTGGACTTGTGGCAGGAGGAGGAGGAGGAGGAGGAAGAGTAGGAGCTTGCTCATATATATAGCTTTTTCCAGTTAAATGGCCCTTCAACCCCTTCTTAAGGGCCTCAGCAAAAATTCCCTCACAGAGAGACTTCTCTAATTCCACCAACCTGGTGGCCTTATAGCAGCCATAGGCCTCTTCAGCCTTGGGGGGGGGCTTCTCAGGAACTGTCTGGCTTCCCGAATGAGGGCAAGTGATGCCTCCTCTGTCATTGTTACCTTCCTGGGCCTTTTGGTGGTAATGCGGAGGGGAGGCAGCTGTGATTGTGTGAGGCTCCTACTGGGCCCAGCCAACTCCTGGCTGCCACTGGCCACAGCCTCCTCCTGCCTGCCACTGGTCACGGCCTCCTCCTGGCTGCCAGTGAGCATGGCCTCCTCCTGGCTGAGGCTTTCCAGACCCTCTTCCTGGCTGTGCTCATCCTGTGTATAAAAAAGGGACATAGTTGTAGTTTTCGCTTCATCAATCACACACAATTTTCAGCTCGTGACTTGCAAATTGAATGTTAATAAATAGAAAAGGCTATCATTCTGACCCAGCATTTTTCAAGCTGGTCACCAACATTTTTGGCCACTACTGTCTAGTGATATGTATACATAATTTTTGGTATAAAATCATTGATTTGTAAGAAATTATAACATCTTAGTTAACATCATTAATATTAGGACAATCGATATTTCTAAAAACGAATATACCTGGCTCCAGCTGGGCGCATCCACTTCCTCAAGGATGGAAGGGACCGGTTGTTCCTGGGAAGCCTTTGCTGGGGTGGAGGGAAGAGTGGAGGAAAGGCTGCAGGGAAGGGTCGAAAGAGATTCCCTCGCTTCAGTCTGGTTGTCCAGAAACCGCAGTTTGTGGAAGTACTACAGTATGGGGACATAAACATTATCTGCTGCTGCTTTGATCTGAGGGAAGCCTGGATCTTCTTCGCCTGTACATGTTCCTCAAGATCCCAATTTTATTTTCCAAAAACTTGATGTTTGCTTTAGGGACCCGAGTCTTCACAAATTCCAGAATTGTCTCCAATGTTGCCTTCCTTGCTTGCTTATTATAATACAAACTGTGTTTGACCTCCCACAGATTTCTCATCTCCTATACTTGTCAATAAAAATGCTCAAAAAATCATGGTCTTTAAACAGATTCATTTTTTCTGTAAGACAATACACAAGACAAAAACACTAATGTCAGTCCAAACTCTCATTATTATCTTATCCCAATATAGGGCACATATAGAGCTTCATATGACTAATGTCAACCTAAACTAGCCCAATATAGGCCTCAACCTGGGTCTAGTTCAAATGTTACCTCTGTTTAGGATGTTCGTCACTGCCGTTCATCTGACACAAATCGGACGTACGACTGATGCGTGTTCGCTTTATATACACTGTGCATGTGTCAAACTCCGCCTGCATCGCCCGCCCCTGATGTTCTTTTTGATGACTATTCCTCGCCCCTTCTCTCTTCAGTGTGCAGTAGGACTGTACTGAGAAAAATGGCGGAGACACATTGTGTAATTAGCACGGAGGAAAGCCCAGAGCCACAAACATCTGGATCCAGGAGGAGATTGAAGGTAACCAACATGGCCTTTGAGGAAATGGTAGAGATGGTGGGGATTTTAAGGAGGGAGGATTATTATGGGAAACATGGTCCATATACCCATCCGAATAGAAGAAAGGATGACATCATGTCAACTGTGGTCAGCACCCTGGAGCAGAAGTTTGGGGTACGCCGGACAAAAGAGCAGTTGAAGAAGCGATGGTCTGACATAAAACTGCGGGAGCCAGATCAGTATCGCAGCATCAAGAAGGAGCTTCAAAAAAGTAAGTACTTGTCGTGTGTTCCTATAATGATAATTAACTTGCATTGCTGCTCCATGAGCTTTTACTATTGTACAGTTTGAAATGGCTACGTTCATGTTCGTGGGCAGTCGTTCCTAGTAAACATCGTTTGTAGAAACATCGTTTGTAGAAAACATCATTCTGGTACTGGGTTATACCTATATTTTGGTCATGCTAATTTGTCCTATTAAAAGAAGTTTAGGGCCTAGCGCATAGCGAGGAAGGACGCGTGAGAGACCAGCTTCCGCTCCCGTCAGCTTCACCGCTTGCAGCAGCACGGACCAAGACCTCCCTGGCTTCCCATATGAGTCAGAGAGGACCCAGCAATACTCCCCGCACCTCCGGGACCTCCAAATCCGGGGAAATAGGGAACTATAGGCAAAGGACACCGGATACAAGGCCGCGCCGACACCCAAGATGGCGGCGACCTGCTCGGCGGCTGCACACGCTACACAGGCTGCTTCTAAGGTACTGTCTACAGCCTATTACACTCACTCCCCTCAGTCCTCGGATCCAGAATCGGACCCCCAAGGAGACCAACACAGCCTGAGAGCCCATCCCCTCTCCACCACACACAAAAGGGCAGCTGGGACATGGAGGCATATATTAAAGACCTACCCACTAAACAGGACATAGAGTCCTATATTATCAGGCTGGAGAGATCAAATGAAAGGAAAATGAATGCCCAGTGGAGGAAACCACCTCTAGAATCTCAGAACATGAGGCCATTCACCAGGAGCATACCAACCAAATACAGCAATTGTTTTATGGCTTAGATGACCAGGAAAACAGAAGTCGCCACAAAACTATCCACATACGCGGTCTTCCAGAAACTGTTGAAAAAAAAGGATCTTACAAAAGCGGCCATTAAAGTGTTTAATCAATTGCTAAATAACTCTGCTGACACCCTGATTGAAATAGACCGGATCCACAGATCACTGGGACCCTGCAATCCAAACACTACCTATCCCAGAGATGTCATCTGTCGCATACATTTTTTTAATGTAAAGCTCCGACATCATGCAAGCAGCCCGCCTACAGAAGTCCATCATGTTTAATGATACCCCCATCATGCTGCTGACCAATCTTTCTAAACAGACCCTGCTTATGAGGAAGGCCTTGAAACCCCTTACGGATGCCCTCCAATCCAAGCCGATCAAATATCGCTGGGGTTTTCTGTTTCAACAGTCTGCATCTCAGAATGGCAAATCTGCGTTTTTCCGCACTTTAGAAGACCTGGCTACTTTCCTCTGAACTTTTGAACTCTCTCAAATCCGGATTCTTGACTGGCCTCTCCGTCCTGCATCACAAGGATGTTTACACTTATTTTGACATAGATTGTAATGCACCTTAGATGTCTAAGAGTAATTTTTCATAATATTAGAAAGTTTTTTTCTGTTTTACTGAGTAGTGCACGAGTCACTTAAACTCTCACTTGAATTAGCACCTAGTGCTGCGATACATAATCACCTAATTAATTTTAGGTTTTATTGTTGTTTTTTTTTTTAACCAAAGTAAGGTTTATTGAGCATGTAGAAGCAGGATACAGCATATATACACACATAGAAACCGGTGCAACAGGCACCACACGTCACACAAGAAAAGAAAAAAAAGGAGATGAGTAAATTCCATGTCTGACATACAACCTTGAGGTATACAGGATAAACAGTAAATTGCCTACACATGTTACAAATAAAAATTCTAAGGCCCCCTCGGGTAATCGCAACAGAGAGACCCAGGATCACAGTACCATCGCGGGCGTACTGCCCTAAGTCACGCAGCTATGAGGGCTCTCTAACCACCTGTCCCAGATTTTATGAAATTTCAGAGGGCATCCCCGATTAGAGTAGATCGTTTTTTTGTATGATAAGGTCAAATTGACAGCTCTCTTCCACTGCTGGACCGTCGGGGAATCAGGACAGAGCCACAATCTAGCTATCTGCATCCTAGCAGCAAAGAGAGTCTCCTGTAGGAAAGTCCTAAGATATTTGTCTTCTTCCCGGAGGGGGAGAAGCCCGAGGATACACTGGCGGGGGCATAGTGTGAGAGGAGAGCCCATATGATCGTGCAGAAATGCGACTATCTGTGCCCAGTATCTTTGGATGGGGGGACAGGTCCAGATAAGATGAAAAAATGTGCTGGAAGCATCACCACACCTGGGACATAGAGGGCTAAAGTCAGGTTTATATTTAGTCAATCGTCTAGGGGTAACATAGGAGCGGTGGAGAATGTAAAGGTGGGTCAGTCTATCAGATAATTTGGGAGATACCTCAGTCGACACCGCCAGGGCCTCACCCCAAAGTTCGTCCTCCATATCACCTACGTCCGCCTCCCACTTAATTTTGAGATCGTAAGCATGAGCTGTGGCCCCCGGAGTAAGGAGGTGCGTGTAAATAGTGGAGATGAGTTTCCGGGAGTCGTCCCCAAGGACCAAGCTAGCTAGGGGCGTGCGGGTCAAGGCCGGGGGTGAATTCCCAAACTGTGTCTGCAGCGCGTGGCGGACCTGCAAGTAGCGAAAAAAAGCGTGGTTAGGAAGGCCAAACTCGTCCTTGAGCGTCTGGAATGTCTTAACCCCAGGAGGAGAATAAAGATGAGACAGATAAATAACCCCCCTGCATATCCACACTTTATAATCCGGCACTCGCAACAGTTCGGGTAAGTCAGGATTGTCCCAAAGGGGTGTATGTGCATGTAGGGAGGGGGCTCCGGATCTCAGTTGTGACGTCCGCCAAACCCGACTGTGGTGGGCGAGCATAGCACGCCCAGGCCCCAGGCGGGACAGGCCCCTGTGTCTGCAAAAGAGAATCTGGAAGGGGTGCGCAATCAAATCCGTCGCCGACGTGCAGATCAGAAGGGAATATCTCAGTTTGTCGTGCGTGTTGAGGTAGTGGAGGTGGGAGAGCTGGGAAGCCAGGTAGTATGTTTCGAGATCGGGTAGTGCAGCGCCACCCAAGTGAGGTGGGCATTTGAGAGTCCGCCAGGATAATTTGTGCCTGGAGGAGCCCCAAATGAACGAATTGAGGATGGACTCCATATCGCGGAACACACGAGGCAGTACATGCAGCGGGGCGTGCCAAAATAAATAAAGGAGCTTGGGAAGAAGAATCATTTTGACAAGACCCAGGCGGCCCATAATTCCGAGGGGGAGCCTGGACCAGACCTGAGTCTTCTGTTTCAGGGAAGGAAAGATGGGTGACAGGTTAAGACTAACATAGTCCGCGGGGGAGCGAGAACAGTGAATACCCAGGTATTTAATCCGATCCGTGCGCTCGAGAGGCAGCAGGGCCTGCGTCCTCGTGGGGACGGATATGTCAATAGGGAGAATTTGGGACTTAGACCAATTAATGCGGAGACCCGAGAAGGTGCCAAAACGCTGAATCAGTTCTAAAGCCGTCGTCAGTGAGGGACCAGCATCCTCCAGGTACAGTAGCATGTCATCCGCGTAAAGACTTACAACTTCCGACAGGCAACCCATGTGGAGTCCCCGAATGTCTGGGTGGGCTCTGAGGGCAATGGCCAGGGGCTCCACCGCTAGCGCATACAGCAGGGGCGATATGGGGCACCCCTGACGTGTACCGCGGGACAGAGAGAAAGGGTCCGAGGTCTGGCCATTTACCAGGACACGGGCAGATGGGGCCTGATAGAGAAGCTGGATCCAACGCACAAATTTAGGGCCGAAGCCAAACCTGTGCAGGCATTCCCACAGATACCCCCACTCCACCGAGTCGAACGCCTTTGCGGCATCCAAACTGACCACTACCCTAGATCCGGTGTTGTTATGAGAAGCCTGCAGATTCATGAACAATCTCCTAAGATTAAAGGCCGTATTTTTGCCAGGCATGAAGCCGGTCTGATCAGCATGGATAAGACGATGTATCACCTTATTAAGCCTAAGGGCGAGGATTTTGGCCAATATTTTGATATCCAGCTGCAGGAGCGATATAGGGCGGTAGGATTCAGGGTAGAGGGGGTCCTTGCCCGGCTTAGGAATGAGGACCAGAAGTGCCTCACTCATAGAGCGGGGAAGTGTACCTGTGTCGAATATGTGGGTATAGAGTGAGTGAAGTTTAGGGAGCAGAACCTCCTGGAATTGGGTGTAGAACTCTCGGGGAAGGCCATCCGAGCCCGGGGCCTTGGACGGTGGCAAGCAAGCTATAGCCTCAGCTATACACTCCTCAGTAATAGGGGCCTCGAGGAGCTCAACCTGGGAGTCCTCGAGACTTGGGAAGTCCACCGTCTGTAGTAGGGCGCGCAGGTCATCCAAGGAGCCGTTGGCTTCGGAGGTGTATAGATCGGCATAAAAGCGACGAAATTCACAAGCCACCTCCCTCGGTTCCGACAGCACAAGCCCCCCCGCAGACGCAAGCCGGACCACCACCGGGGGCCGGTGGTCCAGGTGGGCCATATAGGATAACAACTTCCCTGCCCGTTCGCCATACTCATAAGCTTTCTGTTTACCATAATAAATCTTTCTCCCAGCCCTGTCAGTGTGTAGTTGGTCGGTAAGTCGGGATTGCAGTCGTAACTTGGCGGAGTTGGAGGGTGTGGGGTGCACTATGAATTCGCTCTCCAATGCCTCCAGCTCTCGCTCGGCCTGCCGCACAGTCTGTCGAGAGGAGTCCTTAAATCGGTTAATATGCATCGTCATCATCATGCGGGCATGTAACTTAAAAGCCTCCCACACTGAACCATACGAGGCCGAGGCTGTATTAGCTCTAAAATAGTACTCCCATTCACGCCGGATAGCCTCCAGGTCTGGGAGGATTGTCAGCCAAAAAGGATTCAACCTCCACAGGCGAGGCGCCGAGGCGGAAGGCAGGCTGAGACTGACCCAGTAGGGCGAATGATCAGAGAGAATCCTGGTCCCGAATCCCACCTCCCGTAATTGCGGGAGCAGGACTGGGGAGAGCAGGATCATATCTATCCGAGACATGCCATTATGCGCCGGCGTGAAGCAGGAGTACGCCCTGCAGCTAGGATGTCTATATCTCCAGGTATCCGTGAGGGCGAATTCGGCTAGAAACTTGCCAAATCTGGTCAGCGGGGGGGAGGAAGTGGGCGCAGGGGACGGCGTAAGTCTGTCCAAGGCGGGGGATATCACTGAGTTGAAGTCACCCAGCCACATAGCTGGCACTGTGGGGTGTTGCAGCATAAAGTCCAGCCCATCTCGGAGAGCCTCAAACTGAAAATGCGGGGGTATGTAGAAGGCTAATAGAAGGAACTCCAGACCCCCTATCGTAACATGTAGAAATACATATCGCCCCCGTCCGTCAGTACGCAAAGTGTGGAGATGAAAATGAGCAGTTTTAGCAACCAGGACTGCAACTCCACAGGAGTTATTGGTATAAGGGGCGTGATACATCCACCCGACCCATGGTTTTTTAAGGGAGAGTTGTAGCTGACCCGTAATGTGTGTTTCAACCAGAACCATGATGTCCGCCCGCATTTGTTTAAGATGCGTGAGCACCGCCACCCGCTTGGATCTGTCACGCAGTCCCCGCACATTCCAAGTAACTACCTTAAGGGTCGACATGACAGATGCATGATGTTATGCAGGACCCCTGGGACCCGTAGTCGGCAGCCCCACCCGCAGTCAAAAGTCTAGCAAGGGGAAGGGCGGCCGAGTCATGGGAAACAATGGTAAGCAGCAAATAAGTAGTCAGACATGTTAAGAAAGAAGCAAATAGGAATACATTGTGTAACTCAAACATTACACAGAGTCTTGCGATTGCAAAATATAACTGAACAGTGCTCACACTGGACCAGCAGGGCAGTAAACAAACACAGCAACACATAGTAGGCATGGAAGCTGAGGCCGGCCAGGGAAACCTAACTTGAAGTAACAGTAGGGGATGCACCCGGCCAAGAAGGACCAGGAAAAGCGGGTCTTGCCGTCCCGCACTAAAAAATGGGTCTTGCCGTCCCGCACTACGCGGAGCCGAGCAGGGAACATCATCGCGTAGGCTAGATGGCGAATGCGGAGCTGACGCTTGGCCTCGGTAAACTGGGCCCTCTTCTTCTGGACCTCGGTGGAGAAGTCAGGAAAAACCGCGATGCGCTTGTCCTCATAAGGAATGTTGCCCTTCTCGCGGGTGAGACGCAGGACCACGTCGCGATCCTGGTAGTTAAGCATCTTTGCAATGAAGGTGCGCGGGGGGGCCCCTGGAGGTGGGGGTCTTGAAGCCAGGCGGTGGGCGCGCTCGACTGCCAATGTGGAGGAGAAGGCCTCTCGGGCAAAATTGACAATCAGCAGGTTTTCAAGGAATGCAGGGGGATCGGAGCCCTCCACCTTCTCTGGCAATCCCACAAAGCGTAAGTTACAGCGGCGCATTCTGTTTTCGAGGTCATCCTGCCTACTTAGGATGGCAGTTAGCTGATGTTGCAGGCGTTCAGTTGTTATCTGGAGGGGGGGGATGTCATCTTCCACGTGCCCCAACCTGCGCTCCGCTTCTCCGACCCTCTCCCGCAGCTTGTGAAGGTCCTGGCGAATGAGAGAGATGTCCACCTTAACCTCCTCAATCCTGGAGGTAAGAGAGGTGCGGCAGAGGGTGACAGCCTCGAGGATGCGAGCAGTGTCACCAGAGGGGGGGTTCTCTTCGGCCGGTCCCGGCGCGGCGCCATCTTCCTCCACGAGGTCCGGGCCGTCCGCCCGGAACTTTCCAAGCTTGGCAATCGCGCCCTGGGACCGCTTTGGCGGCGACATGGGTGCGATGTGTCCTCCCGTACAGAAAGGGGTGATGTACCCGAAAAAAACGTGCAGATTAGTCCACAAGGATAGAGGGAAGGATGTATAGCAGCCGGAACTCACTCAAAGTGCGTCCTACGCCATGCAGCTGCAGGCCACGCCCCCCAGGTTTTATTGTTGTTAGCTAAAACATAGACAGGGGAGGGACACCCCATGTTAGCCCAACCACGTCCCCACCCATAGGACTAGCAGAGGCTTTATTACCCTGTACTGGCAGATAACTCTAGTTCTTCTAGCTAGTGTCCACCTTTCCTACTCCTATATGGTCACTAGAGGATGCTACCCCACTACATACAACCATAGTACACTATGCTGTACACAACTCCACGCATACTCTCATAGCTCCTCTCTGCACCTTCCCCTTGGACGCCTCTGACAAAGGCACTTGGCTGCATCATACAATCACTTCAATACAAAGCTCTACTTTTCCTCCTTTACCTTCTCCCCTCTTATCCTCCCTTTCCCCCCTTCTCTCTCTCAGCACTACATCTCACAACGGAATTTCCAGACCTCATATACATGCACCACCTGACACGCAACTCTTACATACCCACCCTATGGCATCCACCTTAGAGCTGAAGATATCCTTGCTAAATTGTAGAGGATTCAACACGCCTGAAAAGCGTAGACAAATACTACATCATTTTCATAAATCTAAAACATAAATACTACTCCTTCAGGAGACCCACTTCCACTCGGATTCCATTCCAGCGATCCCTGACAAACACTTTACTAAATGATACCATAGCACTAATCCCATTGCTAAAACAAAGGGAGTATCAATTGCTTTTCATAGCTCTTTCTCCCTTGATGTACTTGAATCAGACATAGACCCCTTAGGGAGATATCTGTTCTTGAAAGTCGCAATTCAACAGACTGTTTTTACAATTGTTAATGTTTATCTCTCGAACCAGGATAATTTCCACTTCCTCTCCTCCATGGCGGCCCGCCTGAAGACCTTCAGACCACCTAACCTAATCCTGGTTGGAGATCTCAACGCTCCCCTTATATTGAGACTGAACTCTTCCACGGGTAAGTCACACATCACTCCTTCATCCCTAACCAAACTACGCGCTGTCCTAGCGGAACTCTCTCTAGTTGACATTTGGCGACTCCTACATCCCACCAAGAGAGACTACTCGTATTACTCTCCAGCTCACAAATCATATAGTAGAATAGACTACATATTTCTATTACAATCACTTTTGGATCTTCATCCCAAGAGTGATATAGGACTGAAACTGTGGTCAGACCACTCACCCATACATGCAACTTTGGGCAGAATCCCACATCGCACACGTAGAGCTACGTGGCGCTTGAATGATAATTTGCTGACAGACGTCGCCTGCACTGCAGCAGTGTCGAAAACCATCAGACTTCAACCACTCACATTCTAGAGATGAAACCTCAGCCATGAACCAATGGGAAACTCTAAAATGTGTACTTAGAGGGATCTTTATTCAACATGGCTCCAGACTAAAAACAGCATGCACAGACGACATAAAACGACTATTTAAGCTAATAGCTACACACAAGTGAACACTAGACCTTAAAACATTATTGGAGTTATCAAATGCTTGTCGTGACCTTTTTCAGCTTTTCAAAGATAGGGCGCTCACCACTCAGGACAAAGGCCACCATATCCACTACTCACAATCAAATCAATGTGGGAAACATCTGGCTAGGGTCCTACACCCCAAACAACAAAGACAAAATATCCCCTATATAGTATCTTAGACCAAACAGAAACAACACAAAAACTCTGAGATAGTCGCCGAATTTAGAAGCTATTATTCTGCTCTCTATAACCTCCATCTTTGCAGTGCGCAGGACTCACAACACACCCAGGTCTCTCCAGACTTACATCAATATATCCAGGATACTGCTCTTCCGAGCATACCCTCTGTAGAGGCTGAAAACCTAGAAGCCCCAATTAGTACCTCTGACTTTCTATTAGCAATCAAGGGACTCAAGATCGGTAAGAGCCCTGGCCCAGATGGCTATACCCCCCAATTTTTCAAAACATTTGCGCAACAATTGGCCCCCATAATGGCTCGTGCTTTTGAAGAGATAGATGACACACACCCTTTATCCTCTCAACTCCTCCAAGCCCAGATTGTGGTACTACCCAAGCCAGGAAAGGATCACTCCCAATGTAGCAACTATAGACCCATCTCACTTTTAAATGTCGACCTCAAATTATTCTCTAAAATCATAGCTACCCGCCTAGCCCCATTACTCCCATATCTCGTTCACGGTGACCACGTAGGCTTTATATCAAATTGAGAAGCCCGCGACAACACTACAAAGACCTTACATCTCATCTCATATGCCCAGCAACACGATATACCCACCTGCCTTCTGGCGTGCGACGATGAGAAGGCGTTTGATAGAGTGAGTTGGCCCTTTCTTTATGCATCGCTTCATCAGATAGGTCTGGGACGAAAAAGGCTAGCCAAAATTATGTCACTCTACACCAACCCCTCAGCTAAGGTAGCGGCTAACGGGGAGACCTCAGAACAGTTCGAAATCAGAAATGGTACAAATGGTGCCCACTGTCACCCTTGCTATTTGCGCTCACAGTTGAACACCTCGCTCAGGCCATCCGTAGCAACAACGCCATACACGGGATCCCTACAACTTCGACCCACTGCAAATTATCACTGTACGCGGACGACTTACTCCTTTATATCACACAACCACAAGTTAGTATCCCCGCCCTACTTCAAGAGCTTGACCGCTTTAGAGAACACAGCAATTTCAAACTAAAAATCACTAAAACAGAAGCCCTGAACATCTCCCTGAACCCGGCCACATTATTCCTTCTTAAGAAGCACTTTCCAATTCAATGGCAACCACGCTCGATTAAGTACTTAGGGACAGAGATTCCCAGAAACATACAGGACACTTACGCCTTGAATTATGGCCCCCTGTTGGCGAAAATTCGGCACTCACTAGAGTCATGGCATCATCTCAAGCTATCCTGGTGGGGACGTATGAGTGTCCTTAAAATGGATATTCTTCCGAAGTTGCTATACCTGTTCCAAACATTGCCCATAATCCTCCCTACAACCTTTTTCCTCATGCTTCGCTCCATGGCGGTCAGGTTCATCTGACAAAACCATTCCTCTAGGCTCAAACATAGAACACTATGCGCCCCTAAAAATAGAGGGGGCATATGCCTCCTAGATTTTCAACTGTACCACACATCCGCAGTAATCTCGAGACTCCTTGAATGGTTCCCTCATCCCTTGGCCAAACCATCCATAACTATAGAACAAGATATGACTCAAGTAGACCTCAGAGCTCTTCTATGGGGATACAACACTAAATTTAACACCATGAATGGCATATCCCCGCTGATGGTGGCAGCATTATCCATCTGGTACCATAAACAAACCTCTCCAGGGACCCTAGCCCTCTATCCTCCTTGTTCGACAACCCGGCACTCCCGATGTACAACACTAGAAGGCAATGCGGTACATACACTAGGGAACAATGGCCCACAGCTCGGCAATATTTTCAGACCTCAACGGGCCAATTCCACCCACAACCAGCAGCTCGCTCACCCACCTCAATTGCTTGGCTTTCCATGCTAGCCTTAACGCAACACTGTAAAACACTTAATCTCTCGGGACAGGTCCATAGACCTCTCACTACCTTTGAGGATATGTGTGGTCTCTCTCAGACACCCAAATAACCGCTATCCCTAATCTACAAGGACATGCAACTGCGCACATACAAATCGCTACCTAATTTTACACAAAAATGGTCAAGAGACCTGGGAATGGAGGTGTCTCCTGCACAATGGAATATTTCATTCATAGTTACACACAAATCTTCCATATCCGGGTTCTCACAAGAGAAAAATTACAAGTTACTATCATGATGGTATAGAGATCCAGTCACGGTGAGCAAGATGCATCCAGGTTCTATGGACAGATGCTGGCGCTGCCACGGAGGAGAGGGCACATACAAGCACGTGTGGTGGGACTGCGACCGAGTTTGCCCCTTTTGGGACAAGGTATTTAGTATTTACAATGATTTATACAATGTCTCCGTGGTGCCTTCACCACAAATAGCGTTGCTATCCATATTTCCAGGGCCAATAGGCTTATATAGAAAGAGCCTTCTCAGATTTTTCCTAACAGCAGCCCGACACATTATCTCCCAGTATTGGAAAACCGATACCACTCCTCCAATCACAAGATGGATAGACTCCATGAATGATATTATGCTCATGGAAGAACTACAGGCAAAACAAAATGATTCCTGGTGCAAATACATAGGCCTATGGTACCCTTGGCTTCACCATTCTTCATCAGACCCCTTCCTCAACAGCATGACTGCATGAGAAATGGGCCCCATCACTATGGAATGTCGAGGAAAGGAGAGACACAAAACCCCAAACAATGAGGTTCCTAATATAACTTACAATAGAATGTAACTGCTGAAATCCTATAAGACTTCTTTTGCTGAGTACTTCCCCTTCTTCTTTATTACCCCCACCTACTCTCCCCCCTTTGACTAGTTTTATCTGTACCCCCTCGCCCCACCCTGTACCTTTCTCTATTTCTTAACTTGTCTACCGAGCAGTTTTTCCAGGCAGTTTCGAGAGATAGTTGACACTGCGTGGATGGGTATGGTATACAGTATACTAAAGAAATGCTATGTAAGGACATGTACAGTGCCTTGCGAAAGTATTCGGCCCCCTTGAACTTTTCAACCTTTTGCCACATTTCAGGCTTCAAACATAAAGATATAAAATTTTAATTTTTTGTGAAGAATCACCAACATGTGGGACACAATTGTGAAGTGGAACGAAATCTATTGGATAATTTAAACTTTTTTAGCAAATAAAAAACTCAAAAGTGGTGCGTGCAAAATTATTCGGCCCCTTTACTTTCAGTGCAGGAAACTCACTCCAGAAGTTCAGCAAGGATCTCTGAATGATCCAATGTTGTCCTAAATGACTGATGGTGATAAATAGAATCCACCTGTGTGTAATCAAGTCTCTGTATAAATGCACCTGCTCTGTGATAGTCTCAGGGTTCTGTTAAAAGCGCAGAGAGCATCATGAAGACCAAGGAACACACCAGGCAGGTCCGTAATACTGTTGTGGAGAAGTTTAAAGCCGGATTTGGATACAAAAATATTTCCCAAGCTTTAAACATCCCAAGGAGCACTGTGCAAGCGATCATTTTGAAATGGAAGGAGTATCAGACCACTGCAAATCTACCAAGGCATGGCCGTCCCTCTAAACTTTCAGCTCAGACAAGGAGAAGACTGATCAGAGATGCAGCCAAGAGGCCCATGATCACTCTGGATGAACTGCAGAGAACTACAGCTGAGGTGGGAGAGTCTGTCCATAGGACAACAATCAGTCGTACACTGCACAAATCTGGCCTTTATGGAAGAGTGGCAAGAAGAAATCCATTTCTCAAAGATATCCATAAAAAGTCTTGTCTAAAGTTTGCCACAAGCCACCTGGGAGACACACCAAACATGTGGAAGAAGGTGCTCTGGTCAGATGAAACCAAAATCGAACTTTTTGCCCACAATGCAAAACGATATGTTTGGTGTAAAAGCAACACAGCTCATCACCCTCAACACACCATCCCCACTGTCAAACATGGTGGTGGCAGCATCATGGTTTGGGCCTGCTTTTCTTCAGCAGGGACAGGGAAGATGGTTAAAATTGAGGGGAAGATGGATGCAGCCAAATACAGGACCATTCTGGATGAAAACCTGTTGGAGTCTGCAAAAGACCTGAAACTGGGACGGAGATTTATCTTCCAACAAGACAATGATCCCAAACATACAGCAAAATCTACAAAGGAATGGTTCACAAATAAACGTATCCAGGTGTTAGAATGGCCAAGTCAAAGTCCAGACCTGAATCCAATCGAGAATCTGTGGAAAGAGCTGAAAACTGCTGTTCACAAACGCTCTCCATCCAAACTCACTGAGCTCGAGCTGTTTTACAAGGAAGAATGGGCAAGAATTTCAGTCTCTCGATGTGCAAAACTGATAGAGACATACCCCAAGCGAATTGCAGCTGTAATCGCAGCAAAAGGTGGCTCTACAAAGTATTAACGCAAGGGGGCCGAATAATTTTGCATGCCCCACTTTTCATTTTTTTATTAGTTAAAAAAGTTTCAAAAATCCAATAGATTTCGTTCCACTTTACAATTGTGTCCCACTTGTTGGTGATTCTTCACAAAAAATAAAAATGTTATATCTTTATGTTTGAAGCCTGAAATGTGGCAAAAGGTTGAAAAGTTCAAGGGGGCCGAATACTTTCGCAAGGCACTGTAAATGTTGAATGTAATTTGGTACGCAAAGACGGTATGTGAACACTGCCTCCCCCTCCCTCAACCCTTATCCTCAACCCTCTTTATTATGTACCCCCTTCCCCCCTCCCCTTTCCCTCCACAATGTTATATTTTACACCGAAAACTTAATTAAATACATATTCAACCTTAAAAGAAGTTTAGGATATTGTTGTGTAGATGTCTTGGAAACTAGGATGAATTGCAAACTTGATTCAGTGGAATGTAAGGAGAGGACACTCAGCAGCTGTTTACACATCTAGATTCACTAGTGTGGGACACCAGAGAACATTTTTTAGGGTAACCCACACAGGTGCTCCAGGGGATCCTTGGGGTGTCTCCATCTGTGAAACGCCCAAAAAAGGTAAGTATTGCAGTTTGTTTAAAAGGGAATTTGACTCATGTCTTTAACTTGGATCTCTTCCCAAACATACAACTGTACACTACTTCTAAGCAATGTTTCATATTTCTACTTCTGGACTCAAATATCTGTATTCTAATTATACCTTTTGTTTCATTCTCATAGGGTAGAAAAGACCCAGACAACAGGATCCCAGGGACCCCCAACCTCACCAGCCTGAATGGCAATTAAGCCCCAGCCCCCCTGAGGATATGAAGGAAGGAGAGGTGGAGGAAGTGGGCGACATGGGCACCCCACCAGGTGAGTGTCTGACACTCCAGCTTCAGGTAATCTGTGTATGCCTGCATATTTCTAAATACATATTTTACATCAGTTTTAGGTGATGTTCTGGTTGTGAAAGGGGAAGTGGGGGATCCATTTACAAGCGACAGCGCCCAAAGACTCATTGCGCAGATCATGGCCTGGAATGGGGAGATCGATGCAATGCGCAATCGCCTGGACATCATGCAGCAGAAAATTAAGAACATGATCGATGTTTTCAGGAGAATCTAATCCCTTTTTCCCTAAAACGAAATCGATCATGTTCCTAATTTCCTTTTTAGATGACCACATTCTGTGATTTTAAGTTTTTTAAATTTTAAAAGCCAAATTTTGAAGATGCACACAGTGTGTCAACATGTGTTATCTGCCATCAGAGGATCTCAATGTATGCGTTTTGTGGGTGCAACCCCTTCCTCATAATGATAGTAGATGAGAGGAAGGGTTTGCACCCACAAAACATGTCCATTGATCCCCATGAGCACATGTTGAAATTACCCATTTGGACTCCCAATTTGTGTGCATCTTCAAAATTTGGCTTTTACAGGGGTGACATCACTCCATCTGATGAAGGCAATATGAAGACATTTTTGACACTATAATGTCTGATATTGCCTTCAAGTTTTATATGTTGAACTTTGTAAGTTCCAGAGTTGTGTATGTTATGTTTTAAAACATGCCTGCCAATCTAAATATATATATATATATATATATATATATATATATATATATATATATATATATATATATATATATAATGCGGAAAAAAAATTGTGAAAACAAAAAAAAAACTAAAAAAATTATATTGAGTAAAAAAATCTAAAACCCCAAAAAATATTGTGAAAAGGCAAATGTAATGTTTAACCAGATTTTTAAAATGCACATGTGTGAATGTGCACATAGTAAACATTTTAAAAGACATCAATGTGTGGCTTCTTCTTTCAATAATCAATACCAGTTTTGTAAGTCATTTTGTGTTTACAGTGACAATGGGGCTTATATTCTAAAGGGAAATCCACTTGGCACTACAAGTGCACTAGGAGAACGTAGCAGACAGTCAAAAAGAAAAGAAAGCAAGAAATTAAACTCTAGATTTTAGCAGAATGTTTTTTTTTCATTTTCTGGCATTGCAATGGCCCCCCTACCCATAAAATAATTGACATATCTCTCCTGAACTTGACGGGCAGTTCGGGGAGCCAAGCCAGTACAGACAGTATCCAGGCCTGTCAGGGAAGAATCAGGAATAAGTCCGGCCTCAGGCCCAACTGACAAAAGATTGAGAATGTTTCCTTCAAAAATTATGTAGGACGCAACACCACAGGATGATGTGGTTTGTTTTGTAGTCCGCCATATTGATTGTTGTCAGAAACAGGCGGAACCGGCTGGCCATTATCCCAAAGGTATTCTCCACAACTCTTCTCGCTCTGGCCAGCCAGTAGTTTAAAACCTTCCTCTCCGGGGTGAGGGTCCTTTGGGGGAACGGCCTCATCAAGTGTCCTCGCCTAGACCAAAGGCTTCATCCGCAATGAAGACAAAGGGGAGTCCTTCCAAGTTATCCGTATCAGGTGGCAATCCCAGGCCACCAGTCTGGAGATGCTGGTAGAACTCCGTCTGGGCAAAGGCTCCTCCATCCGACATCCGGTCATTCTTAAATTAATTTAAGGACACACATTACATTTGGACACATTTTAGAGGGTGGGGGTGGGTTATAAATTAATTTAAGGACACACATTACATTTGGACACATTTTAGGGAATGTTTTTGGGAAAGCAGCATAATGGAGCTGACAATATACATTGTTAAAGGTACTAGGCTATAAGTGTATGTGGGCTCAGGATAACATGCTGGGAAGGTTAGTGAAGGTAAATATGCAAGTCGGCCAAAAAAGGAGTCTTAAAAAAGCTTCCAGCATGCATGAGGATAAAGGGGACATTCACAGCATATTCCAATCATGGTAATTAGGTAATGATGAAATAAATACAATACATTAGCAAACATTAAATACATATAATGTAATGTTAAAGGATAAAACTTACCTTGATATAGTGCTTCTCCCAGTCGCCAAGTACCGCAATGTGGCGACTAGCCTCTGCTCCACAATGATGGCTTGCTGCATGCTGGTATGCTGCCTGCTGATATAAGGGGTCAGCAAAGCCAACAGATGGTGAAAAATGGGGTCCGTCATCCTGAGATAATTCCTGAAATCCTCAGGATTATTCTCCTGGATCTCACGAAGCAAAGGCATGTGCGAGAATTGGTCCCGCTGGAGTAGCCAATTCTTGGCCCATGAACTCCTCCTTGCCCTGTTCATGGACCGGGCTTGGACCAAAGTATTAACCCCAACACCAAGCCCCCACACAGCATGAACTTGAGAATGAGTACGTCCATGCACCATGGCTTCAAAACGGTCGGCTGGTCAGAACAAACTTACACGAACGCACTGAAGAACAGCAAGGCCTGTGAAGAGCGAGCTGAAGAACAGAAACAAGCGGACCAGAACGCCCTGATATACAGATACGAACTGACCAACACGCACTGAAAACCAGATACAAACCCCACAAGCACAAACTGAACCACAGTAAAACTATCGGAATAAGCTGTAGTCTGAAAAGCGTGAATCGTCTCTAATCAAACTTCTACTAATGCAAGATAAACACGCGATCAGCAGAAGGAGCCCAAAGGGTGGCGTACTGGGTCTTGGACTTCCTTTTTCTAGTCCCGTCATACGTGCTGTACGTCAGGCAGGCTTTTGTGTGTGGGCAAATCCGTTCATTCTGAGGTCCGTTGGAACTCCACTGAAAAGTCTGTCGGAAAGATTGTTGGACTTAGTCTGCCAGAAAGTCTGGTCATATGTACGCGGCATGAGATTTCACCAAGTTTGTTTTGCATAAACATCTTCTCTAAAATCTTGGTAAAAGTAGCATCATATTTTGCAACATGTATGGATTAGGTAAAGTTTGCTTGAAAAAACAAAAATCACAAGGCCTTTTTTCTAAAAACATCCATGCGATCACCGTGTTAGCCATGATCAACAGCTTTGTTAAAAAAAAGGCAAACCTAATCCTAACAATTGTTTATGGTGTCTACATGGCTTTTTTATTTGACAGCAATCATGTGTTTATTAACAAAGTCCAAAATTGTAAAAAAATATTGAAAACATTTATAAAACATCAAAATATTTTAGAGGAACTTCCATAACCCTCGGGAGCCATTGAAAGTCCATTACACCTATAAAACAATCAGAAATTTAATTTCTTAAAGTAGAATTGTAGGCAAAACTTTTTTTTTCATTTTGGGTACAGTTATGCCGCGTACACACGATCAGATTGTCCGGCGTACTTAGTCCGCCGAAACGCATTTCAGCGGACAATTCGATCATGTGTGGGCTTCAGCGGACTTTTCCAGCATGAAGTCCGGCGGACTAAGAAAGTATTTTTGCTCTCCAATCTTCCCGTCGGACTTGGGTTTCAGCGGACAATACGTTCGTCAGTATGCTAGTACGGCAGACTAAGAATGACGCATGCTCAGAAGCAAGTACGAAAAAGGAAGCTATTGGCTACTGGCTATTGAACTTCCTTTTTCTAGTCCCGTTGTACGTGCTGTACATCATCGCGCAAGCGTACATCGGACTTTCTCTGTGTTCGTGTGTGGCCAAGTCCGTTCGGTAGAAAGTCCGCTGGATTATCTGCCGGATTGTATGTCGGACTAAGTACGCCAGACAATTCGATCATGTGTACGTGGCATAAGGGAGGGTTATAACCCTGTCAGATTTTTTTTCACCAGCTGTGTCCCATTGCAGAGATTTCCCTTCACTTCCTGTCCCATAGCCAAACAGGTGAGAAGAAATCTCTGCAAATTAAGGGAATTGCTTGGGGACTCCAGCTCATCAGTCCCCATTGGAAAATTTTCCATCTATTGTATTTTCTTTTACTTTCACTTTCAATGATAATGGTAAACAGGACAAATAGAGAGGGTGAATCTCCCTAACAAGGGCACAGACAGCAACAAAAACTGACAAGTGTTCTAATCCCTCTCCACTCTATACAAAACTAAAAAAGAAAAATCCTTTAGTTATACTTTAATTTCATCTCCAAAATAGGAAAAATGAAGAATTTACTATATGACCTTAAAGAATGTAGTCTTGTGGGAAGTTAATACATCTATAAAATTGTTATTAAATAATGTTTTATAAATTAGCAAACTGACTGGGTGCTATGGGTAACTGCATCTTACATATATTTGCTGTTCTTTTTTTACAGCTCCAGAATGTTGTATAAAATCATTGATCTTACCTTGGGTGCGTCCTTTAAAGTAGCTAGAACAACTTGAATTATAAGACATATCTGTCTCATCTTCAAGTTCAGAAAATACATCTGAAGAAAGAGAAAAAAATATGATCCATGGTATATGTGCCAGTGAAGGAAGCTGAATTACTACACTGAATCCTACATGCAATTTCTACATTCTCAATAGGAAGTTGGTAATCTTGACAAAACCAGCGCCTAATTAGTTTCTCTCTTCCCTGTTTATAAAACCTTATGATTTAATTTATTGAAAATATTGAAATAAAAATTTCCTTTATTACCTCCATTACTCCTGATTCTTCTCTATGGTTGGTGACAGCCAATCATCTCTTGTTTCCAACCTTCCTTGCAACCATATTGAGATCGTCCAGCCATAATGCTCAGGGTCAGCCATTATGTCTTTTTTTTTGGCTTAAATTGTTTCATCAAGTAATCCATATATGAAGGGCGGCCCATTTAGGACAAGCAATGTATAGTTTTGCTGGTAAAGTAGTATTCTTAAAGTGGTTGTAAACTTTTACAACCAACTTTGACCTACAGGTAAGCCTAGATTAAGGCTTACCTGTAGGTCCAAGAAATATCTCCTAAACCTACACGGTTTAGGAGATATTTGCCAAAAGACAGGCACGCGCTGTAGACAGTGGTGCGCAGGCGCACTGAGCTCCCCGCTGTCAACGGCGATATGCTGCGAGTGGCGGTTCCCGTGCGCATGCGCGGGAGTGACGTCATCGCGGCTTCGCTGAATGACAGCAGCGGAGCAGCGAGACCCACCGAGAAGATTGATGCGCCGGACTACAGGGGACAGCGGTGACTTCGCTGGCTCCTGTGTCAGGTAAGTGACACATAATGGACTACTATGCGATGCATAGTAGTCCATTATGCTTTACCTTTGCAGGGAATGAAAGAGCAAGTCAACTCACCAGGGTTTACTTCCTCTTTAAACATTTAACAAAGCTTATTATTATATCTGCACCCTTATATTCCTCTAAAGGCATTAGCCCTTTTGTATCTGCTTGTCACAAGGTCTAAAAGACATTGGTCTCGGAAGGTTTTATACAGCTAAATCTTTGCTGTGCCAGACAGCAAATAGAGTTTGATCTTGGAATGTTTCTAGCTCTAAGTAACAAAATGATATCAAGCATTCATTCCTTGCTAGCTTTTAATGCTTGAAAGGCCTTTTAATTTGGCAAGTTGCCAGAAGGACCCCTTTGAATCTTGGATGCTTTCAGTCATCTATGTTATTATTGTTTTTAAGGCTATAACGATTACTGTTGTTACTTTGATCTTCAAACATATTTCACTCAGTTTATTCTGCAGTTAACAAAGACCCATTTTCTTTTGATTAACTCTGGTATAAACTTTATATAATTTGTTATATACAGGCTTACCCAAACAGCTGAAAGTTACTTTATTACAGTAATTTACAATGGTAAACATGCCACATTTAAATAGTTCTGTACAGTTCTCAAATTATCAGTGGGTCTTGATCCCCTGATACAGTCACTATACAATTTATATTATAACAGTCATGGCTGAAATTCTGCACAGCCAACATGGCTTACGGCAGCATATTGCTAACTGTTAGTAATACATTTCCATATATAATAACATTTTCCAGACAGCTACCCTGCCAGCCAGTGAAATCCAGCTGGATCGTCATTGTTGATGTCCTGCATACTTTGTGCGTTTTTGGGTGCTAATATTTCAATCATTGCCTACACAGCTAGAACTGAACTGTTAGCAGATAGGATGACCGTTTTCCTACCTCTTCTTGTTGTTGGTAATAGGTGTGCAGAGGTTGGGCAAACTGTAACTTTCAGTCTCAGACTTTTTGGTTTAACTATAATGCCTAATCTTGTTGATGTAATACTAAAGTCAGGCAGTTGACATGGGAGGGAGGTGAAAAATAGTATAAATCCATCTCTAAAATTATTAAAGCCCTCTACTCCTTGTCATACATAATATATAATATAGCATATATCTTATGAGTATAAGTGCTAGTGTGTGTGAAACACATCATCAGTCTTTTCCCCTCACAGCTGTTGTGATTGCCAAGATTTTATGGACACTTTGTGTAATAAAGGTGGTTACAGGTGAGCGGCTATCCATAATTCTTCTTACTATGAATCGTACAGCTACGAGCTGAGCCAGTGCTCGATCTATGTGCGAGGCAGATCAGCATGGACCACGCTGGAATGGTGTGTGTCTTGTTTAGGTTTCACTTTCCCTTGTTACCCCTTTCCTCCCTTATCAGCATGTCAATAACATTTTTAAATAAAGCTTTACCATTTTTATTACATACTTTATTTTAGACCTAGTGATGTCTTCAAGGGGTCTTTGTACTTCTCTATGCAAAGGGTGCATCTTCGAAAAATGTATATATATATATTAAAATGCCTTATTGGGTGGAAATGAAATGGGTATTCCTAAACAGGCTGCATTTGCTTGCAATTAATCAAACCATACTATACAGACATCCATAGGTAACCCTTGTGAAGAGTGGGTGCATGGTTTAAGAGTGGTATCGTAAAAAATCCAGGAATGAAGAGAAAATCAGCATAACGAGCAGTAGATTGTGAAGAAGGATTTACTGAAGTCCCATAACAGAAAAAAAAGGTGCACAACATTTCGAAATATGTCTCCATATTTCACCTTTAAAAAGAGGGCCACCATGCATTCAAAACATTGGTGTAAAACGCTTTTTTCTGATATGGGACATCAGCAAATCCTGCTCAATTAATCTATTCCTTGGTTTTTCTCTTCATTGCTGCATTTGGAGGCAGACTGCACCTAAGTAACACCCATGTGATTTTAAGCCTCCTTTTCTTGAAGTTCATTGAGGGACACAGGATTTAGAGACAATAGGATGATACTCTTGCCTACAGGAAGATTTTGAACCTGGTAAACAAAAAATGATGAGCCCAGTAAAACCCTTCCCACTCCCAGCATGAATCCATTTTGTAATACAGCAGTAACATAAGCCAACAAACCATAACCTGAGAGGTTTTGGGCCTGTGTCCCTCAATGTACTCCATAAAAAGGATTTTAAGGGGAAGGAGGACTCTAAGGAATGTAGGGTAGTATGAGGACCATGAGGGAGAGAGACAGCACTGCAGACAGTCCTGCAACTGTTAGTGCTCCATATGTCATTGGGGTTTGACATGTTGAACTGCCAGGCAGGGATAACTTAAAGCTCAGAATACAAGGTAAACCCTTGGGTACCCATTAACTGGCTGCTGGAAGCAGAAGATGTTCAACAGCTGGAGGGAAACCAGCTCACTGTAGGTAGTTGCAAGAGACACAGAGTGAAACCAAGTTTCTCTTGCAATTCATATGCAGTACTCAATCCCTATTTAAACCTTTTCCATGGAAAACAACAGAAAATAGATACAAAGTTGGAGATACTGTAGTTACATCGTTTGTCTGGTTGTAAAAGACACCAATCCATCTAGTTCAACCAATAAAAGGGAAACAAATATACAATCCTATATACACAATCTTATACCCACAGTTGATGCAGAGGACAAAAAAAAACAGCAAAGCATAATCCAATTTTCTCCAGCACAGGAAAAAAATCCTTCCTGTTCCCCCAAGAAAACAGGAATAGTAATAGTGTCCAGCAGTTTTAAATAAAGTAACTCTAGGTGCTTAGCCCACTCAGACTACACACAAAGTCACTATCGCTATGCCATGGCCCTGGACCTGGAAATCACACTTCAACTAACTGTCACAGTGCACAAAGGTCTGAAAATTGCCACACTGTAGAGCAGAGTGCCAAGAGCTCACATTCCAGACAAGCCCTGTAGCCCTCCAGCCCAGTGGCATCTGGACCTCCAACGCTATTTCTGAAGATATGCTAACCCAGATAGCTGCATACAGAAACCATCTCAAACAACATGTAGAGAAGTGTTGATTGAAGAAAAAAAATATTGAAAAAAACCGTGACTAGTAAAAATGTTTTCCCAGTTGAGAAAAGGCATTTATTATCCTAGGACACTAGCAAAAGAAAAACTGAGGCATGCAAGGAGTGGGAGGGGTATACCAGTCTGGTGACTGCTTTTTTGTTTGCCAGTGTTCAAATCCCCTATAAAGTGGACTATAGCCCAATTGCCTCTGAATTGTGTGTCCCTCAATGAGAATGAAAAAAGTGATCTAGAAACTTTTAATTGTCACATATTTTGCCTACATGGCCACATAAAGACATAGATATAGCATAAAGGAACTGCTGAGAATAGTCACAATCATCGTTGTAGCCTACAGAAAACCTGTGAACTGATGGTGGGGTAGCCTTGTTCTAAGAGTTTCAGAAAGAAGTTGGCTGTGGGAGCTTTTCTTAGTACAGGTTAACTTTAAAGGATAAGTTCACCTTTGAGAACATGTTTCATGTTCCACCTGTTTTTAGGGTGGAACTTGTAACATGTTCCTGCTCCTGCAGCCTCTCTCTGATCCCCCTTCTAAATGTGACAGCAGACTGTTCCACCTGTTTTGAAGGTGGAACTTGTAACATGTTCATGCTCCTACAGCCTCTCTCTGATCCACCTTCTAATTCTGACAGCAGACTGGGGATTCCCCCCCCCCCCGTGTCACAATTGTAAAAGAACGCAGCTGTGCTGGACTCTGCCCACATTGCTACATCATTCATTTACAGAGTTATGTGAATGCATGAACTACAAGTTTTGACAGCCTTTGCAGCCGACAGCTTGTGGTTCCCAATGAACTACCTGGACACTGGTGAGAACTCTAGTGGTTCATTGATTCTCCCTGTCATTCAATAACTGCCTTAGCCGTACGAGGTTTGGGCAGACAGCTACACAGACAGTCTGCAGGAGTCTGAAGTTGTAACTGCAATTTGCTGATCTCAGGTACAGCCTCCTAATAAAAAATAATAATAAATGCACTTTTTTCTTTACCTGCAAAAAATCTGCATTTATTTTTTATTTTTTTTGTAGCAAGGTGCCTTTAAGTCTTTTGAATTAATTTCCCTTTCTCTTCAAAATGTTAATAAGCCCATTAAGCTTATTATATAAAGGGCATTGTGGCCTTAATTTCTATATTTTTAATAAAGTAAATTTAGAGCCAAACCTTTTTTGTGCAATTGTTAAACTTGTATTAAAAAAAACACAATTGTTAAAAAGTGTCTAGGGCAGCAGTGGTCCCTTAGAATGGTCCTGGAGTCAGCATATATTTACATGTACTGTGTATCTCTGCAAGTATCACCTTTAGCAGCATTGTCCATGGAATAGCTTTGATTTGGGAGGAACACATCTGATTCCTTATCGGAGCTGTGTGGCTGTAGAAGACCCAGGGGGATGATGGTGCTCTCGGAAAAGTCACTCTTGCAGCTTGCTATTCCACTGCTGCTGCTGCTACTGCTCATGCTAGATTTTTCATAGTGATCCTGAAACTAGATGAAAAATGGGTAAGAAAACAAATATTTGTATTGCAGGCTAATACTGTGATATGGATAGACTGCAGAGAGCATTACCACATTTCATCATGAACAAATAAATGCAACTGATTTCTGGAAGCTTGTTAACTCATAGTCGGGAGTTGAAAAAATATATAACTGTAAGGGCCTCTCAGATCTTTGCAATCTGTTGTACCTTACAGCCATATATTAAAGTATGTAATGTGTGTGTTTATGTGCATTGTATAAAAGTAAATCTAAAGGCTCCTGTATGACTGAGACAAATATTCCTTTGTTTGTGCATTACACTCTATCCGTAAGGGGGTTTCAGCAACCAAAGCAGTGCTGCCTTTCCAGAAAGCAGTAGGCTGGACTGGATGTGGCCAGATGCCAATTGACAAGGTGCACAGGTGTCAAACTAGCGGCCCTCCAGCTGTTGCAGAACTACAAGTCCCATGAAGCTTTGCAGGGCTGACAGTTACAAGCATGACTCCCACCAGCAGATGCATGATGGTACTTGTAGTTCTGTAAAAGCTGGAGGGCCGCCAGTTTGACAACCCCGAGCTACAGGCTTGTGAATCAGCAGTGAAAATGCTAACAGCCACCCCCCCTTACAACTTCTTTTAATGCAGGCAGGCATAGCCTACATGAGAGTGGCAATATTGCTTTGAATACAGAAGCAGTGACATATTGTTGCCACCCCATCACAGGAAACTGCATCAACACATATGTTTGAGACTGTAGGGAGAATAGGAGAAAACTGTAAGCATTTATATTTAACCACTTGCCAACCATATAACTTACATATGCAGCCACAAATTGGCACTGCTGAACTGGATCATACATCAGTACATGTTCTGCGACTTCTGGGTAGGGGGCACGCATTCTGATCTGTGGCTACTGCAGACTCAATGTCAACCGGCAGCCACCGATCATTCAGTACAGAGGTAGAACTGCAGTCTGCTTATGCAAAGCAGGGACAAGAATCCATGTCTTCCCCTAGTAAAAGCCCCTCTCACACTGTATAAAAACACTGGCTAGGCCACAGTTAACCCTTTGATCACCCATGATGTTAACCCATTCCCAGCCAGTGTCATTAGTACAGTGACAGTGCTTATTTTTAGCACCGATCACTGTATTAGTGTCACTGGTTCCCAAAGTGTCAAAAGTGTCAGTTATGCCACGTACACACGACCGGACTTTTCGGCGGACTAGGTCCGATGGACTTTCGGGGGAGTTCCGACGGACTTTCCGAATGAACGAACTTGGCCACACACAAGCACACCAAAGTCCGATGGTTTCAAACGTGATGGCGTACGACTGGACTAGAATAAGGAAGTTCATAGCCAGTAGCCAATAGCTGCCCTAGCGTCGGTTTTCGTCCATTGGACTAGCATACAGACAAACTGATTTTTCAACCGGACTCCGGTCCGTCAGAAAGATTTGAAACATGTTTTATTTCTAGGTCCGTCGGACTTTTGGGGAAAAAAAGTCCGCTGGAGCCCATACACGATCGTAATATCTGATGGATTCATTCCATCGGACCTAGTCCGTCGAAAAGTCCAGTCGTGTGTATGCGGCATTAGTGTCTGAATTGTCTGCCGCAATATCACAGTCCTGCTATAAGTTGTTGATTGCTGCCATCACTAGTAAAAAAAAAAAAAATCGAAATTCCGTTTGTAGACTCTATAACCTTTGCACAAACCAATCAATATACACTTACTGAGATTTTTTTTTTCTACCAAACTTATGTAGCAGAATACATATTGGCCTAAATTGATGAAGAAATTCATTTTTTTAATTTTTTTTATTGGATATGTTTTATACTAGAAAGTAAAAAATATAGTTTTTTTTTGTTTTTTTCAAAATTGTTTTATAGCACAAAAAAAAAATGCAGAGGTAAATCCCACCAAAAGAAAGCTCTATTTGTGGGAATAAGGACATCAATTGTATTTGGTTACAGGTCTAAATGACCAAGCAATTGTCTGTTAAAGTAACACAGTGTCGTATGGCAAAAAAATGCCCGGCCAGGAAGGGGGGTAAATCTTCCAGAGGTCAAGTGGCTAGGTGCTGCAACATGTGTTTTATTGGAAGGACATTGTTCTACGTTAAGAAAGCAACTTCTTTTTTTATACAATGCCAGTGCACAACAGTGGACAAAAAAAAGTTGCTGCACATTTATAACATGGCTCACCACAAACATTACATTATTGTACTGTGAAATAGAAAATCATTCTGCCTAGCATATCAAAATTGCACTAAGTAGAAAGTAAAAAGTAAAAAAACAAATAGCAATACATCATTGTACAAACTGTGCTCTTATAATATAATTTTGTCTAACTTTCTTTTGTGTTCCTGCTGAAAGATGTTAGTGCTTATAAAACAGCAGTTTCTAGAGTTCAGAGGATTATTGATTTCACAGCTATTGTCAGCGAGTCACAATTTGCATGCCTTTATATTTACATACTGAGAAACAGCCAAATGATGACAAAAGTCAACGGGGCAAACCTAGAAGCCTTTTTCATCAAACAGACTTGAATTTTAAACATGCCTTGAGATTGGTACACAATATTATTTTGAACTCAAAAAGACAGAGAATTGCTTGCCGCTGGAATACACAAATGCAGTAAAATAGATCAAATATTTGTTCTTCGCTCACTCATTTTATGAGGAAGGGAGATAAAACATCTAAAACATCTTAAGAAAATATAATGTGCACTTGGAGTTACATTTTTTTTTTTTTGTTTTGAGTAACCACCAACTTAACCCCTTCCCAACGGGCATGTGACCGCCATTATTGGTTGTCACAGTGGTCACATGATCGCAAAGCTCCAGATGGCTAATATGCACCGGAAGCTTTCTGGTAACCACCGGCTACCATGCTGGGAGTGCGCCCTCAGCACGCTAAGTGTTTTAAACAGGACCGCATATATGTAGCCAGTCGGTGTGAAGGCCCACACCCCGAGAGGCCTGATATGTGCGTTCAGCCGGTGTGAAGAGGTTAAAGGGACACTGTAATAAGAAGAGCTGCCATAGCTGACCTCCTTCTGAAAAAGCTAGTTGCCTGGTTATGTTTGACTTATAGCAGAGCTCAATTATAAGAAAAAAACAATTGCTAGGAAGT
Organism: Lithobates pipiens; assembly: GCF_037356315.1. NCBI lineage: Eukaryota > Metazoa > Chordata > Amphibia > Anura > Ranidae > Lithobates > Lithobates pipiens. Next base: position 161,279,646 of record NW_027507764.1, read on the forward strand.
ACAGATAGTTGGGAAAAAAACTTTGCATGTTTTCTGCCATTACAAAAAACTCTATCCCTTTGCTCCTTGTAGTTTTTTCTTGAGTTCACTGCCTGCAGTTGTAAGGTGCCAATAATGAGTACAATTGCTGGAACAATGTAACTCCAGTGTGCATACACAAGAGCTATACAATCAGTGATCACCCAATGGTCAAAAAAGAAGGTACCGGACCCAAAAGAAGCAGAGGAGAAGATAGCAGCAGTGGTGGACTGCGCAGCGAAGGGGCTGATGGAACTGTCAGCACTGGAGGAGGGCAAACTCAGATGTCAAAGGCCGTTTACTCTTAACCACACTAGAGTTCTGCTTTAAGTACTTTTATGTCACGTTAGAAAATGCTGCAACGAGTTTTATCTGTATATTTACTTCAGCTCAACAACTTAGACAACATTGAAGCCAAAATTTGCATCACAACCAGAAAACTAGCAATCTCAAAAGGAGCATCCAGCAATAAAAGCCTCCATTATTCTTTCATGACAGATTTGTTTTTAACAGTAAGTATAGAAAATCTTTATAATTTCTGTATTTATTCATTCAGGACTAAAAATACATTTGAAATATTATTTTCACATTTAGTCTTTTATGCTTTTGATATGTTTACCAGACTATTTGCAACTACTTTGCTGAAAGAAGCCTATTTTTTACAGAGTCCAATAGCTGAAGTTTAATTTTTCTACACACAGCTGAATGAGTAAGAGTAGTGACTCCCTATTCCTCTCTTTCAGTTTTGTATGGTTCTGTACAGTTTCAATTAGAGGGAGATAGTATGAAAGCAAAGTGCTACTGGTGTTTCTTTACAAAACTCACAATTTCCTGAGAAACCAGTTTAGTCAAAAATGACAAACTGCTTTTGCTCGTGACATCATCACTTATTACGCATTCTGTAAGTGATCTGCATAGTCCCTTGGGGAGTGTGATTCAAACAGCACTGTATGTTTTTAGATATGTGAGTAGCACTGTTTTGTAAAGTGGAAGTAAACACTCCTATCATTTTCAGTGAAGGAATCTTGGCCTCGGTTTAATCTTCAACTGCCATGATGCTGCACATGTGATCAGTTATGACACCAGCCACTGGGTGGTTTGACAGTTTAATTGACAGAACAAGCAAATGTGACAGCCAGCAATTGCCGGGCATGTAATGGTTTCCTGAAACCGTTAAGTCAGTGGGTTTACTTCCACTTTAAAATTTGGTGCCGTTGATTTTACATTATGTGGAACGTTCTCATTTTTCACATATTGCATATTCACTTGAGTGGCCTCTGCTATATATGGTGGAATGAAGTGGTGATATCATATATTCAGGATTTAAGCTTATCACTTTCAAGTGTTAGATGACTTCTCATTTTAAGGGTAATATTTTTCAGGTAAGCCTTTGATCTGGGAACTGGGGTGGGTGCACTGTGTGTTTTTCTTTTACCTGGAGGAATTTTCTACACTATTATGTGGAGTGTTATATAAAGATTTTTTCACCTATATTTCACGGTGGAGTTCTTTTGTTTGTATTGACATTTTATTATAGATACACATACTGGACTTATATTGGTTTTGATTTGTTTTATGACCACTGCACTTCAGTTTGGTTTACTTAATCTTAACATTTTTGTATTTAATAGTGTGATAGCTGCTAGTTTATGGGTTTTACCTTTAGCGCAAAATATATCTTAAATAGAAAAATACAATTTGACTAAACCATAAGGCAAACATGATTGAGAAGAAGTATGTGACTCAGAGAAGGAGAGTTTTCAGCCTTCCCATCTGTCAAATCCAGTCTACTGCCTCCCTTGGTGACAGAATTGTCCCTACTCTCAATACCTTAGCTTCCTCTAGCTGCTAGAGTCTAGCAGAATGTTTCTGAATTCACTGTCAATGAGCTCACTGGATGGACAGAGAATAACGGCAGTGAGCCAGCGATCCATAGATTTGATTATCCAGAAACTCAGACCAAAGGCCAGCAAGTTGCAGGATTGCTGAGAGATTTGGATCAGATAAAGCCAAGCAAATAAAATGTTTAGAAGGTGGTCATCAATGGCAGCCATATTTCAGTGCAGGCATTCTTAAAAATACAAACATGTGATTGACCTACCAAAAGATTTGTAATTGGTATTAGTAATTGTAGTTCATACCCAGTTAAGCAAGGCAGATGACACCTCTATTTCATCCATTTACTTTTTAGATTGCTGTGACATTTAGCTACCTCCTGCCTGTTCACTGGCCACTTAACACTTTTTATGACAATACCATGCATATAAGCCTTTAGAATTAACACTTTTTATTTCTCCCATAGACAATTGGTTATAGCCATGAGTACTTTTAAATTACTTTTTTCCTTTAGAAATGTAATTTTGTGCAGGGACTGTTCTAAACACGGGAAAAATGCGCCACTTTACAGGCATACTATAAACACTCCCCAGGTGTGAAATTCAAAGGAATATTTCACTTGTGTTTCACTTTAAGCATTATTAAAATCACTGCTCCTGAAAAAACGGTTGTTTAAAAAAAAAAAAAAACAAGGAATGTCTTTTTGATGATGATACAAAGGTGTGTAATAGGGTTGATATCCCTGGAAGTGTCTGTAATATGGAACATGATTTGGCATTGCTGGAAGATTGGTCAAAGCAGTTGAAACTGCAGTTCAATATTTCTAAATGCAAAATAATGCAGCTAGGGAAAAAGAATCCCCTGAAAGAGTACAACATTGGGGGTACAGTGTTGGTCAGCACTACAGAGGAAAAAGATTTGGGGGTACTTATTTCAGATGATTGCAAAATGAGCAAACAGTGTGACCAGGCAGTGGGAAAAGCAAATAGAATTCTAGGATGCATCTCTAGAAGGATCCCCAGCAGGAGGAAGGAGGTTCTGATTCCCCTATATAGATCTTTAGTGAGACCTCATTTAGAATACTGTGTCCAGTTCTGGAGACCACTTACAAAAAGATAATTATAAAACAGAGCGAGTCCAAAGACAGGCAACAAAAATGGTGAAAGGTCTGGGGGATAAAACATATCGAGAGCGACTTCAGGAGCCTAATATGTACAGTCTGAAGGAGATAAGGGAAAGGGGAAGCATGATAGAAACCTTTAAATACATCAAGGGGCAGAATAAGGCTCAGGAGGGCAGTGTTTTTTAATATGAAAACAAAATCAAGAACAAGTGGGCATGACCTCAAACTAACTGAGGAGAATTCAAGACTAATTTTAGAAAGTATTATTTTACTTATCTATGTTTCTAATTTTTCTACTACTTTTCCTAAGAATTCACGTTCAAAATTGTATCCATCTATAGCCAGCTTTACGCTAGGTTCCCACCTATACATTCAGCTCCTCCCGTGTTTGCGTGGGCACAACAGCCCATTCACTTGAATGGGCTCTTGTACCTGTAGGAAACGCAGGAAAAAGGTCCCTGCACCTTTTTTAAATGCAGCTGCAGGGAAGTTGCATGGTGCTTTTGCACCTGTTCCTGTAACCACAGTCAAAGTGTGCTGCATTTTCAGATTCGTGGGGGTGCCATTAACCACCTCAATACAGGGCACTTAAACCCCCTTCTTGCCCAGACCAATTTTCAGCTTTCTGTGCTCTCACACTTTGAATGACAATTACTCAGTCATGCAACACGGTACCCAAATTAAATTAGTGTCCTTTTTTTCACACAAATAGTGCTTTCTTTTGGTTGTTTTTAATCACTATTTTTTTTTTGTGCTATAAATAAAAAAAGGCTGTAAATTTTGTGAAAAATTGCCTTTTTCTTTGTTTCTTTCATAAAATTTAGCAAATTAGTAATTTTTCTTCATACATTTTGGCCAAAATTTATACTGCTACAATAACCCAAATTAGTGTATATTATTTGGTCCTTGTGAAAGTTATAGATTCTACAAACTGGTGCCAATCCCTGAAAATTGATCAATCTGATCACACCTGAAGTACTGACGGCCTATCTCATTTCTTTAGATACTAACAAGTCAAAAAAGTACAAATACCTCCCCCCCAAATTACCCCATTTTAGAAAGTAGACATTCCAAGGTATTAAGTAAGTAGCATAGTGAGTTCTTTTTAAGTTGTAATTTTTCCCACAATTCTTTGCAAAATGAAGATTTTTTTTTTTTTTTTTTATAAAATTGTCAAATTAACTGGCTATTTCTCTCACAGAGCATATGCATACAACAGATTACTCCCCAAAATACATTCTGTTACTCCTCCTGAGTATGAGGATACCACATGTGTGAGACTTTCACACAGCCTGGCAACATACAAAGGCCCAACATTGAAGTAGCATCTTCAGGCGTTCTACAAGCATAAACTGCACATCTCATGTCTCAACCACCTATTACAATTTTGAAGGCCCTGGAGCACCAGGACAATGGAATTGCCCACAAAATGAAAGCAAACAACCCAACATATAATCTATGAGGCATAATAAGTCTTTTGAAAAGTTATTTTTTTCCAGACATTTTTGTAAAATGTGGAAAAAAAATTAAAAAGCATTTTATTTATACAAAGTTGTCAATTTATAAGATATTTCCAACACATAGCATATACATAGCAAAAATGACACCCCAAAATACATTCTGCTACTCCTCCTGAGTATGGTGAAACCACATGTGTGGGACTTTTACACAGCTTGGGCACATACAAAAGCCCAATATTGAAGTAGCACCATCAGGCGATCTACGAGCATAAATTGCACATCTCATTTCTCAACCACCTAATACACTTTTGAAGGCGCTGGAGCACCAAGACAATGGAATTGCCCACAAAATTACTCCATTTTGGAAAGCAAACACCCCAACATATAATCTATGAGGTATAATGAGTCTTTTTAGTGGTTATTTTTTTCCAGAAGTTTTTGGAAAATGTGGAAAAAAAATGAAAAGGCATTTTTTTACACAAAGTTGACTTCATCACAGCAGATCACGTGGTAAACAGCCATGCCCAGTGGCTGTTTACTCCTGTTAGTGACAAGCGGTGTCTCGATGACACACCGCCACCAACAGTACAGGGCTACGCACACATGATCACGCGCATTCCCTGTTTAAATGGACTCACGTCATATGACGTCCGCCCAGAACGAGAGCCTTACAATCTCACTGTCATATGAAGACGTTGTTGTAGGCTTGTAGTTAAGAATGAATGTCACCCCCTTGCATCTGCAAAAAAAGCAGTGCACTTTGGCTGTGGGTGTGATTTACACACAGTCCCGCATCTGCAACCACCCGCACATGTGTGAACCTAGCCTAAGGCATATTTTACATGTTTTTCTCTGGTGGTAAAAAGGCTACTAAGGTTGGCCATACACAGTTCAAACCTCAGCCGGTTCAGTAGGAACTGGCCGGGATTTGAATCATTGTTTCTGCAGGCTGAATGTACTAAGTTAATTGATCGATCAACCTGGGTACAACCAGCCTGACAGATTCTCTTGCGATTATCCATAGTGGCTGCTAGCAATACTCATTATCTTCTCCTTCCGGGATGGCTTCCCCCACCCGCCCCTGCCAGGAGCAGACAATTGCTCAGCAGGAGGAATTCCCCTGTCAGCAATGTCTGTGTTGATGGGGGAATCATGCAAATTTCTTTCCTTCAACCCCTGGTATGACCTACCTTATAAGTTATAACAGATAAGTGTGACTCAGCATTTATTAGATAGCTGTCTCTGAGGTTTTCGAACAAGGTAAAACAAACACTAGGCAGTTTCTGTTCTGCAATTAAGTAAAACCACAGTTCTCCTAAAAGCTTTTTTCATGTCTAGAATAATTATATGTAAAACAAGTTTTTGTTTACTTAGGAGAAAAAATATAAAATATAAAATACAAGTTTAAAAATAAACATAAAATACATGTAAAAAAAAAAACCTTTATTTAAATTTTTATGAATGTATTTTAGCAGTATGTATGAACAAATTCAGATATTCGCATATATGCTTGGATGAGGGGTAGGGTCTACTATTCAGCACAAAAGCTGCATAATGATGCCTCTCCACCTACTGTTTACAAACATAAAATATTAATACACAAAAGTTTTATTTGCATAGTTAAAAGGCAAATGAAAACACAATTACATCTTTTTAAACTTGATCATAATACAAATACAAAGAAAAATATATTTGATAAGTACCGGTATATAGATTCTCTTCAAACATGTTTAAAAAAGTGAGTAGTTCTGCCTTTGATAATTTTGGCTAATATATTATTGCGAATCAAAAAAAATAATCTAGGGTTTTGTTTATTTTAGGAAATCTTTCACCTTTTAAATGATTCCCCTGAAAATCTTCACAAGAAACCAATGAGGAATATTTCTAAAACAGACTTATATATTATATACAGCTCAAAACAAATTAACAAGTTTATTCTCAATTTATTTGACAAAATGTAGAAACACTGGAGAATGTTCACTTAGCTTAGTGATAAAGTGAAGTTGCATTCTCTTTGCGTATCCAATTAAGTGCAGGAAGATTAAAACAAACATAACCTCTAAATGAATTGCATTAAGTTTGCTAAAACATGGTGCATCATAAACAACTGCCATTTTTTTTAATAAAATGCTTGTTTTTACCCTTTTAATCCTTTGTTGGTGTTGATCTCCTGCAGACACTGCAACAATGGCTGGGTCATGTCTGTATAATGTGAGTTTTTATGGACCACATGGGGTCTCCATTGAAAGCCTACGTGACAGGGTGACAACATGGGGGCACAATTGGAAAACTGAAACAGAGTATTGTCACCTTATAGAGGTATAATACCTGAACAGGGACCTTCTTAGCAGGATGCAGGTAATATTTTAATAAGAGTCGCCTACTTAAAATATTTGAGATTTAAGTGGAGGAGTTTACGTCTACTTACAAAAAACAGGATATTTCCTTGCACAAGTTTAAATTAGTGATTACACTTTATAGAAGATTATGAAACTTTCTGCCTACAAGCGTAAAAAAATATTCAAAGTAATTTATTAAAAGTAAATATATAATATATATAATTTATATAAACTGATTGGCTGTATAAAGAACATTTAAATTAATCTGGTGAGGGGGCGTGGCTAGCCGCGGACAGTGATGGCTGCGTAAGAGTGGAGTTCCTCAATGACGGAACCCAACAGTGGCACAGAACAGCTTTCCCAGGGGCATACACACACCCCAACCTGCTGTCAGACACCCTCCAGGATTGGATGATCATGGCACCAATCGACCTATTTAGGTGTCCTCCATAGTGTGCTCGGTGCTGTCCAATCTGCAGCTCCCTGTGCCCTAGTACCCCTTATCTTGCTTTGAAGCTCCTGATCTCCTGACTACCCGGCTTGACCTTTGGATTGCCCTGTTTGCTGCCTGCCCTTGACCTCGGCCTGTCTGTGACCTTGACCCTGCCTGCTTCACTGTACCGTGCTGCCCGCCTGTTGCCAACCCTGCCTATGACCCAGACTTTGAACTTGCCTGATCCCTTGTACTGCACCACCTGTCTGTTGCCGAGCATGCCTGTGACTGGACTTGCCTCACCAGCTCTTGCTCTGCATCCGCTGCCAACACCCAGCTGCCTGGAGACCTCCAACCCATCTGCATCAGGCCCTTGGGCCTCTTTTCCTGCATCAAACATGCCAGGCTCTCATACCAATCTGTGCTCCCGTGCCTCCTGCCCATACTACCAGGGGCCTTGAACCAGACACGTAAGGGAGACCTTCTCCTGCTATCTCGTAGTCAGTCATCAGTCAGGTACGCAAAGTCTGACACGCCGGCCCACATCAACACCGGCCCTTAACACACAGCCACCTCCTTCTCCTTCCGCCTCCCACAACAGAAATGAGGGCTCCCGGTTTTCTGTCGCCGCCGTCGCCGCCTTCCACTTCTTCTTCTTCTTCTTCTTCTTCTCCAGGAGATGTTGCCTCGACGATCTCTCCAGCCAGAATGCCAGAGCCGCGCTGCGCAGCCACTTATATAGGGACAAGGGGCGGTGTCACATGGGTTTATGTCACATGGGTTGGTGTCACATGGTGACCCCGCCCCCTTACGATGTCATAGTCCCCATGTGACATCAACCCATGTGACCAACCCATGTGACATAAAGCCATGTGACACCGCCCCATTGTCACTATATAAGTGGCCGCGCAGCGCGGCTCTGGCATTCCGGCCGGAGAGATCGTCGAGGCAACATCTCCTGGAGAAGAAGAAGAAGAACGGAAGGCGGCGACGGCGGCGACAGAAGACCGGGCCACCGCCTGTAAAAGAGCTATAAGAAGGCGCGGTGGCCCGGCAGAAGAACCGAAGAGGGGGACAAGACCCCCGAAGTCGGGAGAAGAGGCCGGCGGCGCGGAAGAAAGCCGGACTCCTCCGCTAGCAAAAGAGCTACAAGAAGATAGCGGAGGAGTCCGGCGAGAAGACCCCCGAAGACGGAAGACCCCCGGAGCTGTGCAATAAAATATTTTAACCCTGTGTTGTGTTTTTTTTGTACTTTTTTTCACAGGTGAATGGGTAGGGGTACATTGTACCCCATACTCATTCACATAGGGTGGGGGGCCGGTATCCGGGGGCCCTCTTATTAAAGGGGGCTCCCGGATTCCGATAAGCCCCCCGCCCGCAGACCCCGACAACCAACGGCCAGGGTTGTCGGGAAGAGGCCCTTGTCCTCATCAACATGGGGACAAGGTGCTTTGGGGTGGGGGGGCCGCGTGGCCCCCCCTTCCCCAAGGCACCCCCCATGTTGAGGGCACGCGGCCTGGTACGGCTCAGGAGGGGGGGCGCTCGCTCGCCCCCCTTTCCTGGCCGGCCGGGTAGCGTGCTCGGACAAGGGTCTGTTGTGGACTTGGGGGGGACCCCCACGCCGATTTTTTTCGGCGTTGGGGTTCCCCTTTAAGTCCATTCCAGGCGGCGGGGTCAGCGACGTCTCCTTCGCGGGCCCCGTCTACCTGGAGACGCTTTCCTCCGCGTGTGTGGGCGAGTCCGTTCATTTTAAAAGTAGGTCGGATAGTATGGCGGACTTAGTCGGACTTTGCCGTATTAGTCCGCTCAAAAAGTGCCGTGTGTGGGCAAGTCCGTTCATTCGAAAGTATGACGGACTGTCTGTCGGATTGTCTGACGGACTAAGTTGGCCAGACAGTCCGCCACGTGTGTACGCAGCTTAAGAAACACACCTAAGTAAAATAAGTATGCCCAGGGCGACACCAGTTCCGTTGCTCTGAGAGACAACCCTCTCTACCACGAACTTGACCCTCAAACCATGTTTGAATAGCACTTAGCTGCATTCAAATAGACAGTTGAACAAATTGAGCCGTCCATTGATAGCGTGCTCAAAATGCTCCTTCTTTTTCAGAAATCTGAACCACGTTTTATTTTTCACTTACTGCAGACGTTTCGCTGCTTTATATTTTCCTTTTCTTTTCCTGTTCATCACAGTAGGTTACATCTATTAACTGAAAACTTCCCAAAGGTTGCATTCAGCTCTTCTTACCTAATTCACTTGCGAACCAGAAAGGATGCTCCAGGGACTACAAGAGCCTCCACCAAAGCACAGCCATCCTGCTCACAGATCCTGCCATGGAGAGTCTTCTATACGTGAGTACTTTAACCAAAACTCCTATGCACTCCCCTTACCACTAGGATCACTTTCCACCCACACAGAGGGCAACGCCGTCATATGCCTTGGAGGTCTTAGTACGGGTGCAACAACAAAGCATTTGCACGCAATCCACATGGGGGTGACCTTTTTATCCATTAATACAAAAGGTCTTAATTACCTAGCAAAATGGAAAGCACTGTGGATTGAGGCAACACAATATAAAAGTGACATCCTATGTGTGCAAGAAACACATTTTTGTGCCGACGCACAATCCAAATGTTCACATAAAAACTACCCCTTCATATTCACCGCTAATGCAGAAACAAAGAAAAAGGGAGTACTAACAGCAATTAGGGACACAGTTTCTTTCCAGCTCCATAAGGAAGTCAAAGACCCCAATGGCAGATATCTTATAATAATTTGTGACATTCGCTCCTGCACATAAACAATAGCAAATGTTTATACACCGAACTTCCACCAGGTTAAATTTCTCATCAAACTACAAAAGAAAATCGACTCGATCAGGAGAGGATCCTTGGTAATTTGTGGAGATTTCATCCTATCGCCTGACAAAGCTTTAGATACCACCTCCACATCTATTCGTACAAGCCCCTCTCTACAAGACTTTATCCACAAACACAACCTATATGACGCATGGCACTGCTGTCACGCAAGAGAAAGGGACTTCACCTTTTTTTCAGCAGCTCATCGTCCCTACTCCCACATCGACCTTTTCTTAGTAGATCAAACTCTACTGGCACATACTACCAAAATGATGATCAACAACATTACTTGGTCTGACCACGCGTCTGTGACTTTAACCATAGCAGACTCGCTTTCACCCGGGTCAAACCCGGTTTGGAGGGCGAATCCTTACACCCTGCAGAAAAAGGATACCAGGGAAGCTTTGGAAATTCATCTAAAAGAATATTTCAGTGATAATGTAGATTCTGTATCTGACTATACAGTTATGTGGAACGCTCATAAAGCGTTTATGAGGGGTATATTTATCAAAATTGGAGCAGGAATGAGGAAACAGAGGCAGCAGCGTATAAAAGAGCTCACTGACAGCATCCGCTCCCTAGAGGCCCAAAAATAAGCAACAACCCTCAATCTCCCTGTCCGACACAATTTAAATGTTCAGAAATTATTTTAGACTTTGTCTTCTGGGGAACTTTGAAAAGTAAACCAGAAGGTTGTGTGGGAGAGTGAGGCTCTGTCCCTATGAAATTGGAGGTAAGAGACACAGAGTTTGCATATCTGCGGACTGCAAGACTACAGAGTGTAGAGTTTAAATGGAGAAAACTGCTCCGTCAGTCTTCTCCAGGTTTTGCTAGTTTCGGATGGGATTCTGTCGTTTGGAGAACCCTGAGAGTCATGGGTGGGGATGGGATCTCCAACCCTGTGTCCGGGTCATGAGGATAGCAAGCAGGGTGTGTGCCCAGCTGCACACAGCCCATATAACGAGGGGCTGGTGAGAGTAGAGTGTGGAGGATGGTGGAGTGTGAGCAGCTTGCTGCTGCTGCTGTGTGAAGACAGACTTGTGTATGTAGAGTGGTCATCTCTGTCAGAGATTGTAGTCTGTGTAAGGGGGATTCTTTGCCCAGGAACTGGGAAAGGCTGGCCAGCCTTGAGAGTCGCGAAGACTATGGAAACCAGTGAGTCCAGGGGGCTGGAAAGAATCGATAAGTCTGTTGGGAGCAAGCAGAGGAACTGCTGACAAGAGAGAGCCAGGTGGCTTGGTATGTTTTCATTTATGTGTGCTGAGTGAAGTTAAACCCCTGCGTGGGATTCCTGGATGGACTGTTGTTTTGTTTTCCCTTTAATAAACGTGGGCTACCAGGCCCTTAACTACTTAACTATAAATGCCTGTCTGATGTGGACTCGCTGCACAAAAAATGCATCTAACCACTTGAGCTAAACACCCCAATGTCACAGTTGAAAATTACTTATTACACCAGCGGTAACAGAGCAGGAAAATGTGTTGCCCAACGTCTACAAGGATATAGATATAAAACAAGAATCCCGTACATCATTAACCCTACCACAAAACTCAAACCTTATCACCCAAAAAATATTGCAGATGCTTTCGGTGAGTACTATAGTTCCCTGCACAATTTAAAAGCAGATCAATCCACCCACCAACCTGACTCAGAAAAGGTATCCAATTTTCTAGCCAAATTATCCCTTCCACAACTAACACCAGATCAACTCCAACAGTTGAATCTACCCTTCAATCTTTTAGAAATCAACAATGCCATAGCTTCGCTGCCATCCAATAAATCCCCTGGACCTCACGGCTTTATAGGGGAATATTATAAACCGTTTAAACACATTTTAGCCCCCCACCTACTACGCATATTCAATGATGCTGCTGCCTCTGCGTCTTTCCCCTCAAAGATGTTAGGAGCCTTGATAATAACCATTCCTAAGTCAGGGAAAGACCCATCCAGCCCACAAAACGTCAGACCTATCTCGCTTCTGAATAATGATGTGAAACTGTATGCCAAACTCATAGCTCAATGATTGACAGATGTTCTCCCTGGTCTTATCCACTCTGACCAATCAGGGTTTACTAAAGGGCGACAAACCTCAGACGCCACTAGGTGATTAATCAACATCATCCACAATGCAAATGTGCCAGGGATGCCTTCTCTGCTCCTTGCTTTGGATGCAGAGAAGGCGTTCGACTGCATACACTGGGGCTACCTAGCCGAGACTTTAACTGCTTTTGGTTTCACGGGCCCTATCTTTTCAGCAACCATGGACCTCTACACCAACCCTCCAGCTCATGTCTTTACGTCTGGAGCTCTTTCAACCCCATTTACCATTACGAATGGGACGTGCCAGGGATGCCCCTTATCGCCACTGATATTTAACCTGTTGATGGAACCCCTGGCGTGTCACATTCGCACCCACCCGCAAATCTCGGGAATTAAAATGCATAACTCATTGCATACCATCAGCTTTTTCGCTGATGATGTTATCCTAATGATCACGGATGTGGAGAATTCCCTGGCTTCGGTACACTACACACAGCAAATGTTTAGCAATCTGTCGTATTACAAAGTGAATGAATGAAAATCCTATATACTGGGCCTAAATGTACCCTTGGCGATACAACAGAAACAAACTAAGGCTTACCCGTACACATGGGAAAAGGTGAGGATAAAATACCTCGGCATCACCCTGACACCTAATACAGAAGACCTATACAGGTCTAACTACACACCATTTTTATTTAAAGTAAGTGCGAAACTCCAAGACTTAGCTAAAGTTGAACTTTCATGGACTGGCAGACTAGCGACCTTTAAAATGACTATCCTACCGCAGCTAATTTATTTATTCAGGACTCTCCCAATACCCATACCTAACACATTTTTCCTTATGGCTCATTCCTTAATTAACCACTATATTTGGCAAGGAAAAAGAGCGAGATGTGCCTTCACTCGCCTAGTTCCACCCAGGAAACTAGGAGGCATAGGAATGGTAAATCTAAAAGACTACTGACACCTTACTGACCCAGCTTAAGGCTTGGTTCCCTACTACCAAAAAATACAGATGGACAGAGACAGAAAGTTCCAACAACGCAACACCACCCCAAAGAATAAAACCTTATCTCCTACGATAATAGCCTCCCTACAAGCCTGGGACATACTTATAAATTTCCCTTTTCAACAGACCAAGAACGTAACTCTATCATTACCATTAAAGAGCCTATCCACGACCATACCTGACTTGAACATAGAAAGATGGATAGAAAAAGCTTTAGGTCCCTTCAAATAGAGTTTGAGCTGACTGTCCAAGACTTTTACACTTATCTACGCATTACCCATTTTCTCAGATCAAATCCCAACATTCATATAGCCATACCATGGCACCTGTCCCAATTTTACTCTAGCACAAATTCTAAAACCAAGGGTATATCCCTGTTCTATGCAATGCTAAACAATAAAAATGTATACGTTTAAACATTAGCAATGTCCTCCTGGGAAAATGATATGGGGAACACCTTCAGAGCAATGGCAAAAAGCTTTCAAAGTGACCTATACTTTAACTAGAAGTGTAAACGTATGGGAACTAACTCAAAAAATATCACTCAGATGGTATCGAACTCCTCATAGAATGGCAATATTCGCACCCCAATCTTCTGCTCTATGCTGAAGACGGTGCAGAGAAGTAGGGGCCCTATATCATATCCTATGGTCCATGTACATCTGCATACAACCATGGCTTATCACAGAGGCTTTTATGAACCAATGCCTACAATAGTAGGGTAAGGGGCCAATAGAGCATCACAATTTACAAAATGTAAACATTTTTCCCTGTTCTGGCAACCTCTGAACAAAATACAATACATGAACAATAGGAGTATGTGCAGTAAAAGGAGCCACAAAATTCACTGTAGTTCAAGAAACACAAAGCAATCTTCTTTTTGTGTGTGTGTTGGTATGTGTAGATAAAATTGTAAAGGTTAATATAAAGCAGAAAGGATGCTTCCTCCTAGAGCACATTCTGGCATTTCCTCTAACAGCCCTCTACACCAGGAATACCATATGCATAATGAAACAATAGGACATATTGGGTTAAATAATTTTTTGAAGGGCCATAGTATGGCTACTGAGGGCCACACTTCATTTCAAAATTAGAGTGAATTGGTAATTACCATTACCGTAGTTCACTATATGGATCCCTTATGTACTGTATTTGTACATGTTGATCATATCCCCCTTAATCTCCTCTTATCAAGAGGCAATAGATACAGTTCCTCTAATCTTTCCTCATAGCTGAGCTCCTCCATGCCTCTTATCAGTTTGGTTGCCCTTCTCTGCACTTTCTCCAGTTATCAGATATAATTTTTGATAACTGGTGCCCAAAACTGAACTGCATATGAGAGTTTACTAATGATTTGTACAGGGGCAAAATGATATTTCTCTCTCCTAACTCCATACCTCTTTTAATACAAGACATAACTTTGCTCGCTTTGGAAACCGCAGCTTGGCATTGCATGCTATTATTGAGCTTATGATCTACCAAAACCCCCAGATACTTCTCCACTATGGATTCCCCAGTTGTACTCCCCTTAGTATGTATTATGAATGTATATTCTTAGCCCCCAAGTGCATAACTTTACATTTATCAATATTAAACCTCATCTGACACTTAGTTGCCCAATTAGACAGTACATGCAGGTTGGCTTGTAAATTGGAGACATCCTGTAAGGACGTTATTCTACTGCATAGCTTAATGTCATCTGCAAAGACAGAATTATACTTTTAATCCCAGACCCTATAGCATTTTTAAAGATATTAAAAAATAAGGGTCCCAGCACTCAACCTTGGGGTACATCACTGATGACCTTAGACCATTCAGAGTAACCACTACTCTTTGAAGTCTTTTAGCCAGTTTTGTATCCATTTACAAATTGATCTTTCCAAGCCTATAGACTTTACATTACACATTAGCCGTGTGTGGGGAACTGCCAAATGCTTTTGCAAAATCCAGGTATACCACGTCCACAATCACCCCTCTGTCCAAGGTTTTACTTACCTCCTCATAAAAAGAAAATAGTTTTGTTTGCCAATTTCTGTTTTTCATGAATCTATGCTGTCTATTACTTAAAATATTTTTTTTTCCAGCAAGAAGTTGTCTATGTGGTCTTTTCTTAAACTCTCCAGTATCTTCCTGACTATGGAATTTAAAGTAGCAGGTCTATAGTTACTTGTAACCTACAACATTTTATCACAGAAAATGGGCTACAAAACATGTCCTGAAAAATGTAGCTGTAAAACTATGAAAGGAAGTGGAACATTCATGAACTGGAGAAAAGCCTTAAAGAACAACTTTGCCTTTGTGAAGCTGTCCTTTAAAAAAAAGTAAGAGTAAAGCCCACTTAGTAGAATACTTAACCTAAAAACACTGAACCAACATTTGCAAAGAAAACCTCTATCTGCCTCCACTGCATACTGCACATCATCAAAATTAAAGAGAACTCACTGCTCCAAGTGAAGTTTAGTATGTCTGATGGAATCTCCGAACGAGTGCCAGCCCCGGCCCGCCTCCATAGATAATATTGAAATTAAAAGATATGGCTGCACATCCTGTGGTTCCAAATGCCATTTTATTGAGTCACTGTGGTGACACCAGGGGCCAACAACACACAATCTTGTAGATGTGTTTCACACAGTACAAATGTACTTAATCATCTTTTTAACCACTTAAGGATCGGGCCTCTTTTTCAGACTCGGTGTTTACAAGTTAAAAACACTTTTTTTGATAGAAAATTACTTAGAACCCCCAAACATTATACTTTTTTTTTCCTAACAGAATAAAATGGCGGTCATTGCAATACTTTTGCACTTTTTTGAATAAAAATTTTACCCACTCGTGGAATGGCGTCAAACTTTTACCTTTAAAAATCTCCATTGGCGACATTTAAAAAAATCTACAGGTTGCATGTTTTGAGTTACAGAGGAGGTCTAGGCTAGAAATATTGCTGTGGCTCTAACAATCACGGCGATACTTTACATGTGTGGTTTGACCACCGTTTTCATATGCGGGTGCTACTCATGTATGCGTTCGCTTCTGTTTGCGAGCTCGCCGGGACGGGACACTTTAAAAAAAAATTTTTTTTATCTTATTTATTTTATTTTATTTCTTTTTATACAGTTTTTAAAAAAAAGAAAAAAAGAATTTGGGTCACTTTTATTCCTATTACAAGGGATGTAAACATTCCTTGTAATAGAAAACAGCATGACAGGTCCTCTTAAATATGAGATCTGAGGTCAAAAAGACCTCAGATCTCATATTTGGACTTAAATGCAATAAAAAGAAAATTGTCATTTGAAAAAATCACATAAAAAAATGTGCCTTTAAGACGTATGGGCAGAAGTGACATTTTGACGTTGCTTCCGCCCTGCTATAGTATGGGTGGGAGCGATCTTAGCCTCACTCGTCTCCATGTCCAGCCACGGATAGGACCCGATCGCCTTCGCCACTGCTGATGGCTCCGGCAAGCAGCAGAGGGCACGGGAGAGTGGCGGGAGGGGAGACCACTCTCCCACCGCCGATAACAGTAATCTCACGGCGAATCCGATATAGAGACCACCATTATTGTTTACCAAACCGCCACCTGAAGAGATCGATACCTTGGTTGTACTGAGATATCCCTCTTCAAAAAAGGAACATACATCGTCGTGCGGCAGTCGGTAAAAATAAAACAAGCCTTTACAATAACTTCAAGCTACCGTATTTTTCGCTCCATAAGACGCACCTGACTATAAGACGTACCTAGGTTTTAGAGGAGGAAAGCAGGAAAAAAAATATTCTGAATCAAATGGTGTACTAAAATATTTACCAGTGCCCATGAAATGCAGCCTGACCATTGCACTAAAAATTCGATGCACATAAATGCAGCCTCTCTACCCACCACTGCAGCCTCTTTGCCCACCACTGCAGTCTCTCTGCCCACCAATTGCAGCCTCTATGTGCCCATCACTGCAGCATTTTTGCCCACCAATTGCAGCCTCTGTGCCCACTAATTGCAGCCTCTATGTGCCCACCACTGTAGCATCTTTGCCCACCAATTGCGGCCTCTGTGCCCATTGCAGCCTCTATACCCACTAATGTCAGCCTCTGGATAACAGCGCTCTCCTCCCTCTGTCCTCCGGCACTCGTATGTCACGGAGCTGGGTTTGTGTGCAAGGTCCCACCCCCCACCCCCTAGACTGGCTCTTGTGATAGGCGGAACACTGATTCAATCTATTATCCCACAAGCCAGTCTAGGGGGGCGGGACCTTGCACATAGACCCAGCTCCGTGACATACGAGCGCCGGAGGACAGAGGGAGGAGATCACTTCAGTCGCCGGTAGGACAGTCCGGCCTGCTCACAGAGGCTTCAGATGTCTGTCCTCCGCTCTCCTGCCTCTCCTCTAGCAGTGGCAGCGGGGGGGTGTTGCCATCAGCAGGGGGGGCGGTGCCTAGCATGCATTCGCTTCATAAGACGCAGAGACATTTTCCCCCATATATCTGGGGGGAAAGTTCATCTTATGTTGCAGAAAATAGGGTATTTTGCACGCTAGATGTGCAAAGCTGGTAGGGACATTTCCAAAAAGACTTGTGGCTGTAATTGCAGCGAAAGGTGGTTCTACAAAGTATTGACTGAATACAAATGCATGCCACACCTTTCACATATTTTGTTTTTTAGATGTTGAAAACCATTAATGATTTTTCTTCCACTTCACAATTATGTGCCACTTTGTGTTGGTCTATTACATAAAATCCCAAAAAAGTACATTTAGGTTTTTTATTGTAACATGACAAAATGTGGAACATTTCAAGGGGTATGAATACTTTTTCAAGGCACTGTACATATGCTAATCTTTCAAATAACTCAGTCTGGCACTTTTTTTTTTATAGCTGTATGTTACTTCTTGTTAGCGTCCACAAAAATGTCCCATAGGCGAGTGCAAATAAATTCTTCTTATTCCATCTCCTCCTCTTATATTTATGTTAACATGCATGCTTAGGCAATGTATTCTTAAATGTTTAGTCTCTGTTAAAAGAAAGACACCTGATAATTGTCTATATCCAGATTCTGTGTATTGTATAAAAGCTGACCTAGTAAAATGGATAATACAATCTATTTTCCTTTGACTGCTACTGCACATGGAAAACAAGCAGTTAATTTTCTTTGAAGTACTTTTTTCCAACCCCAGTCATAATATTATTTAGGATCCTTGAGGAATCTGGTAAAATACTGCTAAATTACAGTCCAATCCAATTTCCAGGACAGAAGCGTTCAGCTGCCTGAAAATGGGGAAATTGCCAGCTGACTCATAACTATGTCAGTGCAATTATGCTGACATAATAAGCTCCCCTGCTAGTGACAGTTTTAAAAAAAAAAAGATGATGGGATTTTTATTGAAGTGTAAGCCCTCTGGGCAGCATTTCAAGAACCAATTCCTAAAATATTTAAGTAGATTGATACTATGTGTTAGTGGAAGTCATTAGTGGGATCAAATTATACCTTTCTATAGTTAAAACAATTAGCTAAGAAAAAGTTAAAGTGCAAGTTACAAAAAATCCCAAACTGATTCATCCAAGAGAAGAGCAAGTGCAAGTGCTATTATCTCAGCAAACACTGCAGCCAGGGCCAGACTAACAGGTAGGGGAGGCGGTGTATCTTTCTAGGGTACCATATGTTACGTAACTCCAGCAATAAACAATGATGGTCTCATTAATGTTCTAATCTCTGCTCTGGAATTTGATTGGTAACCATTTAGGTAGGCTGCTAGACAACTAGCTATTACTCCAAGACTAATGCTGTGCACACACGACCGGTTTTCCTGTCGGAATAAACTCCAAAGGTTTTTCCGACGGCGTTCCGACAGAGTTCCGCTGAAACTGTCTTGCGTACACACGATCACACCAAAGTCTGATCGTTAAGAACGTGGTGACATACATGTACAACAGGACTAGAACAAGGAAGTTCAATAGCCAGTAGCCAATAGCCTTCGTCTTGTACTTGCTTCAGAGCAAGCATCATTTTTGATCTGTCGGAACAGCATACAGATGAACGATTTTCCCGATAGGAATTGGTTCCGTCTGAAATATATAGAATATGTTCTATTTCTAGGTCCATCAGAATTTTCGTAAAAAAAGTCTGATGAGGCATACACACGATCGGAATATATGATGAAAAGATTCCGTCTGACTTTTTCTGTTGGATATTCCACTTGTGTGTACACGGCATTAGTATGGCTTTCATTGTTGTAAAAAAGAGACAGAGGCTGGACCACAGGGCAGCATACAGTAGGTGTACTCAGCTCTGTTCACCTAAAGAATGCCATGAACAGGAAAACTGCACCACTCATGACCACAAATTCTCCTGAACAAAATTAGCAACATTCTGTGTTTTTTCTGCATGGGCTGGGTCATTAACTACATGGGAGGAGCCATGATGATTTTATGGCGACTAGAGAAGTTCTTGACTGTCTCTATATACACCTGTATATTACATTTAAAGCTGAATTCTGATGGAAACATACCCTTGCAGTGGGCCCCCCACTCGACTACAAGTTTTACCTGATTGCTTTGCTGAGGGGATGATGTATAAGATGATATGCTTACCTTATTCCTCACTTCTGCAGGATTCCTCTTCTTCATGCAATCAATCCCTAGTTGTAGCTCTCTATTGTCATCCCATACTATGCATGACCAGCAGTCTTGAATTGTATGAAAGAAGGCTGAGGGACCACCCACATTTCAGAGTGTAATGCCCTGTACACGCAACCATTGGAATAAACTCTGAAGTTTTTGCGACAGAATTCCGCTGAAACTGTCTTGCATACACATGATCACACCAAAGTCCAATCATTAAGAATGCCGTGACGTACAGCAACTACGACGGGACTAGAAAAAGGAAGTTCAATAGCCAGTAGCCAATAGCTTCCGTCTCGTACTTGCTTCAGAGCATGCGTCGTTTTTGGTCCATCGAAACAGCATACAGACGAGTGGTTTTTCCAATAGGAATTGGTTCCATCGGAAATATTTAGAACATGTTCTATTTCTAGGTCCGTCTGAATTTTCTAAAAAAAAAATGTCCAATAAGGCATACACACGATTGGAATATACGATGAAAAGCTCCCGTCTGACTTTTTCTGTCAGACATTCCGTTTGTGTGTACATGGCATAAGATAGTGGAGGAGAGCGAAATTATGAGTAATAAGATAAGTATATCATGTTATTCGTCATCTCCAAAACAAAATGATAGTTCGCCCTCATAATTCAACTTCAAGTGTAATATACAGTTGTATATATAGGCACTTGTGTAAATAGCATATAGTATAAAATCTGTACCTTACATGTACCAATTAATTACACTATTGAGCTGCTCCAGCCTTCTAAAATCATGAAGATTCCTCCCTTGCCCCACCCTGTAGCTTGGTGTTTTTGAGGGGCAAAAAGGGTAAATGTTTTTTTTTTCCTGCAGAGCTCAACCTAAATATGTTAGATCTGTAGATCGTAGCACATCATGTGTCACACCCAATGTTCTGGCCTAGCTGTGATGACAATGAGGCCTGGGATGAAGGGCTATAATCAAAAAACTCATATTTAGCATCAAATTCTTAAACTGATCAGTCATCTCAATGATACAGAGCAGGCTTCTAGCATCATAACCCCCACCCTAGAACATAGCTATAAAGACAGAAATGCAATTTCAATTGCAATTTTCAATGTGTTTATAATAAATAACCCTTTCAGCAGGACCATAATCTCTACTTAGCAAATACATGTCAATTACTAAATATTTAATTAGCTAGTTGAATGTCATAACCAGATATCTGGAAACAGAACACTGCAATCTTTTATGATCTTCTTAATAAATTTAATTTGGTGCGAGTTGGGAGCATATACATTGGCCAATGTCAGATGCAAGTTGTCAATTATACAAACCAATATTATGAAACGCCCTTCAGGATCAATTAACCACTTGCTTACTGGGCACTTAAACCCCCCTCAGTCCCAGACCAATTTTCAGCTTTCAGCGCTGATGCACTTTGAATGACAATTGCGCGGGCATACAACACTGTACCCAAATGAAATTTTTATCATTTTTTTCCCACAAATAGAGCTTTCTTTTGGTGGTATTTAATTACAGCTGGGAGTTTAATTTTTTTGCTAAACAAACAAAAAAAGATGCAAAAAAAAAAAATCATGTTTAATAGTTTGTTATAAAATTTTGCAAACAGGTCATTTTTCTCCTTCATTGAAGGGCGCTGATGAGGCGGCACTGATAGGCTGCACTGGTGGGCACTGATAGGCTGCATTGGTGGGCACTGATAGGCATAGTTAAGGCGGCACTAATAGGCACAGATAAGGCGGCACCGATGGGCAAAAATGGGCACAGATAAGATGGCATGGATGGGTGGCACGGATGGGTGGCACTAAGGGGCACTGATAGGTACCACTGATAGATGGGACTGATGGGCACTGATAGGTGGCACTGATAGGTGGCTCTGATAGGTGGCACTACTGGGCACTGATGGGCGGCTCTGCTGGGCACTGATGGGCACTGGTAGATGACACTGATGGGCATGGATATATGGCACTGGGGTGCAGCACCTTTGTTGAGGCAGATTGTGGGAACTGCTGGGTGGCACTGTGGGCACTGCTGGGTGGCACTATGGGCACTGCTGGGTGGCACTGACGGGGGGCACTTATTTTTTAATGATGTTTAGTGATGAAGGGGCAGGTGGGCACTGGCAGGGGGCAGGTGGGCACTGGCAGGGCTGGCCGTGATCGGGACTGATGTCCCGATCACGGCCGCCGGTGATCGGCTCTTTTTTTTTCTCCTCGCGCTGTCAGCGCGAGGAGGAATAATAGCCGATTACCGGCTCCATTATATCACATGATCAGCTGTCATTGGCTGACAGCTGATCGCGTGATAAGGGGTCGGGATCGACCCCTTGCTCGGATCGGTGATCAGACGAGTCTCATAGACTCGCCGATCACAGATCGAAGGATACCGTGTCCTTTATGGCTATCATCACACCCCTTTTATTTAGATGTGAATGACGACTGAAAAACACGGGGGAAGTTCGGATGAGAACATTTTGGAGTCGCTTGCTTGTGGAAGTGGGCTTCTTGTATTGCTAATATGTCCGCTTTTTGAAGGCCGGCATCTTTCCAGAGGGATCTGCGTTTAGCAGGATGATTTAATCCTCTTGCGTTTATAGATAAGATTTTAATACCCATGGGTGGTCATCTTGATGTTGGTGATGTTCTTGCTGGAAAGTTGATTGCATTCCTTCCTTGAGAGCGATGAGAGACAGGCTTGGGCATCTTGAGATCTAGTGTTGATTCACTCTCTTCGCAAAATAAATTAGCCAAACAAAAAAAAAAATTGTGATCGTATCCACTGTATCATAAATGGGTAAGCAGTTTGTGTTGCATCTGGTGTACCATTTTTGCCTTATAACCAGAAACAGCAACTTCTAAGTTCCCAACGGGGAACCTCATAACCATGTTAACCAAAGTTAAACTTAAGAATAAAGGTCCAAAGGACAGGCGATAAAGACACCTACTACAATGGGGTTTGGTACGGTGTCAGGTACCATTGTCAGTCACTGGGGGAATTCTAGTAGACTCATAAAGCGAACAGGGATCCATGTAATGTTTTCAATGATGTTTTGTGGTTGATCTCCGTTGTGTTTTAAATGACCAATCCTGTAGGATTTTTCCACCTGGCGGTTGACTTTGTGGATATGAGGTCATGCCTTGATTTTGTTCCGGTATCAATATTTGCCAGTTTTGTAGCAGGCGTATTCCTTCCTCAAGAGAGTTGATCAGATGATTTGTACCTTTGTAGGTGATGTTGAGCTTGGCTGGATATTTCCAGCGATAGATTATTTTGTGATTTTGTAATGCTTTGGTGAGTGTTGCCATGTTGCGGCGCTGTTGAAGAGTGTATTGCGACAGATCGGGTAAGACCTGTATGCTATGTGCTTGTTCAGGTAGGTTCTCAGCCTTACGGAATGCTTCCAAAAAATTTTCTTGAAAAAAGTGGACTCTCAGCAGTACATCTCTGGGGATTTCTTGGGGCAAAAAGGACGGTTTGGACACCCTGTGGATCCTATCGATAGTGAGTTTCATTTGCGTTAACGATGGAATGACTGCTTGAAATAGTTCCCGGGCAAATTGCATCAGTTTTTGTGCAGGAATGGATTCAGGTATCCCTCTGATTTTTAAATTATATCTGCGAGAGCGATCTTCAAGATCTGCTAATTTCGTTTGCATTTTGGATATAGACTGTTATTGTGCTGAATGAGAGTCTACCAGTGCGTTAAAGGAAGATGTGACCTCGCACATTTGTGATTCCACCTTGTGTACTGTATCTCCTATGTCCCTTATTTCCTCCTTGCACTGTTGAATGCATGCGATTAAATCAGATTGTATAGATGTGCGTAGGGACATTAACATTTCTTTCATGGTGATATCAGAAATCGGCTGTCCCGTCGTGGGGAATTGGGACATAGGGTCTGTTTATGGCGCGCTGTGTGCCGCTTGATTCTGTGGATCACTCTCCTCCATGTTCTGTGATGTCCCTGTGTGGCCAGTAGGGTTTTCCGGTTCCAGCCTAAGCTTAGACTTAGCTGCGCTTCTTAACGATGGTGAGGTGCAGGGCGAGATGGTTCCACTGGAGTCTGTCTCCTCTGCAGCACCTTGCACACATTCCTGCCTCTGTAACAGTCCGTCCAGCTCCAGCAGGATGGACTGCTGAGAGCTGTGTATCGGCGGAGGTGTGTGTCTCCCGCTGGCATTTTGTTGTGGCCCTCTGCTTACTGCCACATAGAAATCCGGCAGTTTAAGCGCTTGTGACTACCTCCTCCGCATCGTCGCCAGATCCCTGGAGCTCCCCGCTATCCTCCAGTGTTGTGGCTCTACTCTGTGCGCTTTCTCCGCCATCGTAGCTCTGTTAATTCTCTGAGTGCAGAGCGGAGTTCCTCTCTATGTGGCCATCTCACTCGGCGGTCGCCACTCCCCCCTACACTGCAATCTTTCAATGGTAATAAGCCATGACTTCTATACAATTAAATTATATTAGTAATGACCTTTACCATAGTTTGTAGAATAAATACCCCCAATTTACGTAGTGTAGAGGGCCAATGGGGCACATTACTTCTTCTTAGGAAGGTGATTTTTTGGGATATGTCATGAGTGGTCTTGTTCAAAAGGTAATTTTATGTTGCATGACAAAACATGGATTATTAGATTGTGGCATATGGTACAATTGAAACATGACTGCATTCAAAATTACATCATGGAAGGGTTTGCGTGAATATTATAAACATTTCAGCACTCCTACTTTTCATCCCCTAACCATGTTCTTTGGTGGGGGGGGGTTCAGTGATACCCTCTAGAACACGGGTGCCCAACCTTTTTAAGAGCGAGGGCCACTTAAGCAACTTGGTAACCAGTCCCGGATTTTCCCGATAGGAATTGGTTCCGTCTGAAATATATAGAATATGTTCTATTTCTAGGTCCGTCAGAATTTTCGTAAAAAAAGTCTGATGAGGCATACACACGATCGGAATATATGATGAAAAGATTCCGTCTGACTTTTTCTGTTGGATATTCCACTTGTGTGTACACGGCATTAGTATGGCTTTCATTGTTGTAAAAAAGAGACAGAGGCTGGACCACAGGGCAGCATACAATAGGTGTACTCAGCTCTGTTCACCTAAAGAATGCCATGAACAGGAAAACTGCACCACTCATGACCACAAATTCTCCTGAACAAAATTAGCAACATTCTGTGTTTTTTCTGCATGGGCTGGGTCATTAACTACATGGGAGGAGCCATGATGATTTTATGGCGACTAGAGAAGTTCTTGACTGTCTCTATATACACCTGTATATTACATTTAAAGCTGAATTCTGATGGAAACATACCCTTGCAGTGGGCCCCCCACTCGACTACAAGTTTTACCTGATTGCTTTGCTGAGGGGATGATGTATAAGATGATATGCTTACCTTATTCCTCACTTCTGCAGGATTCCTCTTCTTCATGCAATCAATCCCTAGTTGTAGCTCTCTATTGTCATCCCATACTATGCATGACCAGCAGTCTTGAATTGTATGAAAGAAGGCTGAGGGACCACCCACATTTCAGAGTGTAATGCCCTGTACACGCAACCATTGGAATAAACTCTGAAGTTTTTGCGACAGAATTCCGCTGAAACTGTCTTGCATACACATGATCACACCAAAGTCCAATCATTAAGAATGCCGTGACGTACAGCAACTACGACGGGACTAGAAAAAGGAAGTTCAATAGCCAGTAGCCAATAGCTTCCGTCTCGTACTTGCTTCAGAGCATGCGTCGTTTTTGGTCCATCGAAACAGCATACAGACGAGTGGTTTTTCCAATAGGAATTGGTTCCATCGGAAATATTTAGAACATGTTCTATTTCTAGGTCCGTCTGAATTTTCTAAAAAAAAAATGTCCAATAAGGCATACACACGATTGGAATATACGATGAAAAGCTCCCGTCTGACTTTTTCTGTCAGACATTCCGTTTGTGTGTACATGGCATAAGATAGTGGAGGAGAGCGAAATTATGAGTAATAAGATAAGTATATCATGTTATTCGTCATCTCCAAAACAAAATGATAGTTCGCCCTCATAATTCAACTTCAAGTGTAATATACAGTTGTATATATAGGCACTTGTGTAAATAGCATATAGTATAAAATCTGTACCTTACATGTACCAATTAATTACACTATTGAGCTGCTCCAGCCTTCTAAAATCATGAAGATTCCTCCCTTGCCCCACCCTGTAGCTTGGTGTTTTTGAGGGGCAAAAAGGGTAAATGTTTTTTTTTTCCTGCAGAGCTCAACCTAAATATGTTAGATCTGTAGATCGTAGCACATCATGTGTCACACCCAATGTTCTGGCCTAGCTGTGATGACAATGAGGCCTGGGATGAAGGGCTATAATCAAAAAACTCATATTTAGCATCAAATTCTTAAACTGATCAGTAATCTCAATGATACAGAGCAGGCTTCTAGCATCATAACCCCCACCCTAGAACATAGCTATAAAGACAGAAATGCAATTTCAATTGCAATTTTCAATGTGTTTATAATAAATAACCCTTTCAGCAGGACCATAATCTCTACTTAGCAAATACATGTCAATTACTAAATATTTAATTAGCTAGTTGAATGTCATAACCAGATATCTGGAAACAGAACACTGCAATCTTTTATGATCTTCTTAATAAATTTAATTTGGTGCGAGTTGGGAGCATATACATTGGCCAATGTCAGATGCAAGTTGTCAATTATACAAACCAATATTATGAAACGCCCTTCAGGATCAATTAACCACTTGCTTACTGGGCACTTAAACCCCCCTCAGTCCCAGACCAATTTTCAGCTTTCAGCGCTGATGCACTTTGAATGACAATTGCGCGGGCATACAACACTGTACCCAAATGAAATTTTTATCATTTTTTTCCCACAAATAGAGCTTTCTTTTGGTGGTATTTAATTACAGCTGGGAGTTTAATTTTTTTGCTAAACAAACAAAAAAAGATGCAAAAAAAAAAAATCATGTTTAATAGTTTGTTATAAAATTTTGCAAACAGGTCATTTTTCTCCTTCATTGAAGGGCGCTGATGAGGCGGCACTGATAGGCTGCACTGGTGGGCACTGATAGGCTGCATTGGTGGGCACTGATAGGCATAGTTAAGGCGGCACTAATAGGCACAGATAAGGCGGCACCGATGGGCAAAAATGGGCACAGATAAGATGGCATGGATGGGTGGCACGGATGGGTGGCACTAAGGGGCACTGATAGGTACCACTGATAGATGGGACTGATGGGCACTGATAGGTGGCACTGATAGGTGGCTCTGATAGGTGGCACTACTGGGCACTGATGGGCGGCTCTGCTGGGCACTGATGGGCACTGGTAGATGACACTGATGGGCACGGATATATGGCACTGGGGTGCAGCACCTTTGTTGAGGCAGATTGTGGGAACTGCTGGGTGGCACTGTGGGCACTGCTGGGTGGCACTATGGGCACTGCTGGGTGGCACTGACGGGGGGCACTTATTTTTTAATGATGTTTAGTGATGAAGGGGCAGGTGGGCACTGGCAGGGGGCAGGTGGGCACTGGCAGGGCTGGCCGTGATCGGGACTGATGTCCCGATCACGGCCGCCGGTGATCGGCTCTTTTTTTTTCTCCTCGCGCTGTCAGCGCGAGGAGGAATAATAGCCGATTACTGGCTCCATTATATCACATGATCAGCTGTCATTGGCTGACAGCTGATCGCGTGATAAGGGGTCGGGATCGACCCCTTGCTCGGATCGGTGATCAGACGAGTCTCATAGACTCGCCGATCACAGATCGAAGGATACCGTGTCCTTTATGGCTATCATCACACCCCTTTTATTTAGATGTGAATGACGACTGAAAAACACGGGGGAAGTTCGGATGAGAACATTTTGGAGTCGCTTGCTTGTGGAAGTGGGCTTCTTGTATTGCTAATATGTCCGCTTTTTGAAGGCCGGCATCTTTCCAGAGGGATCTGCGTTTAGCAGGATGATTTAATCCTCTTGCGTTTATAGATAAGATTTTAATACCCATGGGTGGTCATCTTGATGTTGGTGATGTTCTTGCTGGAAAGTTGATTGCATTCCTTCCTTGAGAGCGATGAGAGACAGGCTTGGGCATCTTGAGATCTAGTGTTGATTCACTCTCTTCGCAAAATAAATTAGCCAAACAAAAAAAAAAATTGTGATCGTATCCACTGTATCATAAATGGGTAAGCAGTTTGTGTTGCATCTGGTGTACCATTTTTGCCTTATAACCAGAAACAGCAACTTCTAAGTTCCCAACAGGGAACCTCATAACCATGTTAACCAAAGTTAAACTTAAGAATAAAGGTCCAAAGGACAGGCGATAAAGACACCTACTACAATGGGGTTTGGTACGGTGTCAGGTACCATTGTCAGTCACTGGGGGAATTCTAGTAGACTCATAAAGCGAACAGGGATCCATGTAATGTTTTCAATGATGTTTTGTGGTTGATCTCCGTTGTGTTTTAAATGACCAATCCTGTAGGATTTTTCCACCTGGCGGTTGACTTTGTGGATATGAGGTCATGCCTTGATTTTGTTCCGGTATCAATATTTGCCAGTTTTGTAGCAGGCGTATTCCTTCCTCAAGAGAGTTGATCAGATGATTTGTACCTTTGTAGGTGATGTTGAGCTTGGCTGGATATTTCCAGCGATAGATTATTTTGTGATTTTGTAATGCTTTGGTGAGTGTTGCCATGTTGCGGCGCTGTTGAAGAGTGTATTGCGACAGATCGGGTAAGACCTGTATGCTATGTGCTTGTTCAGGTAGGTTCTCAGCCTTACGGAATGCTTCCAAAAAATTTTCTTGAAAAAAGTGGACTCTCAGCAGTACATCTCTGGGGATTTCTTGGGGCAAAAAGGACGGTTTGGACACCCTGTGGATCCTATCGATAGTGAGTTTCATTTGAGTTAACGATGGAATGACTGCTTGAAATAGTTCCCGGGCAAATTGCATCAGTTTTTGTGCAGGAATGGATTCAGGTATCCCTCTGATTTTTAAATTATATCTGCGAGAGCGATCTTCAAGATCTGCTAATTTCGTTTGCATTTTGGATATAGACTGTTATTGTGCTGAATGAGAGTCTACCAGTGCGTTAAAGGAAGATGTGACCTCGCACATTTGTGATTCCACCTTGTGTACTGTATCTCCTATGTCCCTTATTTCCTCCTTGCACTGTTGAATGCATGCGATTAAATCAGATTGTATAGATGTGCGTAGGGACATTAACATTTCTTTCATGGTGATATCAGAAATCGGCTGTCCCGTCGTGGGGAATTGGGACATAGGGTCTGTTTATGGCGCGCTGTGTGCCGCTTGATTCTGTGGATCACTCTCCTCCATGTTCTGTGATGTCCCTGTGTGGCCAGTAGGGTTTTCCGGTTCCAGCCTAAGCTTAGACTTAGCTGCGCTTCTTAACGATGGTGAGGTGCAGGGCGAGATGGTTCCACTGGAGTCTGTCTCCTCTGCAGCACCTTGCACACATTCCTGCCTCTGTAACAGTCCGTCCAGCTCCAGCAGGATGGACTGCTGAGAGCTGTGTATCGGCGGAGGTGTGTGTCTCCCGCTGGCATTTTGTTGTGGCCCTCTGCTTACTGCCACATAGAAATCCGGCAGTTTAAGCGCTTGTGACTACCTCCTCCGCATCGTCGCCAGATCCCTGGAGCTCCCCGCTATCCTCCAGTGTTGTGGCTCTACTCTGTGCGCTTTCTCCGCCATCGTAGCTCTGTTAATTCTCTGAGTGCAGAGCGGAGTTCCTCTCTATGTGGCCATCTCACTCGGCGGTCGCCACTCCCCCCTACACTGCAATCTTTCAATGGTAATAAGCCATGACTTCTATACAATTAAATTATATTAGTAATGACCTTTACCATAGTTTGTAGAATAAATACCCCCAATTTACGTAGTGTAGAGGGCCAATGGGGCACATTACTTCTTCTTAGGAAGGTGATTTTTTGGGATATGTCATGAGTGGTCTTGTTCAAAAGGTAATTTTATGTTGCATGACAAAACATGGATTATTAGATTGTGGCATATGGTACAATTGAAACATGACTGCATTCAAAATTACATCATGGAAGGGTTTGCGTGAATATTATAAACATTTCAGCACTCCTACTTTTCATCCCCTAACCCATGTTCTTTGGTGGGGGGGGGTTCAGTGATACCCTCTAGAACACGGGTGCCCAACCTTTTTAAGAGCGAGGGCCACTTAAGCAACTTGGTAACCAGTCCCGGAAACAAAATGAGCAGAGCGGGCAGATGACAGGTCATGGCTACTCTATAGGCCCTCTGATCCGATCCACCCAGATGGAAGGGGACAAATTCCCTTCTATTTTTTTATCGGATTTTTAGGATCGGATTTTTAGGATCGGATTGGAGGCAGGAGGGAGTAAACGGACAAAAGTCTGTTTACATCTGCTGCTCTGTAGAGGTGAATTGAGGGTCAGATTGGTTAGGGCTGATTGTGCGAAAAGGGCCTAAACTGCTTTCACACTGATGTGCTGCGGTTTACCCACAATGCGGGTGGAGCGTAGTGCGCCTGTGTCTATCCTGTGGGTTAACTGAACTTTACCTCATAGACACTGATGCTGTGGTAAGACAGGTCAGCAACCTGCGATCTGGGCTTGCTAACCTGCCATTCCAGAGAAGGAGGTCACGACCACATCAGAGGGCTCCGCGGGCCACATGTGACCCCTGGGCCACTGGTTGGCCACCCCTGCTCTAGAACAGTTCTCAACTCCTGTCCTCAGGACCCACTAACAGGCCAGGTTTGCAAGATAACTGAAATACATCACAGGTGATATAATTTGCTGCTCAGTGATGACAGTATTCTAGTCTATATCTCCCCAAGGTAATACATAAAATTTGGCGTTTTCTGAGGACAGGAGTTGAGAACCACTGCTCTAAAAGTTTCACAAAATGCTGTTGCAACTGCAGCTTGACTGCTTTGCTTTACCATCAAAGAACAAATAATTATTTTGGAGCGTGGACTGTAGAAAATGTAATTTATTTTCTAAATATAAAAGGCTTTTTTTTTAATAAAGCAGCAAGAAAACAGGTTCAGGTAAAAAGGAGCCTAGAACATTACTTGTTGGCTTGAAATGTAAATATAAAATACTCATATGCAATATTTCATATTCATCACTCACAAAAAAATGCTAAATTTTATGTTGCTTAAAAAGCACCCTGCATTATGATTATGTTAAAAAAATACTTTCTGTAAATAATACTCTATTTTAGCTCAATATGAATATGTGCCAGAATTGCTTTTGTCACTGCCTGGCAGATTCACACGTGCATTGCATGTATTCCCTGTAGGAAGCGTGTGCTGGATCTGCCATATTAGATTATTTGCAGCATTAAGACAAAAAACATACCTCCTGGTTATATCTTGCCTTCACAACCTCTGAAGACTTGTGAAGCTTCAGAAATGCAGATCAGTGTGCAGCCGACACTGGGGAAAACAGAGGTTGCTGACCACACAAATCACATGACCAGCTGAACAAGAAAGGTGGTCTGCCTTGTCATTTTGGCATTAAAACATGCAGAGTTGTAACCAACAACAAAAACTGGTCTCAGCTATAGACTGAAAACACATAGGATAGTTATTTATTTATTTTTACACATATATATACTTTTTTTTAAAGTGGTATTAAGCCTAAAAGCAAACATTTATAATATTGCAGCTTATCAATTCTTAGATATCATGGCTGTATTACTTTCCTTTTTTAGGCTTTCCTTCTTCTATTTTCATCTGGTGATTCAGCCAGCAAATAGGTTGCTTTTCAAAAGCAAAAGCTCCCTAGCAGAATGTATCAGTTCACACGGATAAGACAAACCATTTTCAAGTGGCAGGGGTGAGTAAAATGATCAACTTTCATTTATTTATGTCTAAAAAGTGGGAAAAAAATGTTTGCTGTAACTGATTATAAAGTGTGAGCTTGAGTTTGGCTTCAATTTGTTAGTGTATTTAAATCTGCTAAAATGTATTACTCCCCCCAGACTGACAATGCTGCTGCCTGCTGTGTTCCATGTGCTCATTTATCTAGAGTTGTGTCTCACAAGTGTGTTACTGGCCAGATCTCCAAGTGAAAACAGAAGGGAAGAAGCCAAAGGAAAGAAAACTAAAGCAGCCACCTCAACTAATGATTGGCTACAATATAATAAAATGCTAGTTTTGGGTTTAATACCACTTTAACCACTTCTCCCAAGTTGGCATCTTGAAGTGGCGATATCTAAAGGATGCCTGCAGCTGCATGTATCCTCCAGATATCTTTGTTTTTAGCAGGCGATTCCCTGCACAGTAAAAACATAGTAGCGGTTGATTGTTTTTACAAGCAGCGGGAGGGTCATCCCCCCTTCCATTGCCCTCTGCTGCTTCTCCGGTCTCGCCCATTCGATTGGCGAGCAGTAGAGTGAACCCAGCGGCGGGGGAAGTCTACCATAGAGCTAACCAAGGACCAGATGGTCCCCAGCCATCTCTATGGCCCACGGAGGCCAGAAGCAATGTCAAGACGTCACTTCTGGCGCCGATAGATGTAAACACTTCCGTTTTGTTTGTTGGAAAGCCTGCGTTAGACTTATTTATTTTTTTATCTCAGGCTTTCCAGCACAGAGGAGAGATCTGGGAACTTATAGACCCCAGATTCCTCCATAAAGAGGACTTGTCATGCCCTATTCCTATTACACGGATGTTTACATTTCTTGTAATAGGAATAAAAGTGATCAAAAAGTAAAAATTTAAATAAATAAAATAAACAATAAAAAATAAAGTGCCTCCCGTCCCTGCGTGTAATTTATGCCCGCATATGTAAACGACATTCAAACCACACATATGAGGTAGGTTAGAGTGACAGTAATATTTCTAGCACTAGACCTCCTCTGTAACTCTAAACTGGTAACCCGTAAACATTTTCAAAGCTTGGCCTATGGAGATTTGAACGTACCAAAGTTTGATGCCACTGTGCGCAATTTTAAAGCGTGACATGTTGGGTATCTTTTTACTCGGCGTAACATCAACTTTCACAATATACAAAAAAATTGGGGTACCGTAAATGTTGTGTTTTTTTTTTATTATTATTCATAAAAGTGTTTTTTTTCCCCAAAAAATCCCATTTTAAAAAGTTCATGCGCAAATACCGTGTGGCATAAAAAGTTGTAACAACCGCCAATTTATTCCCTATGGTTTCTGCAAAAAAATATATATATACATACACACACATACATATATATATATATATATATATATATATATATATATATATATATAAAATGTTTGAGGGTTCTGAGTAATATTCTAGCAATAAATTGGCTTGGGAGGCAAGTGGTTAAGCAAGCATTACAGGGTATATATTGTTAGAATGCTATTTTCTATGCTTGGTCCACTTTATAAACAATATAGTAGAATGGTAATCAAGTATAAACTTTATATATTGAGAAAGAAGGGAAAGTGACTGTGGTATATTTACTAAGTTATTATGTGTTATATATTTTATTTTGCATTTTAGTGTTGCCCAGCAAATACAGCTGTAAACCTATTAGTATACTATACCGCGGAGCTCCCAGACATCTCAAACTCATAATTGCAATATGATATTCTGTATCAAACTACAAATTAAGCCTGGATATGCTTCTTGATTTTACATTTATTTAAATGTGATGAGAATTTCGATCAAATATGAGAAGAATAATAAGGGATTACCGGAAACTATATTGCTGCATTATTTTCCAAAATAATAAAACAGTGTGATGCTGAATACAAATGTTTTATAGTTTATAATAAAAACACAAATACACACAGATTGCTTATATATACTCAGTATATTGTTAGTTAAGGACTTTTGGTACTGCAAACAAAGTGCATGCAATAGTTTCTAAAAAAAGAACCCCAGAAAAAATAGAAAACAAAATAAATAATAGACAACTAAAACGGAGCTCCATCCAAAAGGGAAAGCCCTGCTTGTTTGCTCCCCCCCCCCTTTCACTGCCACCTTTGGCACCTTTCTGTGGGGAGCAGGTACCTGTTTTATACAGGTGCCCATCCCTACTTCCGGGGGGCCTCGCCGCGTGCAGTAGGGAACCGGCTGTGAAGTGGAATGGCTTCACTGCCAGTTTCCTTTACAACTAATGGTGGCGGCAACACCTGAGAGCCGACTGGAAAATCAGCTGGGGTGCCGACATCATGAGATCCCTGGACAGCTAAGTGTCCTAATATTAAAAGTCAGCAGCTACAGCGTTTTTAGCTGCTGACTTTAAATTTTTTGGTGGGGGGGGCAGAATTCCTTGTTAAAAGCTAAAATAATCAATCGGCTTTTGCTGCAATACTTTCCTTCAACTGTACCACTTACAAACTGCAGGAACTGACCAAAATATTCTCACATGCTAAACCATACATCAGAACAAAGGCTTTGGTATAAAGGCTTCACCAAGCCTTTAACCAAACATTCTAATGGACCCTAACCTCTTGTGCCCACAGCCAAATTTCAGAATGGAATTAAATACTGGTAACACTACTAAAATATAAACCATATTATGGTTCAGTTTTGGAACTTATCCATGTAATTACGGTTACCTACAAATTAGGTTCCCTATTTTATGGGAACGTATTTAAATCTATTTCTTGAACCTGAGCAATATTCACATGCTATAAAAAGGATGAATACAGAAGTATACAAAGAGCATGTATAGTATGTTAATAAAAATATATAAGCCCCAACATACCATTTTTCATAAACAAAACAGCTTCTAAAATGATTCAGGAACAGACGTGATTTATACATTTAATGCTAGCCAAAATGTAGCATTTTCAGCATATTAGAGACACAAAACACTTTTTGAATAAATGTGTATTATCTTATCGAGAATGGCAATTAAGCATCACAGCAATACACTTTAATATCTCTCGAATGCAGAAAATCTTTGAATATTGACAGTGAACATCAGTCAATATGTAGGCTCTATAGTGAAAAAAATGCATTTAGTTCTTACAGATTTTTTTTTACTCTTCATTAATCTCATTACCCAAAACAAATTCAGTTGTCTGGGAAATATTTTAAAGTGCTAAAGCTAATTATTGTTAATAAGACATGTGAATTCCCAAGTGTGCTAGGCTATGACTTCATCCTTTGTAATAGGCTTTCATACATCTAAATAGCAAATAATGCATTACAATAGTGCATTGGACAGATTACTGAAATCACCAATACTATTAAGGTGAAAAGTTAGTGGCGATGGCTTTTACTGTAAAATAAAGTGAAACGTTTGTCCTTTAAAGCTAATAAAGTGTTCAGTGGTGCCTAGACAACATGGCATTGCTAAAATAGGTATGAGGTGCAAGGGGACATAGCAGCAAATCAAGTTTTCGGAAAAGTGAATGATCTTTTCTTATTTGTTGTAAAGGGTTCATGCACTTTGCACTCCTTTTTTGAAAAAAAAAAGTAAATATGTTTAGTTCAATATCAGTTTAGAAATGTGCTTTATACTTGCATAGGGTTTTGTTTAGCATTGCAGCAATTTCATGAACACTAACTGAAAATATTTCAATTGTTTAGTATAAATTGTTCTCTATTTTACATTATATTACAAGTTTTCCTTCTAAGGTACATTGTTATGACTTTGTCTAGAAAGTTTGCATTTTTAATCTGTCTCATTTAGCAGATAAAGACGTTACTTCAGTTTTATGCTTTCCTGCTTTTAACAATGACTAACAGCATACAAAACTACAATGTCCTGGAGTCTCATTGTACCCATGCGAGCCTATGCAGCTTCCTTGGTCTTCCATGGTACCCAGGTCAGAAGGGCCTCTGAATAGGGATGGGCCGAACCCCCCCCCCCCCCCCACTTTGGTTCCCGCCAGAACTTCTCATAAGCACAAAAGTTCAGACTCAAACCGCAAACCCTATTAAAGTCTATGGGATCCGAACTTGAAAAATTAAAAGTCCCCATTTTGAAGGCTTATATGCAAGTTATTGGCCATAAAAAGGTTTTGGGGCCCAGGTAATGCCCTGGAGGACATGTACCAATGCAAAAAAAAAAAAACTTTTAAAACGTAACTCCACTTTTCTCCCCTCTTGGTGATCTATGTACATTGCAGGGATTTTAACAACCTTTGCTGCAGATGCCTACCTTGGTATTCTGAAGAAATCACTGTTTGTTCCTCTGTGCTGAGTGGGTCTAATGGGATTGGTTTCATAATTATCAATCAGCTATGGCAGCTGCAGGGCACTAATGAGGAAAGCTGCTGGGCATGCATCTCTTAAGACGTGTTCTTTCTGGGAGTATCTCACCAAAAATGAAATTTTTGTTGCAGGGGATGCCTAAAATCTGATTTCTATCTAAAGCCGCGTACACACGGGCGGACTGCATGGCCTACTTAGTCCATCATACAATCCGACGGACAGTCCGTCATACTTTCGAATGAACGGACTTGACCACACACGGATGCACAAACAGTCCATCGAAAGCTTGCGCGATGACATGTACAGCACGTACGACGGGACTAGAAATAGGAAGTCCAATACACAGCAATGCACCCTTCCACCGTGTAAATCCTTTCTGAGCATGCGCCATTTTTAGTCCGTCGAACTAGCCCACACACGAGCGGATTGTCCGCTGAAACCAAAGTATGACGGACAGAATTTCGAAAAATCCGAAATACTTAGTACGCCAGACTGCACGCTGAAAAAGTCCGCTGAAGCCCACACACGAGCGGACTGTCCGCTGAAATGTGTTTCGACGGACTAAGTAGACCATACAGTCCGGCATTAGACAGACTTCTAAGGAAATTGGTGACCCAATCACACAAGAGGAAAATTATGTTTCTGGGGGGGAGGGGAGGTCAGTACAGAACAACTCCAGGTAGCCATGTTGCATTGCATATTTCAGAAAACTACAGAGCTTTTCTTTAGTTTTTTTTTTAGTTTTCTTTATTTGCAATTTTGTTTACCCACGGAAGTAGAATTATCCTTTAAAAAAAGATTGTTTTTAAAGCAGCAGTGATTTTAATGATGCTTAAAATTTAACAATAAAACATGAAAAATTGCTTTACATATAGTGCCTGGGGGGCCCCATTAGTCTGCCAGTAAAGTGGCGCATCTGTACCATGTATAGAAAACTGACATTTATAAAGAAAATAATTGACATTTAAATAGATTTTCCCTGCAAGCTTTCTTTATTTAGTAAACTACAGCTTGGGGAGCCAGTCTGCATGATGCAGCCACAATTTGGTGGATAAATTCTGGTGTCTCTTTGGCAGACTTTGGATGGAATAAAACATGTTTTTCACCACAGTGAGCAAGCCTTAGGCTGGGTTCACTTATGAGCAGCATTCGGCTCACAGCAGGGGTCCGGTGTGTCCTGGTTCACCGTTCCAGGTCTGATTTCAACCTGAATTTCAGGCTGAATTTGGACCTGAAATGGACCAAAAGACGCACAGTGTTTTTGTGCAAAACGCACTAACTGACTGCAGAAATATGTGAACCCGCTCCATAGAGAGCCAGTCAAAATCTCCTGCTAGTGCGAGTTGGATGCGGGGAACCGCACTTGAACTCAGCCTTATGTGAAGAAGCCAGATTATAGTACACTCAGTCCAAGTTTTTTTTAGATAAAGTCTGGTGTCTCTTTTCCATACTTTGGACAGAAGTAACAGGTGCATAAAAATTGTTCTTTGGGTGTTGATGGTACCTTCACATTGTAACCATATAGAGGTACTCTTGATGAAAGCAAGAATTGGCCTTGCTGTACAAAATTTAAATTTGATGCCCCTGTCAACCAGTTGCAAAAACAAAATAGGCTGTGGGTTTTTGTAGTGCCTTCACCCCATAACCTTCTAGAAGTACTCTTGATGTAAGCAAGAATTGGCCTTGCTGTAAAAAATGTTAATTGATGGCTCAGTCAAACAGTTGCAGAAAAATTTGTCTTTGGGTGATGGTCTTTGATGAAAATATTTTTTTAATTTTGATTCCAAAAAAATAACAAGGCTCAACAATGTTTAACAATGTATTGGAAACTCTATAAACATTTGTGGCTAAAAGTGATTTAAATACCATAATTTATAAACCACTTGATGGCCCAGCTTCAGGGTTGCTCTCCATTAGAATGCATGTGTTTCCACTGTGAAGGCTCTCATAAATTTACAAAATTTAAGACTGAAGAAAGGTTGCTTTGCCTTGTAGTAGCTCTACAATTCATGCACGTGTTTGTAAATGTGTGCTAACTAAACCCTTATTTTAATGCAAACTGCTAGACAGGATAATTTGGTTGGTAGCAGATTGGCTGGTGAGTTGAGCTGGGAATTTTTTTTGGTTTTGTTTTGCATGCTTTGCCCTTCCATGTGCTTCTTGCTGTGAAGGCCAATTATAGTTGGGGGCAGTGGCCAGTTGTTTGTTACTGATGTAATATCAGTGAGGGGACACCTTTGCTGCCATTGTGCTAAGTGCTGGGTGCCCCTGTGCCATAAAGGAGGACTGGGCTACCTCCAGGCTCATCTCCCTTCTATCTATCAATTAGAATGCACGTGCTTCCACTCTGGAGGCTCTTATAAATTTACAAGAGTTAGGACTGTAGAAATATTGGGGTGCCGTGAAGCGGTTCTACAGCTTATGCATTTATTTTCAAATGTGTGCAAACTAAACCCCTGATTTTTCTTGTTAAAAGATTTTATTGCATGTACGAATGACATACATATTAGATACAATAGTGATTATACAATCAAGGTAATGAAGTTTACTCACACAGATCCAAAAGTATTATCATTATCTGAATTCATTTAAAGACATAAATGGTACATTTTTAATAAATCCTTAACTAATAAACAATAATATCATTAATAATTTGTAAATCAAGGTCCTTGCAAAATTAGATGCAATCCTCGGAACTATAAGTTAGAAACAACTTGTATGCATATTTTTATAATGATATGTAAGTATGAGTATAGTAAAATAAAAGAAGATGAGAGAGAAGTGAAAATATACAAAGAGAAAAAAGGAAAGGAATAAAAGAAAGAGGGGAAGGGAAGGAATCCACAGAATTGGGCCGAGAGCCACCGCTATTTCTGAAATGAATGTATTCAGGATGATATCTTCTCAATCAACTACCATGGCAAAAGCACTTTCAAGTCAAATGATGGAGATAAAACGTTATCTATCCATGGCAGCCATATTTTTTCCATTTTAGGAATTGTGTTCGACTCAAGAGCTATCGATTTAGCATGAGACATAGTATTGTTCATTCTATTCACAGCTTCGTTAGTCACCAAGTCCGGAGTTCTCCTGGCTTTTGCCAGTGTTTGTTTGGCTGCTGTAAAAAGTTGAACCAGCAGGTTAAATTGGTAATGTGTTAAGTAATCCGGTTTTAAATTAAGGAGAGCCATTACAGGATCAATAGGGATTTCCTTTTTAAACAATTTAGATGCCATATTGAATATTACCGTCCAAAAAGTTTGTGCTTTAGGGCATACCCATCAGGTGTGGAAATATGTGCCCAAATCCGAACTACAATGGAAACATTGTGCTGAGCAATTCTGTGCATATTTAGCAATTCTAACTGGTACAAGGTACCATCTGGTTATCACTTTGTAGTTTGCCTTAACCGCCAATACATTGGGGGAGATTGCTTTTGTTACTGACCAAATTCGGTTCCATTATGCATTTTTGTAATGTTCTTTCCAGATCCAACTCCCATTTTTGTACATAGGAAGGTTTTCCCAATTCAGGATGTGTAAAAATCTGGGAGTATAATAGTGATATTGTACCCCTAGTATGAGGATCATTCTT
The DNA here is from genome assembly GCF_037356315.1 of Lithobates pipiens. Classification (NCBI taxonomy): domain Eukaryota; kingdom Metazoa; phylum Chordata; class Amphibia; order Anura; family Ranidae; genus Lithobates; species Lithobates pipiens. Next base: position 161,319,142 of record NW_027507764.1, read on the forward strand.
ACAAATATTTTCAAAACTAGTGAGTTTACGGTCTTTCAGGGAAATTCAAAGTAGGTTGGAAATTGAGAAATCTCGTAATTTGCTTGATATTTGGTGAGACTAGCCAAATGTGCTGCCTTATAGTATCGCGCAAAGTTAGGACATCCCAAACCCCTGTTTAATTTAGGGAGAAATAATGTTTATTTTTGTATTCATGGTTTAGAAGAACCCCATATATATGTCAATGTTCTAGTCTGTAGAAATCTCAAAAAATAGGCAGGTATCGGAATTAGTAACACTCTGAATAAGTATAGTATTTTCGGAAGTATTGTCATTTTAATTGCATTTATTCTTCCAAACCATGATAGTGGGATGTGAGACCAGGATTTCACTAGGTTTGCTATAGATTTCAGGATTGGAGGATAATTTAATGGAAAAAGATCTGACAATGATGCAGTAAGATTGATCCCTAAATATGGGATTGATTTTTCATTCCAATTAAATGGGAGTCCCTGTTTTGAGTTTAGTTCCAATTCTGAAAGGGATATGTTCAAAGCTAAGCATTTTTTGGGGTTGATTGATAGGCCAGAAAAAGCATCAAATTCATTAAGAATTGGAATAATATTGGGCCCTGAGACCTGTGGAGAAGAAAGAAATAGTAATATATCATCTGCAAAAAGACATTTTTGTAGGGTGTAGTTCATATACGACCAAGAAATAGAATCAAAGGGTTTTTAATGTCTAGAGAAAGAAAACATGTGGGTACACAACGTGTTTTTGCAATGTGCGCTAGCAGTGTTGCTCTACGCACATTGTCTCCTGCTTGACGTTTGGGCATAAATCCGACCTGGTCTTGATGTATTAGAGATCCAATGATTTTATTTTGGCGAGATGCTAGAATTTTTGCCAGAATTTTGATATCAGTGTTTAACATTGAAATAGGACGGTAATTAGAGCAGGAAGTTTCATCCAAATTAGGTTTCGGAATCATGCAAATGATTGCCATTAAGGATTCTGGTCTAAAGGATTTATCATCTAATATATTATTAATCATTATAAATCAGCCAACAAAGAGGAAATTATGTCAGCAAAAGTGCGATAATAGAGTGCTGTATATCCGCCAGGCCCCGGTCTTTTATTTGTTTTTAAATCCTTAATGGCAGCCATTACATCCTTGGTAGTTATATGTTCGACTAAAAGATTCTTATGAGAGGAAGATATTTGAGCAATCTTTATACGTGAGAAAAAGGATTTAGCTTCTGTAGGGTTAAACTCTTTTGTTTCGGAGTATAGGGATGATAAGCTAGATCCAAATTTCTGCATTTTGAGTGGATTACTGGTGTAAGTGTTTCTAGCTCATTTAAGTCTGATTGGTTTAAATGATTTATTAATGGATTTTAGTGCACAAGCTAAGTACGTGCCAGATTTATTTGACTTAACATAAAACGCATGTTTAGTACGGTACAATGATTTATCTGCAGAATTTGTAAGGAATAAATCATATTTCAATCTTGCCTTTTCTAGTTTAATTTTTGTTGTTGGAGTAGGATTGTTTTTAAAATCTATAAAAGAGGAATCAGTTTCTAGCTTCCTTGCCAAATTGATGTGTTCCCGTTTGAGTATTCCTGACTGTTGTTGAATTATCCCTCTTAGAACGGGCTTGTGTGCTTCCCAGAGAGTCAATGGGGAAATGTCTGAGTATGTGTTATTTTTTAAATATTCCTTTAGGGCTAGTTCTATTGATTTGCAATGAGATGGGTGTTTTAATAATATGTTTGGAAGGTACCATGTGTGATCGTGCGCTTTCGGTATGGTAGATGCAATGGAAGTGAATACTGCATTATGATCGGACCAAGGAATTGGAAATATATTGGATGTAAGTATTTATGGCACCATTCCTATAGTTAAAAAGATATGGTCAATTCAACAAAAAATTTGATGTGGGTGCGAGAAGTATGTGTATTTTCTTTTGGTAGGATTATTTTCTCTCCAGGAGTACGCTAATTTAGAGAGAGGAGCTGAGAGAAAGATTGTTTAGAATGGTAATTAGGAGAAGTAAAAGGGGTTTTGTCCTAAAATGGGAGTGTGACCTGGTTGGAATCCCCACATTTAATTAGTGATCCCATTTTAATTGAGTTTATTACTTGAAAAAGGTGTGACAGAAAAGGTATAGGTTTTTTATTAGGCGCATAGTACGAGACAATGGTAATGGCTGTGTCCATAATAAATCCGGTAAGTATTATATATCTGCCTTCTGGATCTTTAATTTCATTATGTAATGTGAAGGGAGTAGACCTATGAAAGGCTACAAGAGTACCACGCTGCTTGGTATCAGCTGAAGCTGTGAATACCTGGGGATATGAAGCATTATAAAACTTGGGAGTTGAATTTTTTGTAAAATGCGTTTCTTGTATGCACACAATGTGTGCTTTTTTGGCCTGAAATGTTCTAAAAGCTTTCGTATGCTTTTGCGGAATATTTAGACCCTGAACATTCACGGATAGAATATTCAATGGTGCCATAGCAGTTGTTGAGTCAACAGACCATTCTTACAGAATATTCCAGAGTGTTGGTTTCTCGACCCAATGTCCGTGGAAAAAGATAGAAATAAGAGAAAGAAAAGTTCAGAAAGACCTGGAGTGGGTAAGAAACAAAAGATATGTGAGATCATGTAATAAATAGGTACAATAAAGATGTTAAAACATTCAAGGTGTACTCGTGATGGACAATATCCTCCATCAGGGGAAATGTTGCCAACACTGAATCCCCCCATAATAAAACTGGGGATCCAGTGAAGGCGTATTGGGGAGCACAGATCTTCCATGAGCAGAACAGCCATCTCAAATATATTAAATATAAACATCATACGGTGTTTGTTAATAAACCCTTTCAATATATATTTAATTTTAAGCATTAACTGAATTTTCACCTGATTAGGATAAATTGATAAGGAATAGATTTGTCTAATAATAATATTGAAATGAGAAATCCTAATACGGATAAGTGAATGGAAAAGAGATTAAACTTTAAACTATATAGTCTTATTTATCCTATGAATTTTAGTTACCTGGATAATATATAGAGAAAAAATAAATAAAACTCGCACTTCTATGGATGAAACCCATCCATGGTGATTAAAATCAGTGTTAATGTATAGTAACACCAATATGAAACAAAAGGACCATATAGGTCTAAATGGAAAAATGTAATAAAAAAATTAAAAAAAATAAAAAAAAAAATAAAAAAAAAATGATATATATAAAAAAAAGTGAAAATGAAGGATAATATTAGGATTAAATATTAGCATCATTATGACCGTTGTTAATAAAGACTTTCAATATTCTGTTAATTTAAGTATTAACTGAAATTTTCCACCCAATGAGGGTAAATTGATAAAGGATAGATAATACGGATAAGCAAAGGAAAAGGGATACTAAACGTCAATCTATAAAATCATATTTATCCTGCGAATTGGAGATATTTGGTTAATATAAAGAGAAAAAATAAATAAAACTTGTAAACCTAAGGAAGTAACCCATCCATGATGAGGCACACCAATATGAATCAAAACGGATCACATAGGTCAAATTATAAAATAAAAAATAAAAATAAGGAATAATAAAAATTTTAAATTTAAATAAAAGTAAAATAAAAATAAAAAAGTTAATATGAAGGATAATGAGCCAAAAAAAAAAATGGATAAAAAGTTGGAGTCATATGACTTTTAGAAGGGATTTTAGGCTCCTTTACATATTGTGACCAAGTTCTGGAATAATTTGATAATATGCAGTCCATTAGTTATTGGGAGTAGGATTCTCTACCAATGATAATAGAATTCTTCATGAATTCTTTTCCATTAAAGGATTATATTTGCAACTTCCCTCTTTGCGTTTTTCATTCCATAACATCTTCTTTTTTTGCGGTGGGGATACATGTCTTCTTTTGTGTTGATATTGATTTCCATTTTTCTCCACATATTGAGACGAATTTCTTTGTGAGGAAGTAGATGCTGTTCTTCTTCTTGAGGTAGATGTAGTTTGTGGAGATTCAATCCATTTTAGATCTTGTAGCACTTGTTGGAGTTCTTCAGATGTTCTGCAAGTGTGTCTGATACCTTAGTAAATCTTAAGGAAAACGGAAAACCCCATTGGTAAGTAATCTTGTTTTGTTGCAATTCCATTAATTGTGGCTTCATTGCACGTCTTTTGGATGATAGGTCACAAATAATTGATAGTTATGTCCCTGAAAGACTAAGTTAGTCTTTTCTCTAGCAGCAATTAATAATTGTTCCTTTGCTCTGAAAAAGTGGAATTTAGCTATTATGTCTCTTGGGGGGCCATCTGTTTTTTTGGGCATAAGAGCCCGGGCACTCTGTAATCTCCAATCTTTCCATTGGTATATCTGGTAATAATTCTTGACACAATGCTGTTACTGAGGATTGCACATCTATAACAGATTCTGGTATCCCTCTGATACGCAGATTTGGCTTTCTAGCTCTGTTCTCAAAATCCTCAAGCTTGTTTTGTAATACAATATTTTCTTCTTTAAGCATATCAATTTCTGTCATGAATTCATTAGTTGTATGTTCAATATCTTCCACTTTAATTTCAAGTGCTGCTGAACGGTGTCCCAATTCTCTAATCTCCTTTGTAAGATTTTCAGTGATTTGCTCTGAAGTTTATTTTAAGGCTTTATATAACATTTTTTCAAATTGCTTCAAAATGTTTTGAGGTGAAATAGAATCTCGTAGGGCTGAATGAGATACAGATAATTCATTGTCTGAATCTCCTGAGGAAACAGGCTGTATTAGGTTTAATTTCAATTGTTGTTTAGCACAGCATGCTGAGGCATTTGAGACTTCTTCTGAGGTAATTTGCGCCATTTTAGGTGACACCCGCACTGGTGTGCCTTCTAACTTAGTTTTTGTTTTAATGCGGGCTCCTCCAAGCACCATTCTTATATTAAAATGTTCCTCTCACCTCTCAAGTATATGGGATGATATTTCCGCAAATTGAATGTCTGCTGGGTTACCTCTATTCAGCGGGTAATCTCCTCACTTAGCAGAGCTCTAGCTGAACATGTCTGCCCTGCTAGACTCTGCCCACACACTCCCCTAAACCCCTGTTTTTAATGGAAATTACAATTTTCTTTGGTTTTGTTTTGTATACATTTACCTACAGCCTAATTCCATCAATTTTAATAAAGCAATTAACATGATTTATTTATCTTTTTAGATGTGTCACACTCTCTAGTGGAAGGTAGAACCTGTCATTATACTTCATGAATCACAAAGATTAACCTCAGTGTAAAAAAAATCCTTCCGTATTCTTTAGCACCCCTTGGCAATAAACACAATTTGAATTAATCAGCTATTTCTCATATTTAAATGGTCTTCAATAATGTTTCATGGGGTTCACAACTAGTTTCAGTGTTCCTCACAGTAACCACTCAGTGCCTGCAAGGCCACTGCTTATAAAATGTTCAAACGCATAAAAACATGAACTGACTGCCTCTTGCTTCACATTGAATATAATCTCTAGCAATTCAGTAATACACTGTATTCATGTCTATATTTTACATCTACTGAATCTAACCACCACTTATCTGAATGTGGTTTTCCAGCTGAAAAAGATTGGGGACCTTTACTCTACAAGATATCCAAAATGTAAAAAAAAAAAAAAAAATGACTTCAAAAAGGAAAAATGATTCATAGCCAAATAGAAAGGTATTTGAAAAATGCATGAGCCAAAGCACTCAAATGTTTCCAATAATAGAAAGTGTTAAAAACAATTTGTCGACAACTTTCTAAGGTCAAACTCTCCAAGTAGCAAAGCATGAATGAGTGCAAAATAAGATACTGTTTCTATTCAAGCAGAAAAGTTAAAATGACAAATGGAGACTTTCAAAATGTTTAACGTATTATTGTGATAATGTTTGTAGAAAAATTACCTCAAGGTGACCTATATAGTTAAACTGCTCTCATAGTGTGGTCAATACCATTTAGAGGGTATTTATAATTTAATAAACTAAGATAGGCATACAATATTAACATACACTAAAAGAAAGCATGATAGCTAGCTAGCTAGATAGATAGATAGATAGATAGATAGATAGATAGATAGATAGATAGATAGATAGATAGATAGATAGATAGATAGTCAAGCCTCAAGCATAGATAGTAATCTAGTCAAGCCTAGTCCTATGTGAGACACATTTGTTCCCTTGTTTACTGAAATGAACAATGCTTCGCCTGGATTATTTTTTTTGAACAATGTCAATTGACCTTTTTCTATGTAGGGACTAGAGCAATTTCATTTTTCTTTTGTGTTTAGTTTAATTTGAAATATTATATACCGTAACCTTCTAGATACTGTTCTTTATCTGCTGGATTGCATATTAATAAAACCTTTTGTGAAAAAAAAAAAAAAAAAACAGAAAGAGCAAACAGATTTAAAGAAGATTAACCACTTAAGGAATGGAAGGATTTGCTCGCCTAATGACCAGGCCATTTTTTTGCAATACGGCACTGTGTCGCTTTAACTGACAATCGCTCGTGCGACGCTGTACCTAAACAAAATGTATGTATTTTTTCCCACAAATAGAGCTGTCTTTTGGTGGTATTTGATCACCTCTGCGTTTCTGTTTTTTTTTTATGCTATAAAGACCGACACTTTTGAAATTACCGCAATTTTTATATATTTGTTTTGGAGTTTTTTTTACTGCTGTCTTTTAACAAAACATCTTGAGAAGACATTCTATACTATTGGAGCCTTTTTATCTTTTTTATATTATCCTGCTGTTCACATCATTGGGATTCGAGTGGATGTCCATGGATCTTTCTGGAGAGGAATGCTGAAATCTTCCATCGGCGAATCTTGGCACTGTTTGACCCCCCTGAATAAGGTAGGTCGCAGGCTTTCTGGTAAGCCTTTTATCTTAATGAGGTGATGGGAATCACGGTTATGAGCACTCAATCTACATTATATGCTGCACTGTGAAGTCATATATTGGATTTCAGCAATCTATGAACAAACTTTTTTCATCCATGTCATTTTGCACTTTTGTGTGTTTTTTAATGCGACTTTGGTTTCCTTCTGCATTGTCACATGGGACTGCACTAAATTAAATATTTTTGTTGTATATAACACAATCCATCACATTTGCACTGTATAGTTGCACTTTATTTGAATGTATGCTATTTAAAATTATGGTCACATTACACATTCATTACAGTATTGTGTTATATTTTCTTCACATATGTTCTCATACACAGAGCCTTTTTGTGCCCAAACTTAGTGTTGCACTTCACAATTTGCATATTGTTTGCACTTTTGTGCGTTTTTATGTGACTTTGTTTTCATCTTTGCATTTGTCACATAGGATCACACTAAAACAAAATATTTTGGTTGCGTATAATACAATTCATCGTATGTGCACTGTATGTGCACTTTGTTTGAATTTATGCTACTTAATGTTTATGGTCATATTGCACTTAATACATAATACAGTGATATATTTACTTTTAATATATGCTTTTTTGCATAGAATCATCTTGTGTTAATATACCTAGCGCTGCACTTTATTTTTTTGCATTTTTATTTTGTGCCCTGTATCTGGGTTATAGTGCTTAGCTGCAGGTCATTAACTGACTATTGAATTTTCACATTATTTACTTCATATATCACTTAAGCGCAGATATATCATTTTTATTTCTATTCACAGACTGATTTTACTGTTGTGGGTTTAGTAACACTTTAATCATTCACCTGGGGTGGCATCTTTATTGTTAACATATTGTACCATATTATAATAAGCCCCCAACCACAGACCACGTTGCCTACCACCACCTATTTGTGGGGAAGAGACCCTCGTCCTCTCAACATTGGAATAAGCTGCTTTGTCAGTGAAGGTGTTTGGAATCTGGCAGTGGGTTATAGGGGTATAAGGATGACAAGAGGTAAGGTGTTAGCAAGCCAGCAGTGGGGTGCCAGGAGTGAGGAGGATGAGGATGACAGGAGGTAGGGTGTTAGCAAGGTGGCGTTGAAGTGCCAGGTGTGATAAAGATGACAGGAGGTAGGGTGTTAGAAAGCTGGCAGTGGTGTGCCAGGTGTGCTCATGATGAGGATGACAGGGGTAGTGTATTAGGAAGGTTGCAGTGGAGTGACATGTGTGATGAGGATGAATATGACAGGGGGTAGGTTGTTATCAAGGTTGCAGTGGGGTGCCAGGTGTAATAAGGATGAGTATGACAAGGGGTGGGGTGTCAGCAAGGTTGCAGTGGGGTGCGAGGTGTGATGAAAATTACTAATGCTTCAAAGCTTAATTAAATTCACATAAAGCTGAATCAACACTCTTTATTCTCTTTAGGCAAAGAGAATAAATCTGAATTTTTTCAAAGCAACTAGGTCTCTTTTTAGGTACAAACTTTAGCATATTGAATCAAAAATTTGAATTTTTTATCTCAGAAATGTTATGTTTCGAGGTATCTATTCACCCTTCATCCTGTATTCATTTAGCAAAGAATTATGGCCTCTTGCTGCACAAAAGTGCTACAACACTTAATTATAATACATACGTTTATCTCATTGTATGGGATTTTTAAGGCAGTTCAGACAATATATATATATATATATATATATATATATATAGCAAAATAGTATCTTAGAATCAATAATTTTTTTATAAATTGCAAAAACATTCAACGATTATACAACATTCCAGAAGATTTTCCATCACATTAACCACTTCAGCCCCGGAAAATTTGGCTGCTCAATAACCAGGCCTTTTTTGACCGGACACTCACATCGGCTCCGCCGATGGCCACGAGCATGCGCCCCCTAGTGGCCAAAAGACAAAGTGGCATAAGGTAATGTTGTTTTGCCCAGGGGCCAATCTGCCACAGTACAACTGCAGCGGCTGGTCGGGAAGGGGTTAAACATAGTAGACATAGTAGTATTCATCATGTTAAGCCATCAGGATGTATTCTAAGGGGTATTCCCCAGCTACTTGCTGTTTTGTTTCACCAATCAATTGTAAACTTGTGGATGGTTCCCAGTATGGGGGGTATCCAATGCATTTCAAAATATAAACATAAATAATTTCTTCTTCAGGGATTCTTACCAATTCTGTAATATAGAATAATATAAAGTCAGCGGCGTTTGTCCCCAATATGGCCATTGCACCTGGTCTCCGAATGTTGTTATCACAGAGACCGGATGTGACGCGGCAACGCATGATGTCAGCATGATGAGAATGCGCGATATATAGAGGGACATTGGGGACCACATTCTGCAACATTTCTCCTTCCACATTCTCCCATGTGGATGACATTTTTGTTGGAGCTGTTTTGCCTATATAGGCGGTAGGTGGCTCTTTATACATGCGTGGTAGACCAGATCTGTGCCATACACAAACAGCTTGCTTGTAAGTAATCCTGCTGGCTTATATCTGGTATATATTAGAGCACCTTAAGTGGCAATGCATTTTCTAAACCTACCATGCAGCATATAATATTATGTGGATGTCTTTTTATTATCCACTACAGTTACTTCCCATCTCCTTATCCCATAGTTTTTAAACTGTTGGTGCCATAATCTTTGGACCCGGTCCAGTGGTCCTTGTATAGCACGAATAGTGAGTCACATTAGAGATTTGGGAGTTCTCCCAGAGCTGGGAGAGTACTCTAGCCAAAGACAAAATAATGTAAGTGTCCATTTAATGTACTTGGGTGAGCTTTATTCATAATTTTGTAAAACATTAGTGTTAAAGTGTAATCATTCTATAATATAGAAGTGGTAAGAAACCCTGAAGAAGAAATCATTTACATTTATATTTCGCAATGCTTTGGACACCCCCACCTACTGGGAACCATCCACAAGTTTACAATTGATGGTGAAACAAAACAGCAAGTAGCTGGGGAATACAACTTCAAATACACCCTGATGGCTTAACATGATGAATACTATTATGTCTACTATGTTTAATGTGATGAAAAACATTTCTGGAATGTTGTATAATTGTTGAATGTTTTTACAATTTATAACAAATATCTTCTTTATTTTAAATGATAAAATAAAAGATATTATAATAATAATAAAAAATAAGGCAATGTATATATATATATATGTATATATATATGTATATGTACAATGTATATATAAGACAATATATATACATACATATATATACAGTGCCTTGCGAAAGTATTTGGCCCCCTTGAACTTTTCAACCTTTTGCCACATTTCAGGCTTCAAACATAAAGATATACAATTTTTATTTTTTGTGAAGAATCACCAACAAGTGGGACACAATTGTGAAGTGGAACGAAATCTATTGGATATTTTAAACTTTTTTAGCAAATAAAAAACTGAAAAGTGGTGCGTGCAAAACTATTCGGCCCCTTTACTTTCAGTGCAGCAAACTCACTCCAGAAGTTCAGCGAGGATCTTTGAATGATCCAATGTTGTCCTAAATGACTGATGGTGATAAATAGAATCCACCTGTGTGTAATCAAGTCTCTGTATAAATGCACCTGCTCTGTGATAGTCTCAGGGTTCTGTTGAAAGCGCAGAGAGCATCATGAAGACCAAGGAACACACCAGGCAGGCCCGTAATACTGTTGTGGAGAAGTTTAAAGCTGGATTTGGATACAAAAAAGATTTCCCAAGCTTTAAACATCCCAAGGAGCACTGTGCAAGAGATCATTTTGAAATGGAAGGAGTATCAGACCACTGCAAATCTACCAAGACCTGGCCGTCCCTCTAAACTTTCAGCTCAGACAAGGAGAAGACTGATCAGAGACGCAGCCAAGAGGCCCATGATCACTCTGGATGAACTGCAGAGAACTACAGCTGAGGTGGGAGAGTCTGTCCATAGGACAACAATCAGTCGTACACTGCACAAATCTGGCCTTTATGGAAGAGTGGCAAGAAGAAAGCCATTTCTCAAAGATATCCATAAAAAGTCTTGTCTAAAGTTTGCCACAAGCCACCTGGGAGACACACCAAACATGTGGAAGAAGGTGCTCTGGTCAGATGAAACCAAAATCAAACTTTTTGCCCACAATGCAAAACGATATGTTTGGCGTAAAAGCAACACAGCTCATCACCCTCAACACACCATCCCCACTGTCAAACATGGTGGTGGCAGCATCATGGTTTGGGCCTGCTTTTCTTCAGCAGGGACAGGGAAGATGGTTAAAATTGAGGAGAAGATGGATGCAGCCAAATACAGGACCATTCTGGATGAAAACCTGTTGGAGTCTGCAAAAGACCTGAAACTGGGACAGAGATTTATCTTCCAACAAGACAATGATCCCAAACATACAGCAAAATCTACAAAGGAATGGTTCACAAATAGACGTATCCAGGTGTTAGAATGGCCAAGTCAAAGTCCAGACCTGAATCCAATCGAGAATCTGTGAAAGAGCTGAAAACTGCTGTTCACAAACGCTCTCCATCCAACCTCACTGAGCTCGAGCTGTTTTGCAAGGAAGAATGGGCAAGAATTTCAGTCTCTCAATGTGCAAAACTGATAGAGACATACCCCAAGCGACTTGCAGCTGTAATCGCAGCAAAAGGTGGCTCTACAAAGTATTAACGCAAGGAGGCCGAATAATTTTGCACGCCCCACTTTTCATTTTTTATTAGTTAAAAAAGTTTCAAAAATCCAATAGATTTCGTTCATCTTCACAATTGTGTCCTACTTGTTGGTGATTCTTCACAAAAAATACAAATTTTATATCTTTATGTTTGAAGCCTGAAATGTGGCAAAAGGTTGAAAAGTTCAAGGGGGCCGAATGCTTTCGCAAGACACTGTATATATATATATTATTATATTGTCTGAATTACCTTAAAAATCCCAAACAATGAGGTAAACATATCTATGGTAATAGGGATGATGGCAATTACACACACAGTCATATGAGTTTTTTTCACCAACACGTAATTATTAAGCCATATGCACTTACAGTTTTGTTAGCCCCCCTGCAAAGTCCCACAATTATCTTGAGCCTGCCAGTGAAGTTCACCCAACGCAGTGTGGCAACAATGCTGCACTGCTCATGAATGCAGATCAAAATTGTTACTCTCATCTAGGCTGTGCCTGCTTGCACTACAGTAAGAAAAAAAAGTTGCAGTGGGGCTGGTATTATTAGTGCTGATTTAAAAGCTTGTAGCTTTTGAATCAGTACCTGGCTACAGCAAATCCTTCCCACTAAAATAAAAATTCACCCACGCTGGAAGTACTAGTGTCTATGTGTATAGGTCTTGTTGCTGCTGTTCACAACACTGTCACAAATATTTTAAACCACACACCACAGCAAAAACAATCCACAAGTATACTGCAAATTCCTAACGTGCAAGTGCTGTGCATATAGAAATCATACAATCAAAATCAAGTAGAAAATCAAGTAAAAAAACTGACAAGCATGTAGCCAGTAAAAGTTCATGTTGAAATTTTAGACAGTCCCCAACACAATATTCTTCAAAAGTGCTATAGTGCTCAAAAAAAAAAAAAACGCAGTGATCAGTGCTTCACACACCCCCTTTAAGCTTTAACTCACCAGGTGGAGTGGACCTCTTAGCAATACTGCATGTGGGTCAATCAGGCTTAGGCTGGTGAGCAGGGAGATGAGATGACACTTCTTATATATCTTCCTTTGAAGTTACAACTCATACATAAGGAGAGAGAATCCATATAGTGTAGAACATTTGGTTTATTTGAATAGAGAATTAAAAGCTCACTTACAATATTCCAGAGTAAAAAACACATTTGCCAATCATCCTAAATGTGGCAGTCTGCTTGATCCAGGAAGCAGCTTGGTTCTCTCGCAACCTCGCCTGTGTTCCACCGCTCGCCAGACGTGACGTCACTGAGGAACCGGAATCTACGTTGATGTGTTTTGCCCCTCCCACAGGTTGTTACCAAAGACTTATGTCTTATGTTAAAAATATGTGCTAGGAGAAACTGACTAGATGCATATGTATTTAAATTAATAAGCACGGATTATAAAGAACATTTATCACTTTTTGATTTGATAGCTAGTAGTAGTAATGCCGCGTACACACGATCAAACAAGCGGGTGGAAAAGTCAGGCAAACTCAAGTCCGCCGGACAATCCCCCCGTGTGTAGCCTCCGGCATACTTTTTTGACCCGAAAGTACGGCGGACTTAGAATGCCGTGTTGCACTCCAATCTTCCAGCCGGACTCGCATTTCAGCGGACAATCCGGCCGTGTGTATGCCAGTCCGCCGTACTTTTGAAATGAGCGGACTTTTCCCGCCCGAAGAAAAGTCCGCTGATTTCGAGCGGGTCTCCAGGTAGGCGGGGCCCGCGAAGGAGACGTCGCTGGCCCCGCCGCCTGGTATGGACTTAAAGGGGAACCCCAACGCCGAAAAAAATCGGCATGGGGGTCCCCCCCAAGTCCACAACAGACCCTTGTCCGAGTACGCTACCCGGCAGGCCAGGAAAGGGGGGCGAGCGAGCGCCCCCCCTCCTGAGCCGTACCAGGCCACGTGCCCTCAACATGGGGGGTGCCTTGGAGAAGGGGGGGCCGCGCGCCCCCCCCACCCCAAAGCACCTTGTCCCCATGTTGATGAGGACAAGGGCCTCTTCCCGACAACCCTGGCTGTTGGTTGACGGGGTCTGCGGGCGGGGGGCTTATCGGAATCCGGGAGCCCCCTTTAATAAGGGGGCCCCCGGATACCGGCCCCCCACCCTATGTGAATGAGTATGGGGTACAATGTACCCCTACCCATTCACCTGTAAAATAAAAGTACAAAAAAAACACAACACACGAGATAAAATACTTTATTGCACAGCTCCGGGGGTCTTCCGTCTTCGGGGGTCTTCTCGCCGGACTCCTCCGCTATCTTCTTGTAGCTCTTTTGCTAGCGGAGGAGTCCGGCTTTCTTCCTCGCCGCCGGCCTCTTCTTCCGACTTCGGGGGTCTTGTCCCCCTCTTCGGTTCTTCTGCCGGGCCACTGTGCCTTCTTCTAGCTCTTTTACAGGCAGTGGCCCGGTCTTCTGTCGCCGCCGCCTTCCGTTCTTCTGTTTTTCTCTTCTTCTTCTTCTTCTTCAGATGTTGCCTCGCCGAGTCCTCCACTCACAATGACAGGGAACGGGCACGCGGCGACTTATATAGGGACAAGGGGCGGGGTCTTCGGTGGATGTCAGATGGGCTCGCCCCCCCTTTCCTGGCCGGCCGGGTAGCGTGCTCGGACAAGGGTCTGTTGTGGACTTGGGGGGACCCCCACGCCGATTTTTTTCGCCGTTGGGGGTTCCCCTTTAAGTCCATACCAGGCGGCGGGGCCAGCGTCGTCTCCTTCGCGGGCCCCGCCTACCTGGAGACGCGCTCGAAATGAGCGGACTTTCCTCCGCGTGTGTGGGCGAGTCCGTTCATTTCAAAAGTAGGGCGGATAGTACGGCGGACTTATTATGCCGTATTAGTCCGCTGAAAAAGTGCCGTGTGTGGGCAAGTAGCCCGTTCGGAAAGTCTGACGGACAGTCTGGCGGGAAGTCCGCCAGACTAAGTACGTCGGACAGACGGCTACGTGTGTACGTGGCTTAAGTCACACTTAGTCACACTCTACTGGACTAGTTATGTAATATTACAGATGTTTCCATACACCGTACTGAGTGTCTTTGCCAGTTCAAATAAGTATCTGGACCATGCCCCAGCATTTATATCCACAATTATTAAGCTTAGTTTAATCACCATAGAACCATTAAATGTGTCAACAGCAATAAACACCCCTGTAATAAAGCGGGAGCAAAGTAGTCCAACAGTAGGATTGTATCCTTCATTAGTCCTCAAAGGTTGTCACCATGTCGATCTCTCCGATCAGTGATGTCACATGCCAAGTCACGCCCCCTACAGTAAAAAAAAGCACACACTCCTACACTGCTCCCTAGTGGTTAATCTCTTCACTGCCAGTGACATTTTTACAGTAATCAGTGCATTTTTAATCGCACTGATCACTGTATTAATGCCAATGGTCCCAAAAATTTGTCAAAATTGTCCGATGTGTCTGCCGTAATGTCGCAGTCACAATAAAAATCACTGATTGCTGCCATTACTAGTAAAAAAAAAAATATTAATAAAAATGCCATAAAACTATCCCCTATTTTGTAGACGCTATAACTTTTGAGCAAACCAATCAATAAACGCTTATTGCAATTTTTTTTACCAAAAATATGTAGAAGAATACGTATCTGCCTAAACGGAGGAAAACATTTTTTTAAATATATTTTTGGGGGATATTCATTATAGCAAGAAGTAAAAAATATTTCATTTTTTTCAAAATTGTCGCTCTATTTTTGTTTATAGCGCAAAAAATAAAACCCGCAGAGGTGATCAAATACCACCAAAAAAGCTCTATTTGCGGGAAAAAAGGACGCCAATTTTGTTTGGGAGCCACGTCACATGACCGCGCAATTGTCAGTTAAAGCAGTGCAGTACACCGAATTGCAAAAAAGGGGCCTGGTCCTTTAGCTGGAAAATGGTCTGGGGCTTAAGTGGTTAAACAAGGTAGTATAATCCACCTGGACACTCTAAGTAGTTGCAATGATATCTAGAGTTTTACTAATAAATGTCAAAGTTGCAAATTTGTGACAAAAAGTTAGATATTGTTTTACCCTCTTCATTAAGGGATTAAAGAAAGGAAATAAATGTGAAGCCTTCATTAAGTTCCTTAGGTTGCCTTTTCTAGGACCTCTACTTTTTTCCCATGTGGCTCAGCGTCAGTTTACCCTTTTTTTATCCTATGTCATTATTGTGTTCCTAGACACTTCTTCTCGGTTGCTTAATTGTCTTGCCCACATATGATAAAGGCCATAGGAATTTTGCCAAATAAATCAATATTGTCAAACTACAGTTTATAAAAGGCCCTAATCTCCATGTGGGGCACCGGACATATGGATTTTTTTATGATTTTTTTTTTTAGCTCATGAATAGAACTAGAGGCTCTAACTGGCTTCAAAAAGGTTGAAGCTGCACCCGAGCCCACTCACTCGTGACATTAACAAATCAACATTCGCTATTGTCTTCCTGCTACTCTTCGCGGCCATTTGTGACAGAAAGCGGGTCCTAAGACTGGATTGGCCAGGAGGAGAAGCGACCGGTTTGGCCGGGAGAAGAAGCCAGGGAAACCGCCTGTGACCTGGATGGGGTAAGTGCGGGTGGGCAAGTGGGTGAGCAAGTGTGCGGGCGATCGGGGGGGGTTTATTTGCCCAAGAAAATGGAGCACCTGCCGGCACTGCTTTGGATTAATAAACTCCTTTACTGTAGGCATATACTGGCATGCCTGTAACAATGTATGAGTTAAGTTGGTTTAGGCGACCGAATTTCTTGTGTCACTCTGTTTGTACCAAAGTAAATGTGCATTTGTTTGTCTTGTAGGTTGTTATCTCTGCAATATGTTATTTAGATATTTTATTTGATTACGACGAGTAATTTCAAGTGATCCTAATCAGTTCTTGGTCTTGTTCTTCATGAACAATACATTTCACCATCCTTTTTTTTTCCCCCTGTAATATGCTATTTCTAAAGTCTTTTCAAGATTTTCTATTGTTCTGAGTCGTTTTACACAGTAAATTGCATTTCGATTCAAATTCTTCCTTGACAGAGCAGTTTCTCTTTGCTCTGATAAATTATCCCACTTGGATGCCACTCTTGAAGGGAACTGGATAGTGGTTCTCCCAATGCAAAAATGTTTTTACGGATGTTGGTTTCCTATATTTTTTTTGTGGAAATTCTGTTCTATTTACTTACCTATAGATGGGTAGATCCAAAAAAAATCCTATTTTCCTTTTGCACCTCACTCAAAAAATATTCCTATGCTGTTATTATTTTATAACAAAAAATCTTCACATTTCTCTTCCAAAGAAAATGTATAATCATTCATTTCCCCACCAAACACCACATTTTCTTCCCATAATCCTAAAATAAATTTATAAATGTTGGTGCACATCGAAAAGGAAATAATTTTGTTTGAGGACAAAACTAAATAGTTACAAACTATAAACTTGGAATGTTGTTGGAAATTTATTGATTTTTAGCTTATTTTTTTTACTAAAAATGAGGTACAGGCTTGTATACTGAGATTATGCTCAAGGTTACTTTATAATCCCTTGACATCTAGGCTTGCTTAAAAAAAGTTTTATCCTCAACGGGTAGATCATTCAATCTCTTTACAAAATCTCTCAAATCTTTCATGTATGGTAAGAGTGTTTTTCCACATGGTTTCAGGATTGTATCTACATATTTACTGTAAGATTTTGAATCTTTAACACCGCTGGACACTCTGGTGGTGTTTCATGCTTTTGTGTAGCTTGGGCAATGCATAAAATGTCAAATTTGTAGGGTTTTGTATTTAAAAAAAAATAATTCATCCCCAAAATACATTTTTGATCTAATGCTCCATTCAGAATTTCATTCAATTGCTTTATATATTTGTTTGTGGTATCCTCATACAATCATTTGTAGTTGTTTGCAACAATGGCAAGCATATAATCAAATATTCCTTTCCATCTATCAGGATAGATTTTTCACCTTTATCTGCAGGTTTAATTATTATTTTCTGATTAGAATTCCAGATCTTTAAATGTTATTCTTTCATTGCTAGATAAATTGTGTTTGCTTGCCATCGATCCAGTACATGGAGCTCCTCCTCTACTCATTTTACATATAAATGAATATCTGAATATCCTGCAAAAGAGGAGTTGCTTTATTTTTATGTTTTAGATTGGTAAAGGTTTCCAATACTTCAGCTTCTGGTGCTTCATTTTCGTTTGTAGGAATTTGTTTTCAATCTGAGTTTATTAAATATTTTTATATAAACAAGATAAAGCATGGAAACGAAATATTGAGCAGATAGATAACAAATCCAGCCTTGTAGGAATTTGAGAAGTCTCAAAGTTGAGATCTTCTCTGCTGCTAGTCTATTTTGATTTCCCTTATTTTTAGCATGTTCTTTTCTTAATGCTAATTTCCGATATAAGAAGACACAATCTAATGTGGGGACAAAAGTAAGTCACATTTCAAACACCCTTTTGTGATTTAAATTCAATTTCATTGTTCACAAATTGCATATTTGCATCTTGTTTTCTTCTTGCATATTGGAGGATGATTTTATTTGGAATTCCAGGGGCATTTCTTATGCTCTTGTCTTAGTGGGTATGTTTCTCCTTCCTCATCTCATTCCAGTAAATCTCCATTTGTCTGTGTTCCTCAGGTCACTTTGATAGAACGGTCTTGTTTCATGTATCTGCTTTTCTACAAAAAGACCTTTCAGAGGCAGTTTACCTTCACTCTCCAGGGTAACCCATATAACTATTCCCATAATTGCCTCTTTGTTGATATTGATATCTATTTCCTCTACGTCTACCTCTGTTCCCTCTCCTTACTCCGTTGATCCAAGAAAACTGTTTATTATCAAATTGTTCATCATTGCTGGAATTTTCTGTTTCACTAGATTATGAAATTTCTGGCAATGTTAAAAGCAGTAAGAGTAAATACTATGATGATAATAAAATCCTATGTGAAGGGAATAAAACACAAATGTGTGACAATAAAAACAGTAACATTAAAATCGAATACGGAGGGAATGAACAGAAGTGTGTAGAAAGAGACTACTACACGTAATTATGATAACACCAGGATTCATTTTTTGGTTATCTCCTTAACCTGGATTAGCAGGTGCAATGCTTTATACTAATACCCATGTTACATCAGTTAATACAAATAGGTATTTCAATATTATCCTTTAACCTCCCTGGCGGTATGATTATTTCAAATTTTAGGTGCTGAAAGTGGTACAATTATTGTGCATGAAAATTTGGCATTTTATATTGTAGTCCTGTAATTCTTAGGAATAACTCACTTAAATCTGTCCAAAAAAGAGTCTAGCAGACATCTCGGGTATGATAAAGTTTGAAAAATGAAATCATAAATTATAATATAATAAATAACTATAAATAATTATATCAAATAATAATATAACAATAATAAAAAATATTCAATAATGTAATCAAAAAAACAGAAATTTGCTCAGTTGCAGAATTGTCGCTATCATTACTTTTCAGTATTTGATGACGGATCTCCCCACAAATCACTATCTCTCAAATCTGCAAGTGATTCTAATTTATTATCGCTGTTTTCTAGCTGGTCTAAAACCATTTTTGATGTAAAGGGACAGTTTTGGTTGCTATGGACAATCTCCAGTTTCCAGGCATAAAGAACAGTTTTTATAATATACAACTGCATGCAGGACACTGGACAGAACACTAGGGACAAAGGGGATGTGAAATAATTACATACAGCAATGTAATCTGTAAGATTACATTATACTGTATGTAATGTGTGTGTTTCACTTTTTGAATTTGGCGCCGTTCTCCTTCCCTATGCATCGCAACGCTCTCAGGGAACGGAGATCGGCTCCGTGATAGATCGAGCAGAGCACGGCTTGCTCGTACAGTGGGGGGGGGGGGACATCGCTGGATCCAGGGGACAAGATAAGTAACCTCTCCCTACATTCAGCGATGCGGTCCCGAGTCTGGCTTGGGGTTACCACTTTTGGTATAAAATCTCCACCCCGAGCCAGACTTGGGAATACCACCAGGGGGGTTAAAAGCATGAAAGGAAAATATTCTATTTGGACAATTTAAAAGAGTTCAATGTAATTGAACAATAGATTCAGACTTTGAAATAGAGGCCTCCATTCTTAGAAAAAAATAATTGTAGACACTATCCAGAGAGATTAATGAATATAGTAAATAGAGAAAATACATAAATATATATACATATAGAAAAATAGAGCAATAGAATAAAAATGTACAAAGAATCAATGGGGTTAATTTACTAAAGGCAAATCCACTTTACACTATAAGTGCACTGCAAGGGCACTTGGAAGTGCAATTGTTGTAGATCTGAGGGGGGCATGCAAGAAAAATACAAAATAAAAAACAGCATTTTTGTTTGTACATGATTGGATGATAAAAAACAGCAGAGATTCCCCTCATTTCAAATCTTCCCCTCAGATCTACAGTAACTGCATTTCCAAGTCACTGGTAGTGCAAAGTGGATTTGCCTTTAGTACATCAACCCCAATGTGTGATTCCCAAAAAAATAAGTATCAAGAACATTAATTTGAATGCTAAAGCACATTTTCTGTAGTAGGATAGCCAAAACAAAAGAAAATATGATTGCTAAAAAGAAAATTAGTTTAATTAATAGTTTAAAGAGGAAGTAAACCCTGATGAGTTTACTTCCTCTTTCATGTGGTGAATTTCCACCACATTCAATATGCTAAGGGAAAATTGACTTGCAAGATGAACTGCCTATTTGCTTTTAGTAAATAAACCCCAATGTTTCTAGACAATATGCATTATACAAAAATAAACAACCTTCCGTTATTAAAATGACAGAACTTTACTTTGTCCCCAAAATGAATTGTCTAGATAGATTCCAAAAAGGATGTCGTATGAAAACTATAATGCCCCATACACACAATTGGACTTTCCGATGTAAAATGTGTGATTGGAGCTTGTTGTTAGAAATTTCGACCATGTGTAGGCTTCATCGGACAGCTTCCATTGAAATTTCCGTGGCAAAAAATTTGAGATCTAGTTCTCAAATTTTCCAACAACAAAATCTGTTCACACAAACTCGGATCGTATGTACACAGTTCCGAAGCATAAAGTGCCATGTATGCTTGGGATCAAGCAGTAGAGCCGCACTGGCTATTGAACTTCAATTTTCTTGGCTCGTCGTACGTCACCGCGTTCTTGACGTTTGGAAATTCTGAGAACTTTGTGTGACAGTGTGTGTATGCAAGACAAGTTTGAGCCAACATCCATCGGAAAAAATCCATGGATTTTGTTGCCGGATTGTCAGATCAATGTCCAATTGTGTGTACGGGGCATTAGGATTTATAGAATAAATATGTTAATACCTGAGAAACTTAAATGAGACCTAATATTAGCTAAGAATTGTGACTTTATTTGAGAATGTTTAATGTTGATTTATTACATTTAAATGGGTTAATATTTTTTGTTTGCATTATTGTTCATATTTTGTTTGTATGTTATTTTAGTTTTTTTAAGATTTTTTTTTTTTTTTTTAATAATTATTTTTATTAGTTATCAAATATAGACACATACATCTTAGTCACATACACGTATAAAAGTTTGACAAGAAGCAGCGATATCCATATTTATCATTTTCCATTTTGACAATCATATGACCATCATATCTTGTCTGTTGTCACAATAACACATTTTGTTTCATATAACTTCAGAATATATTCAACTATCTAACTGTAAACATTTTAACTCTGTAATATTTTAATATTGTTAATGACATCTCTACACATCCTCCTTTGCGGTATTATTATATGTTTATAGTGTATATTTTTAACATATATAACAGGGCAATATTTCCAGTTCATGGACGAACATGCTAATTCTTCATACTAAATTTTCCCACATGGACCACTGGGCGATAATTCTCTTTTGGTTCCCTTCTCTCCATGCTATTGTTTTCTCATATGCATATGAATCGTCTACCAATTGTACAACTTCCTTTAGCAGGGGGGGGGATGCTGACTTCCAATGACGAGCTATAACCAGGCGGGCAGCATGGAGGACATGCAACACCAGAGTACGACAACTGCTGGGATAAATATCCAGATCAACACTCAGGATTGCTTGTTCAGCTTTCAATTTGTTGAGTATTCCTGTCAACCTGGCTATTAAGCTCGAAATCACCGCCCAGAAGCTTCTCAAAGAGATACAAGACCACACCATATGTACTAAGTTGCCTACCTGGCGGCAGCCTCTCCAACATACATTAGTCAGTGCCTTGTTATATTTCGCTAACGTGTAAGGTATTTTATACCACCTGAGAAGTATCTTTTGAGCTACCTCTATGTAATTGGAACATTTGGTATAGGTACTGTTATTCCTAATTGCACGGCGCCACTGCTCCTGGGATATAGTTATGTTTAGATCTGATTCCCATTTCTGGAATTGTTTAGGGGTATCTAGGTATTTTTTGCTATTCAATAGGGTATAGATACTTGTGATCCCTTTTTTCTTAGTAGAATCAACCTTCCACACTTTATGAATCACCTCTGGGATATCAACCACCTGACCCGATGCTTCTCCCAAGATATGTGAAATTCTTGCATATGTTAGAAATTCTGTTTGTGGTAGTGAATATATAGATTGTAAATTCTCAAATGATCTAAACTTTTGTGCATCATACAAGTCTGCTATGAATTGAATGCCTATTTCTTCCCATTTCTGGACCGGTAGATTTGGTGCTAACAGTAGGAGAGTTTTAATAGGGATTGAAGTTGCTTCGTGTTTAACGTGAGGGTTTTTAACCTGCATAAAGTAATCCCAGGCCTTGAGTGTTGCAGTAATCGTGGGATGAGTTCTACATAGTTTTTGATTAGTAAGTGTCGTAGATAGTAGTAAGTTCTTAGCTTCCCCCCTATTCATATATGTTTGCTCTGCTTTGCTCCAATGGATTGGGTTGACTGTGTCATGCCATGCTGCCTCCTGTGCCAATATGGCTGCCATGTGGTAGTCCTTTATGAGCGGAACACCCATGCCTCCCACTTCTCTGTGCTTCGTAAGGATATTTTGGTGGCATCTAGCCCTTTTCCCATCCCATAGGAATTTAGATAGAGTGGTTTGCATTTTGGAATAAAAGGAGACCGGTATTTGGATAGGGAGTGCTCTAAAATAATATAGTAATTTGGGGAGTAAGATCATTTTATATGCAGCTAATCTACCAGACCAGGACAAGTAATAGCGTTTCAGTCTGCACATTTCTTGTGTAAATTCATTAATGAGTGGTTCAAAGTTAGCTTGGTATAGTTGGGAAATTTGGCTGGTTAGTGAGATGCCTAGGTAATGAAGGGATCCGTCTGCCCATGTATACGGCATTGTGTCTTTTAAAAGTTTCTCCATATCTAAAGGCAGCACTAGTCCTATAATACTTGATTTAGAAGCGTTGATATTATAGTAGGAGACCGCGTTAAATTTGAGAAGTAGTTCCTGTACTGCTGTAAGTGAATGGACCAGGTTGGATATGGATAATATAACATCGTCTGCGAATAGTGTCAATGTATGTTCCTCCTTACATATATGTATTCCTGTGATTTGGGGGTGCTGCCTTATTTTTTTCGGCTAATGGCTCCATCACGAGCGCGAATATCAGGGGTGATAAGGGACACCCCTGCCGTGTGCCGTTAGTTATGGGGAATGAATCAGAGAAAATACCTTCTGTAAATACCATGGCTGATGGTTTTGAATACAAAGCACTTATAGCTGACTGTACTCGACCTTTGAACCCAAATTTGTTGAGTACTGCAGACAAATAGCCCCAATGTATCCTGTCAAAGGCCTTTTCGGCATCCAATGACAGGAGGATTGATGGCTGGCTTGATTCAGCTGCACAGTGCATGATGTTTAGTATACGCCTGGTGGTATCCATGGTTTGTCTACCTGTCACGAATCCCACCTGATCATGATTTATAAGACATGGCAAAAGTCTTGCCAGTCTATTTGCTATGATCTTCGCGTACAGCTTAACATCTGTATTTAAAAGCAATATAGGCCTGAAGTGTTGAGCCCTGTCCGGTTCCTTCCCTGGTTTGGGCAGTGTGATAATCGTAGCCTGTAACATTTCCTCAGGGAAGGAGGCTAAGGACGCAGCGGTATGGAAGACTCTCTGTAGGTATGGTGTTAGTATCTCTTTATAGTTTTTGTAATATTCCGAAGAATAACCATCCGGTCCTGGCGTTTTGTTATTAGGCCGATTAGCTATAGTTTCTTTAATTTCCAAGTCAGTGAAGGTAGAATTTAACCTTTCTAATTCCACAGGATGAACCGAAGGGAGAGATATATCTTTTAGGAAAGAGCTTATTAGAGCTGGTGTGGGTTGGGGAGTATCAGGATCTTTCCCTATATTGTATAAATTTTCGTAATAACATCTAAATGCGTCTGCAATTTCTTTGGGGTTGATATGTTTGGAGCCATGTTTATGGTGAATCAGAAAAGGAATTTTTTGTTTAATAATTTTATCTTTAATTTGATTTGCCAGTAATTTACCTGCTTTGTTACCGTGCATATAAAAGTTGGATTTGAGTCTGTGCATATTTCGAACGTGTTGCGCTGTTAATAGATTTCTAAGGTCTTCCCTTGCTTTAAATAATTTCGAGCTAATGTTCAAAGTGGGTGTTTGTTTATTTTGGGATTCTAATTGTTTAATTTCAGTTAAAATGTCTTCCAATCGCTGCCTCCCTTTCCTCCGTATGATTGCGCTATGTTTCATCAGGATCCCTCGTACATATGCTTTATGGGATAACCAAAGGGTAAATGGATCAACATCAGGTGTATCATTGTGCTCAAAAAATTCTTTCAATGAATTTCCTATGTCCGACGCAAGCAACGGATCCGCAAACAGTAGGGTGTCATTACGCCATCTGTTGGCTCTAGTGGTGATACCTTGAGTGCCCACTGTTACAGATACCGGTGCATGGTCGGACCAGGAGATGTATCCTATATCAGACTTGGAAATTTTTTGTAAAAGAAATGTGTCCACCAAAAATACATCAATTCTGGAGTACGTTAAGTGTACCTTTGAAAAGAAGGAGAAATCTCTCTCATTGGAGTGATGACTCCTTTAAACATCATACAAATCGTTCTTACGAGTAAAGCCTGATAGGGACAATCTGAACGTTTTCCTGTTACCGGAATTGGAGACATCTAATTGTTGGTCAGAGATAATGTTCAGGTCCCCACACAATATAACATGGCCGAACAGGTTTTGCTGCACTTTTTTCCACAACTTGTTTAAAAATGTAAGCTGGTTATTATTAGGAGCATACGCATTTACAATGGTGTAAGCCACTTCACCTATCTCACATGCCAGAATAATATATCTGCCCTCTACATCACTATAATGGGCTTTGTATTTGAACGCTATGGATTGTTTAATTAAGATAGCAACTCCTCTTTTTTTTGGTTTGTGCGCACGCGTAATAGCAGTGCGGATATTGGTTGTGAGATAGGTGAGGGTGTCCCTGTGCCTTAAAATGTGTTTCCTGTAAGCATAGTATGTCACATTTTTGGGACTGGGCCTCTTTCCATAACATATGTCTTTTTTGAGGGGTGTTCAATCCATTGACATTCATGGAGGTAATTTTGAATGTCATTTTCAGTGACTGTATGTTATTGGATGCTCAGGGCAAAGACCTTAGCACACGAATGTAAAGCCTTACTAATCAAGATCTTCAAAAGTTAAAATAACAGTTAGTCAGAAAAACGTTGCAGTGGGACCTTCCCAGTGGTCCGTGGAATATAGAAGTGGTAAGTATCGACCACAGGAGTTGGCTGTGGAGCCCTTTCTTAATGGTACAGAGTTATTTCTGTGTAGGAGTCTGACCGATGTAACTGTCCAAGTGGACACAAAACTGTGTAAAAGAAAGTAGTCGTAGAAAGAAAAGAAAGAAAGAAACAAACAAACGTGCTTGCTGCACTCGATATAAAAAGAAACGATTTCTCACAAAATCTGAACAGGTAAGTACTTGCTAATTTTAGGGGAAAGTTCAACTAATTCATTCCACCGGTGTTGAATTATAGGCACCAACCTTTTGAGATGTTCAGGCATAGTTGTTGGGGTCACACCTTCCATTCTCTTCCTCTAAATGGGGATTGTTGTCTTGACGTGGGATGATGTTCCACTTCTCTAGCAGCTTGATGCCGTCCTCCAATGTAGATATCACATATTCTCGGTCGCCTCTTGCCATCACCAATTTGGCTGGATAATTCCACCGGTAAGGGATTTTGTGGTTTCGTAGTGGTTTGGTGATGGTCACCAGATTGCGTCTCCATTGCATCGTGTGGGCTGATAAGTCTGCAAAAAAGGACAGTCCTTGCATACTTTCTGGCAGTTGGGTACCATTCCTAGTCATGGATATAAACTTTTCCTTGACATGGTAGTAATGGATTCGAGCAATAGTGTCTCTAGGGAGTTGCTCAGGGATGTGCCTAGGTTTTAGCAATCTATGAATCCGATCTATGATTAATTCCTCCAACGGGAGATCTGGGAGGGCCTCCCTCATTATCGTAGCCAGATAAGCCATCAATTCCTGGGGTCTAATTGTTTCGGGGATCCCTCTTATCTTGATATTGTTCCTTCTGGAACGATCTTCAAGGTCCACGACTTTTGACCTGAGCCATTGGATGTCATCGTCATGATCATTGTGCGGGTCAACCAGGGCATTAAACGTTGTAGTAAATTCACCCATCTTACTTTCTATGTGGGTCACTCTGTTACTGACAGCTTTGACTTCAGTTTTGCATTGTTTAACCAATTGCAGCATATCAGTATGTATTGCGCTCCGCAGAGTCATCAGCATTTCTTTCATGGTGGAGTCTATCACCGGAGCATTGTTGGTAGGGAAGGCCGCAATGGTGTCCTGGAACTCCAGGGTGTCATCTATCAATATCCCCTTGCCTTCTGTCTCAGAGCCTGAAGGTGACGAATCCGTCATCCTTTGTTTTACTTTCGCTGGACTGTTTGAAGTAGACGAGGCACGGGAGTCAGGTATGTGCTGTCTCCACTCCTCTGCCCGAGTACTGTCCCCTCTCCATCCTCCTCCAGCATGCGGGGAGGACGGGCGCGTAGAGCTGAAAGTATGGCCGGCGCCATCTTGGCTATCCAAGCGGCCTGAACGGGCGAAGAAATCTGTCATCTTACCCGGCTCTTTACGGTCTTTACTCTTCCTCGGCATGGTCTACAGGGGTGGCCCACCTTTAGTGCTCTGGTTTGGAGAAAATTAGGTGCCTCTCGTCGCTGGTATCTGCTCCGGAGAATTTTTTCGGCAAGAGCTGTGGTTCTAAGCAGCCATTCACTTTGCCGGCCGGCTCCGCCCCCCTTTTAAAGATTTTTTTTAACTATACACACATGTATGCATATAGCAATACATCATTTATTAATTTAGTCGTTTTTTATTTGTAAAAAATATTTGAAAACCATTTATTCTTTTCTCTACACTTTACAATTATGTGCCACTTTGTATTGGTCTATCACATAAAATCCCAATAAAATACATTTACATTTTTGGTTGTAACATGACAAAATGTATAAAAATGTTAAGGGGTATGAATACTTTTTCAAGGCACTGTACATAAGCAGGCGCAGACTGGCTCACTGAAGCACATGAGGATCTCCTGGTGGGCCTTGGGCATGTGGCCAAAATTATCTAGAGAGAGTTTGTTTATATAATTTCTGCCTGTCCTTTCTGTCAATATCAGGCATGCCTCCCTGCACCGATCGTTCCACCCCCCCGAGCCCCCAGCCACATCATTCCTATTGTTTTTACTGTGCACAGCAACTTCTGAAAGTCACCAAGATGATTGATGACTGCTGCCTGACTGGGACCCTGACTCTCTCTTCTGATGCAACTGTGACTTTTCTGCTAGGCTGTAAGAAGTAAGAACCATCATTGGACCACCTGATCTCTTCCTCCCATCAGTATCCTCCTCAGTCCTAATAAAGAACAGGACCACATGCATGTTTTGGGAGCCACTGAAAACTCAGCTGCTGAGTTTGTGGGCTGTGAAGCCAAAGAGGAAGAAATAGACATGTGACATGGCAGTGGGTGACCATCTTTTTAGTAAGTGAACAAATCAGAATAATTCAACTAATCTGAAGAATCGACTGACTAAAACAAAAATAAAACCTTTATCCTGCTGGGGCGCAGTAATTATGGTAATATAATTTATTTTGGGCTCCTCACTATTGAGCTGAGAGGCTGGTGACTGAATATGTAATTTACAAGTATAGGCACGATGGAGCCTGTACATCATGTGGCAAGGGGCATGGAGCTCTGCCTGCTGGTTGCAAAAGATTTAAAGTGTAACTACTTTTGTTGAGAAACAAAACATTCCCCTCTGGGTGATCAATGTACATTGCAGGGAATTTAGAACATTTTGTTGCATGTGCAAAATGAATGTGCATGGAAGTAATTTCATGATTAATCAATCAGCTGCTGCACTTTCAGAGTTCTAATGAAAACAGTTTTAGGGTCTGCATCCCTTTAGATGTGATTTCCCTTTGGGAGTATCTCACCAAAAATGATTTTTTTTTTTGTTGCAGGGAATGCCAAAAATCAGACTTATATCTTTTTATATATTATATTGTTTTTTGTTTTTGTTTTTTGTTTTTTGCTTTTTTGCTTTTTTTCAACAAAAGCAGAGTTACCCATTTATTAATTTATTATACATCTCAGCTGGTATAGATCTGTATATATGTTATAGATAATAATAATAGAAGAGGCATGGCCCTGTGACTTTGGAGTCTGTCAGTTTGGTTGTTCTGCTGCCTTGACAGCAATTTATATTATATGTTTGAGTACCATTTTTCCTATGGTTTTATTATATACAATATCTCAGAAATACTGTGATTGTAGTGTATGTGCTGTGATTGTATAATGTTTATACTCATTTTAGTTTTTATGGTCTCTTTAGATCGATTCAGCTCCAGAAGAAGCTCGTTTACAGGTGCAAAACTAGTCGAGTATGTTATTTATATCCTGAAAAGCAGAAATTACATCTCCTGAGTTGGTTACTGTTACTTATTACTATTTATCTTAGATCTTGACATATTTAGGTTATTTTATATGCTATTATATCCGATTGACTGCCTCACTCAGGTTCACTTAGGCCTATCAGTCATATCCATGGAGCCCAATTGGACTCTGGACAGATGGTGGACCCGAGAGACAATTTAATCACTCTCACTTTGTATATGTGTTTTATCAAGTGTTTGTCCATGATTTTGTTATAAATAAAACTTTGTTATGTGCCTAAAAAGTCCATTCTTTAAAAATGCTAGCTTTTTACCTATTCTGTTACTTTTCTAGTGCTTTATGAATGATTTCACTTTTTTCTAGATATTGCAGCCCTAAACGTGAAATGTAAATAACATTTTAGTGGGGATTCCAATATGTGGAAGCCTCAGAATTTTGGGGTCACTCACTTGCTCTCCATAGAAGGGCTTTTTTAGCAACTAAGTCAGACACTACTCTGATGCATGTGAAAATGAGCTAATAGCTCCACCAGAATTTACAAGCATAGGCATGATGGAGCCAGCACATCATTTGACAAGGAGCTCCACATTCTGCCTGCAAAAGATTTATAGTTTTTAATACTGCATGTTCAAGTGACTAAAATTCTATTTTTGTATTTTAGTTAGTGTTTTATGAATGATTTAACTTTTTTTCAAGATATTACAACCACAACCCTGAAATGTATAAAACTTTAGTGGGGATCATAAAATTTCAAAGTCCCAGACTTGCAACAAAATGATTTGTCTATTCCCAAGGCGAACAGATAACCAACCATGATATAACATAATGCTATCCTCCAGCCCAGGAGCACTGACTCATGGCTTAGGCCAGTCAAGAAAAATATGTAACCAAGTGATGCCCTCCAGCTGCATTGCCCCCATTCCTGACCCCATAACAAAATGAGCATATACCAAGCAAGATGCAACACAGGGATGACTCCCAGCAGCAGTGCCCCATTTCTTATGCCATCCCCTGTGCTATATTTGGCAACACAAGGATGTTCACCAAAAGTTGACAGTGACGGAGCCTTTGTGAGGCCAAGTTTCTGAATCCAAGCCTAAAGGTTTGCCACAGCTTAAAGTATAAGTTCACCTTTAGTTAAAAATAATAAATGCACGGATTTTTACAGAAAAAAAAAATGTGCATTGATTATTTGTCCTGCAGGAGCCTGGAAAGCATTGCACCCCTAATCAGTGCATCAGGGGTGCAATGTCAGACTTCTGCAGACAAGCCCTGCAGCTTTCAGCCCATACCCCCGATACAGGCTGATTGTTTACAAGCTGCAAGGCTAGTGAATGAGCTACGAGAGGACTCATCAGCACCCTTGCAGTCCATTCAGAACTACAAGCTGTCGGCCGCAGTGGATAACAGTAGTTGTAGTCTATCCATTCACAGGAAACTGAATGAATGCCTCAGCTGTGTGGGCAAAGTCCTGCATGGCTGCACTGTTTTTGAATTGTAAAAGCAGGTGTGGGGAGAAAATCCCCTGCCCACAGTCACACTGAGGAAGGGAGTAGGGGGAGAGGCTGCAGGAGCTGGAACATGTTACATGTTTCGCCCTAAATACAGGTGGAACATGAAACATGTTATGAAAGGTGAACTTAGGCTTTAAAGCCTAATTATGTTAATAAATGTATTTCCTTTATTTCTAAAAGGGTGATCCCTAAATCGAAAGTCATTCACCATTTAACAGTGTTGAGCCTTAGTCTGAAGTAAATACAATTTTTATTAACTTGGTACTACATTTGTATGCATACATTTTATCTAGTCATTTCAATTAATTGTATGCTCTGCACTATGAATAGGTCATGCTTACATGTCTTCTAAAAATAGGTCATCCACAAATGAGAAATGTGAAGCTGTGCATTAAAAGAAGAATTTAAAATTGCTTCATAAATGAGATTACAAGTTGCCAAAAAAATGACTGTTTTAGCAGGATCAGCACCTGCTCAGCAAAGATTATGTCTGCAAAAAAAGTTCTACTATTTATAATGCACACATTTAAGTGACTGTTATAAATAACATGCAAATTAACATTCTTTTGTGTTAAATCATGGTTTCAGAAATAAAGGCAATGTGGCTGGATGATGACTGTAGCTGTGTCAAGTTGCAAAATTTGATGGGTTAGTGAGGTAGGCAGACAGACCTAACTTTCTCTTGGGAGCCCCAGTCTGCCACTATGTAGTTATATCCGTTTGTTTTCATACACATTTGTTCATTCACTCCACATCTGATTTCACTATGACCAGACTATTTCCTTTTATTTTATATTTTCTTTTTTTGCATTTAATGCTGTCAATACACTCTTTACCTTCAATGCTTACAATATACCTTGTGCTTTACCCTGTGCCTTTAGTGCTACCAATACATTTCATATTTTTTTTTTGATAATGTTGTTATTTTGTGATGTTATCTTGTTTCAGCTTTTGGTTTTATTTTGTTTTAACTATTTATGAATGACCAGGAACTGAATACATGACATCTTAAAGCGGAGGTCCACCCTAAAGTGGACCTTCCGCTCATTGGAATCCCCCCCCCCTCCGGCGCCACAATTGGCACCTTTCAGGGGGGAGGGGGGTGCAGGTACCTGTACAGTACAGGTATCTGCACCCACTTCCTGGATAGCTCTCTGCGGAAAGGGGCGTAGATTACGCCCCTTTCCGAAAGTCCCCCGCTGCCTGCTGGGAAACACACAGATCCCAGAGGCAGCGGGTCCATCCTCATTGCGCAGCGCGACTCGTGCATGCGCAGTAGGGAACCGGGGAATGAAGCCGAAAGGCTCCACTTCCTGATTCCCATACCCAAGATGGCGGCGGCAGCACCCGAGAGACGATCGAGAGATCGGCTTCGGGTGCCGACATCGCGGGCGCGCTGGACAGGTAAGTGTCACTATTTTAAAAGTCAGCAGCTGCAGTATTTGTAGCTGCTGGCTTAAAAAAAAAAAAAAAACGCGCACTCCCGGCGGACTCCCGCTTTAAAATGGAATTGTGAGTCTTTCAGTTATAACCTATTCTGCTGAATTGGTGCATATATACACATTCATGATTTTGCAATGGCAGGGATTTATTATCATGTGTAATGATAATTTCAGTAACAGGAGGAGACGTTTTGTGTTTCTACTTGTATCTGCTTATATATACCCATATTTTAATCTGTCATTGTGTTTCTCTAGTAGAGGCTCTGCGGCATAAGGAGTTTTAATAATATGTTTTACAACTAATCTGGAATTTCTGACTACTGTTTTCTTACAGGATCAAGTTCTAATGGTTTATCTAGCCCTTTGTTCATAAATCTTAAAGAGTATTATTGCTGTGAATGGTTAACCAGGCAACAGGCTTAGGAAGGTCTGTCCATGTTGGCATGTAATCTCTAATATAACTGATATGCCAATGCTAGGAGCACATTTGTGCAATACAGGAACGTGAGCAAAATTGTGCTTGTTTCTGTAATGCAAAAAACGTCATCCCTTTCTTATGGTACATCAATCCACCTTGCTAATGCTTGCAAACTTCTTTTGTAAAAATGTCAATATAATGCACAAAAACCTTCACAGGTGTGAACCGAGCCTTGGAAACCATCTTAATTGGGTTATTAAGTCGGCCATAGATGGTTCGAATCTATCTCACTGTGTCCTCCCGGTGGGGATTGGTTCGCCCACCCCCCTGCCTGGAGAACACAATAGCTCAGTGGGGGGTATTCCCCCCATCAATACTGACTGTTGCCGGCTGTAGAGTCACTATTATAATAATTAGATAATTAGAAAGCTTAGAAAGGAATTATCTATCAGCGGAATCATTGCTGATGCACTTTAGATTGGAGGTGCTCTCTCCAGAGCTTGCTCGCTTTGGAATACTGTGTGCTAC
Source organism: Lithobates pipiens (assembly GCF_037356315.1). NCBI lineage: Eukaryota > Metazoa > Chordata > Amphibia > Anura > Ranidae > Lithobates > Lithobates pipiens. Next base: position 161,351,629 of record NW_027507764.1, read on the forward strand.
CTCAGTCATAAATATGTCTGTTTTAGTATATTTGAGAATTTACTGATACCCTTACAGGTATCCATGTTCTTTTATGAAATGTGTCAAGGCAGATTGGATTAGATTCAATTCAGGAGTGAATCTCGCTCATTGGAAATTGAGCAGGCCAAAGCTTTCTGAGTTGGTTTAAAGTGGAAAATTCAAGCAGAGTGAGTGCTGGAGTCTTGTTGGTGAATAGAATTCACATACACTAGACTTCCCCCCTTTCCCACAATATCTTCAAAATACTATGGTAATTATAGTGCTTAATTATGAACTGACATACAGTCAACAAATTGAAATGGAAATTAACATCCAGGAACCCACAGGAACATAGTATTAAATACACCCCCCCCCCCCCCCCCCACACACACACACACACACATGCTGATAGAGATGCAGAATCTAAAAGATAATACTGCAATTAACCAATTGAGCTTATGCATAGGTACAACAGTTTGGTCCTTACAGGGTAAATGCGGAAAAGATAGCGGCTACTGGCTATAATATCACTTATTTATTCCATCACCTCCCTTCCCTCCCCCACTGATATATGTCCCTTCACTGCTGCCTCACACACTGACTGATATCTCTATTTGGCCCTTTCACCAACCCCCACCCCAAACTGACAAATACCCTTCCCTGTCTTCCTTAGGCCCCCGCTGGCACACATACCTCTCTGGCTGCCTCATTCCTAGCTGGCACATTTCCTTCCCTAGCTGCCTTAACCACCACCAAAAAGGTATCCACCTCCAGACACCTCACCCCCTGTTCACAATGGCTGCAGAGGGATCCCAGAAAGAGTAGAAGTCAGCGGACAAAACCTTAATATATAAATCTGGGAGAGGTAAGTGGCAAACCCTCATAATCACAGCACTTCTCTCTTGCACTTCTTTCCTGCACATACTGTCCACTGTCATTCCCTATGCAATACTCTCCTGCACATAATGCCTCCTGCCATACCCTCTGTACTCCTCTCCTACACATACAGGCCACTGTCATATCCATCTGCATGCTTTCAACTCTAGTTTGTAACATCCCCAACCTTGCCGTCCTGGAAGAGGCACATATTTTCTAGGTAAAATAACATTTTGATTTTTAAATCATTACAGGGTTTGTAAGACTCTTTTTAGGGATAATTACCACCACATAATAAACAATGCTAAATATGCATATTTACGAAAGAAGCCGGAAAACTCAAAGAAAATAGGACTTCAGATTTAGAGTTGGATGGTCTCTCAAAGAAACACTCACATTGACATATTAAAATCAAACAGCTCTTTGTAAGAACCGCATTAAAATGTACTAGGGATATCCCTAATACATTTTAATGCACTTCTTAAATAAAGTTGTTTGATTTTTATGTCAGTGAAAATGTTTCTTTGCGAGACCATCCACACAGGAGAATTAGAAAGTCCCATTTAAACAAGTCTGGAATTGTGCTTTGGTTCTTTAGGAAAAAAAAAGAAGGTAATGTACTCACATAAGGTAGTGAAAGGTGGCGGTGACGATATGTCCCTGTATTTTTGTTAGCTTCAATGAAATATTTTTGTGCACGCTTTCTCTCTCTTTCCAGTTTTTTCTCTAAGGCAATTTGGCTTGAAGATAAGTTATCCATATACCTCATCGTGATATCGGATATTAGAGCACATACTTCTACAATGTCTGGACGAAGATCAGCATCTGATGTCAAACACCTGGGGAATAATCAATCTAGTATCCGTCAACATGCCAGAGAAAAAGAGAACACATGTATACATAAGCCTACAGTTGATTGTGGTGATTCTATCTGCATATTGTATCTACATCATTAGTCAATAACTGTGCAGTATATGCACGTGGTTTAGTCTGGCACTAGAAAGATTGATTGACATCGATTTTTATTATACATGTCCCTTTTTTTTATACTCCCTATTAAATCTTTTTCAGTAAGTTCATTGACGGGCATATCTGTCTCTATTCTTCAAAATCTGAACCTAGAAGTGGCGCCTGCTGGTGGCTCAGTAAGTAAACAAGAAGTAATAAGGAGAAAAAAACACTCCAATGCATATGGGCAACTGCCAACAAAAACAAAGTGGCAGGTTTAATATGTCAGTGAATAAACTCAGAGGAAAGGATTTTATAGTGAGTCCAACAAAAAAATCCTATGTTATCTTTTGATCTTTGATGGGCACAGCTTTCCTTTTTCTTCATGGAAAATGGATGTCCAAAAGCAGTGCCTTTTGAGGGGAGCAAAAACTTGCAAACAACTACAGTACAGCAATGAACTCTTCCCCAGGGCAAGGACCCTACATCACCACCTGCACAATCATACATTTTTCAAAGGCCAACAGTGAACACAAAGAAGGAATCTATCTGTTAGAAGGAGGTCATAGCATTCAAATAATCATGAAAACCCTAGACCGTACCAAGGCAATAAAGAGCTATCTTTTACGAAGGACTGTTTTAGGAAAGTAGGACAATGACCTCCTCTCAGTGAAAATAAATTACCCCACCCTAAAAGAGAAAGACAGCTTTGGGCAAAGCACAACGTGTCCTTATGCATGACCGGATGTGGAGAAATCTCCCTGAGTCATAAAGATAACCACCAAAAAGACCCTCTTCTGGGAATGAGTCAACAAAGGGAGGACAGCTAGAGACAGTCCTCTTTACTTCCTGACCTGACTTTCAAATAGTCAGACCATTAAAACCAGCCACTGAAAAGCAGGATGGAAGATTGTACCTTAAGACAGCAACACTGGAAGAAGAGGAAGGCACCAGGGAGTGTCTACAGCCAGACAAACTAAGTCCCTGCACCAACACCAACAAGATCATTTAGGCATTGCAAAAATGACTGGAATCCCTTTGGTTTTGATCCTTCAGAGCAACTAAGGTAGAAACATTATAAGACAAAAAGTATAAATTAGAGAGTACTGGTCCAAAGAAGATCCTTGTCTATTGCTGTAAGCCTGTCCACCTTGCAAATGATGTAGGACAACATAAAGTCCGTGTCTTGTGTCCTCACCACAGTCTAACCTGGTTACATTTTTTCTGGTGGAGAGACCACTGTTCTTGATGCAGAATCCGATGACTTAGTCAGCCTGCCAATAGTATATACCTGGTGTGCACATCATAGAAGGAGATTCCAGCACAGCAGCCACCTTCTTTGTTCATCCTTGGTGGTTGATGAATGCCACCACTGTGCTTACACACAATTCTATTGCAAGTATTTTTTCTCGGCAAGAGTAACAGTCAGACTATCTGAAGTTTCAACATTTCGATGGGAAGGCAAGTCTCCTCCTGGGACCACAGATTCTGAGCCATGAGGTGACCCGGCACACCTTCCCAGCCCAGTGGGCTGGCATTTGTTATAATAATCCTCCAGTGAATGGAAGAAAGACTTCCCAGCACTCAACAGTAGTGAGTAAAGCTACCAAACAATTAACTCAGCTTTCTCTCCCTGTCCAGGGAGTACAGAGACCTGTTTTATTTAGAGATTTATTTTTAAAGGATTAAGTGTGGTGTTGTGCAAAGAGGATTGCCTTGGATGAGAAGATCATTAGACCCCACAGCTTGCATGCTACAAAGAATTAAAGTCCACTGACTTGAGCAGAGGAGCTTAACAGGAAATTGTCAGATAGGAGAAACACCTTGTCCAGTCTAGTGGGCCGTAACAGACCCAGGTACTTCAGGTGGAATGATGGGATAACTGAAAATTCCTAAGGTTAAACAGCCAAACAAATTCCTCCAGGGAAGCAAGTGGATAGCAAGAAATTGGATTCTAGGGCAGATGTAGACTTTGCGTGAAGCAGCAGGTCATCCAGGTACTCATAAAACAAAAAGACCAGAACAGTGCCTCGGTACCTCGGTAAATAGCCAAGAATTAGAGACCAAAGCAAAAAGAAGGGTCACAAACTAGTAAGGGTCCTCCCGATCACAAAGCAGAGAAAGGACTGGTGATTGGGGCAAACAGAAACATTACATTTTTTGAAGTCCAGAATGGCCTAAATGACATCCTTCCTTGAGACAGTGAACATGTTTCAATCAATGCCTTTGAAACCTTTTTTTGGGGGGGGGAGTATCACTCTCTGGAGCAGAACACCCTGCACTGCCAGTGAAAATCTGTCAGGTGTTGAGAAGCAAGAAGAAAATTGGAGAAGAACACCCACGAACCACTCCAGCGGAGAGAATAGGAACTCCATCATGTATCTCAGTTCACACAACACTTGTGTGAGATGTGGGCCCCCCAGAGGTTGGTGAAAGAAGGAAGACATTCCTCCACCTGGAGAAGCACAGGTGCAGGCAAATATTCATGCAGAGGAGGACCTATCCATGGGCTTGGTAGGCTTAAGCCTCGTACACGCGTTCGGATTGTAGGCCAACAAAACCGTGGACTTTTGTCCAAAGAGTGTTGGCCTAAATTTGTCTTGAATACAAACAGCAAGGAATTGTTGGCCAACAAACATGAACGTACTGATGAACTATGTGGTTTTTCAGCTCTTTAGTGCCACCCTTTGGGCTCCTTCTGCTAATTTCGTGTTAGCAGAAGTTGGGTGAGTGTTGATTCGTGCTTTTCATTTTGCAATTTTCATTTTGCGTTTTTCATTTTGCGCTTTTTGGTTTGCGCTTTTCAGTTATTTTATGAATGGCCATTTGTCAACCAGACATGTTGTGGCAATCGGGGGAGATAACGTGTTATATATTATTGGCCTTGGAGTTATTGCTTTGACATTCATTTTTTTGGTTGAATAATGATTTGATTTGGTATATTTTCTATATTTTTGGATGCATAGAATGCACTTTTTGGTTAAGTTCTATTGGCAGATAGCATGTCTAATTTTTTTTTTTTTTTAATGCACAATAAAAAAGTGTTGGGGAATAATACTGTATGTGTTTTGCTTCAAATGACAGTTTGGGAGTAGGCAGTTACATTTAAAAAAATACAAAGGACACCAAATTGACAAGGACACCAACATAGTTGTATCTTTGATCTTAAAAACTACAGGATAATGGTGTTGTGATAACTTGCCAAAATAAAAAATAATATTATTCTTGATATCGCTATAAAAAAAAGCCTTTGAAAATTTGTTTGCAATAACACCATCAGTATCACCAGCAAAGCAGCTTCATTATTATCCCATTAAAGAAGAGAATGTGCGCTGCATTTCGAGATCATTTGACATGTCACGAATGTTAATTCTCCATTACGAATGCTAGTTTACAAGACTGACCACTTCTGGCTCTTACTTGCTTCCGAGTATGCGTGTTTGTACTTTGGACTTTTGTCAGATGGACTTGTGTACACACGCTCGGAAAATCTGACAACAGACATTTGTCTGCGGAAAATTTTAAAACCTGCTATTCAACCTTTGTCCACGGAAAATCCAACAACAATTGTCGGATGAAGCATACACACTTGCTTGTGAGGACAGAAGGAAACAGGATGACTGACTTCTTGAGTTGAGGCAGAAATGTATCCTCTGCTCTGTGAAATTCTTTATGACCTCACTGATCCAGATATACTCTCCATCCAACTGAAGTTCAGCCAGCACTTCTTAGAGGACTGGTGTAAAGAACAATGCCTGATCCAAAGGAACCTATGAAGAACTATGGCTGAGACTGAGAGCCTGGACACTAGGGAATTGACATCCAATGACACATCACAAACCTATTGGATCAGTTCTTTCGCCAGGTCCAAGAAAAACAGGAGACACATGTTCACCCAACAAACCCTAAAGTAAGAGTTTGGTTCCTTCTTTTGAGGTCTGTGTAACAGGAGTCATGGGTGAGAGAGAAAGCAGTAAGGATTATGGTCTAAAATCTGTAATGCCCTATTGGATTTATTGCACCCTTATTGATGAGTGAATGGTGTTATTGGTAAAGTTTTTACTACTCATATTGTATTGTACAAAACTTCAATAGAAATTAAAAAAAAAAGAAAGCGGTAAAAATTTGGTGATGGTATACATGGTTGGCACAGCTTCCGCCTACCTATTTGTTGGATCATTTAATTAGGAAGATTCCTGCATGGGAATGATTGGGAACCTACATAGAAACAGGTGGCTCTGCAAGTGGAGGAAGACATTCATTTCCTAGTAAATCCCCCTTTAAGAGATAGCAATCTGAACATTTTTCAGCAAGAAGACTGTCAAAGTAGGGCATTTTTACTTATTGCAGTCATTAAAAAGGAAGTGGTAAGAAAAACCATTTGTAAAATGCCAGGGATGTCTGTACCAAAGGCAATTGACACTTCTGTGGAAGTAAAGCTTTAATTTTTAGGCTCTCCTGCTAACAACTTTTCCTCATGGAAATTAAAGGTGTAAGATAATCATCATTACCAGAGCAAGTGGAGTTTGTGACTGCAGATTACAGTGAAGCCACCACTGCGGCATGTGAATCCTGATCATTGGAGGCAGCATGGGAAAAGAAGCATTTCTTAGAGGGCCAGAACTGAGGTAGTACAAGTTCAGCGTGAGAGGCAAAACCCTCCATTAAAAAAGCAAAGTAACCCATGCACATCATTCTGTCTACTAAAGATTGGCCAAAAAAACTATCAAATAAGATACCCAAAGCACAGAGGACACTCCTATCATCAAAGGTTCTGTTGAATCAAGAGCTGCTGAATCAGAAGTGCTGCATTCAAGGGAGTCAAGGCAAGTGCATAGAAGAAATTTGTGGTTGGAGAGGTTTAGGACTTGGTGTCACCCAGGATTCTCATCCAGCAGGTTGAGATCTCTCATTGGGAGAAAACTGGCCTTTCCAGGATTGGTAGATCTAGGATCAGGTCCTGGAGCTCAGGGGCTTTGTAGTGTATTGGGTGAGATGAAGCCTCCAACCCTGTGTCTATGTTTTTACCAGCACTTATTGATTGTGTAGGTATTTCCACAGGCTTCATGATAAGGGAGCTGAGTAGAGTAGCGCTGAGTAGAATTCAGGGCTACTCCCTCACTAGGAGAGCTGTGCTGCACAGGGCAGCAGCATGTGTACAGACACACTGTGAGTGTGTGTGTGTTTGTGTGTGCTTTGGCCTGTCTCCCAATAAAGAAAGGCAACCTGCTCAGGTCATGATCGGAGAGTGATGATAGTCTGTCTGGAAGAAGACTGAGGGACAAACCTTAAATTTCCCATATGATGCTTAAGCCCTGCCTAGGAAATCTGATGTAAAATTACTTTTGTATTGACCACATAATTTGCATGATAGATCGATACAGTTAGGTCCATATATATTTGGGCACAGGCACAATTTTAGCTTTTTCAGGTATTTACCAAAACATATTCAAGCTATAGTTATATGATGGATGTGGGCTGAAAGTGAAACAGGCCATTGTAAGGCTTCAAAAATTAAACAAATCCATCAGAGAGATAGCAGCAACATTAGGAGTGGCTAAATTAACAGTTTAGTATATTCTGAGGAAAGAAGAATGCACTGGTGAGCTCAGCAGCATAAAAAGGCTTGGACGTCCACAGAAGACAACAGTGGTGGATGATCGCAGGATCCTCTCTATGGTAAATAATAACCCATTCACAACAACCAGACAAGTAAAGGACACTCTCCAGGAGGTGGGTGTATCATTGTCAAAGTATACAATCAAGAGAAGACTTCACGAGTGCAAATATAGAGGGTTCACCACAAGGTACAAACCATTCATAAGCCTGATGAATAGAACAGCCAGATTAGTGTGGAGAAGGCTTGGAACAGCTCATCATCCAAAGTACACGTCATCTGTAAAACATGGTAGAGGCAGTGTAAAGGCATGGACATGCATGGCATCCAGTGGCTTTGGGTCATTGGTATTTATTGATGATGTGTGAAAGAAGACACAAGCACGCTGATGAATTCTGCAGTGTTTAGAGATATACTGTCAACCCAGATTCAGCCAAATACAGCAAAGTTGATTGGACAGCGCGTCAGAGTACAGATGGACGATGATCCAAAACACACTGCAAAAGCAACCCAGGAGCTTTTGAAGGAAAAGAAGTGGAATATTCTGCAATGGCCAAGTCATTCACCTGATCTCAACTGAACACAGCTGCAGTTAGAGCCTGGCAAAGCATCAGAAAGGAGCAAACCTCATGTCCATGGGTTCCAGACTTCAGGCAGTCATTGCCAGTAAAGGATTCTCAACAAAATATTAAAAATTAACATTTTATTTATGAATTATATTCATGTGTCCAATTACATTTGAACCTCTGAAAATGGGAGGACTGTGTATAAAAATGGTTGCAGTTCCTAAAATTTGTACTTGATATTTATGTTCAGCCCCTTGAATTAAAGCTGAAAGTCTGCACTTTAAATTCATTTGGATTGTTTCATTTTAATTTTACTCTGGTGGCATACAGAGCCAAAAGTATGAAAATTGTGCCTGTGTCCAAATATATATGGACCTAACTGTCGCTTTTAACCCCCGCTAGCGGCCGAAGAAAGGGTTAAACGTGCACCGAAAAGCGCTGCTCTTGACGCGCTTTGCAGGCGTTTTGGCGGCGCTGCCCATTCATTTCAATGGGCTGGGGTGTTGGAGGAGTGGGGTATACACTGCTTCTAAACTGCTCCAAAGATGCTGCTTGCAGGGCATTTTCTAATATCCTGCAAGTGCACCACTCCAGTGTGAAAGCACTCGGGCGTCCATACTGGGGCTGCAGGGGAGACGTTTTTCAGGTGCTTTACAGGCGCAATTTTTAGCCCTTTAGTGCCTGAAAAACGCCTCAGTGTTATAGTTAGTTAAGAAAAACTGCTGACATTATATCAATCAACACTGCATACTTTGTCTAAAACTGTTTTAAAAGGTGTGATGTCATAATTTTGCTCTGTAACTTTCTTAATCCCTGGGCTAATGGAAGGAGGTTTCTCAGTCACTTCCTATTAGTGTTCAATGCCACTCACTGAGACTACACATTCCAACATGCCCTGGGATTTGAAGTCTGTGTTGGTGGGACTGTGGACATGTGTGCCACGGATCATGAGCGTGCTACACAGAGGCTTATGACTTCGCCTCTCCCCATTGCTGTGCCCAGCTTTGGTCTTCCTTATCATTTTATGTCAGTACACTGTATGCTGTTGTTTTTTCCACTGAGCAATAAGGGAAGTGGATGTGATAAGACTGCTTTCTCTGAGCCATGCACATCCTGATCTGTCATTGAAGTGTGTGGTTATAGGAGGCAGGATAGACCAGGAGTGTACTGGCCAGATAATCTAACTACACAGGACGGTGGATGGATCAGACCAGGAGTCTGAGACTCCTGGGTCCATCAACTTTAGCGGCCACTGGCCTTGTGAACAGGATATGAGGGTAACAGAGGGCTCTTCCCTGAACAAATAAAGCTGGATTTCTCGCAGGCAGGAGGACTATGTTCTGTAAGACCAACAAATTATTTAAAGATAAAGGAAACTGGCTATAACTGTGTACCTGAAAGCTTGAATGGGGCCATATGTGGAGTCAAGGGCAAGGTAGATAGTATTTATATGAGGTGAGACAATCCTCAGTAAGACCTTTGCAGGGTGTGTGCATGCCGCCCATAATTACACAGTAACCCTGCAGGGAGAATAGCTGTGTGGGTGGCTATTCTTGAAAACAGTGCAGGAAAAAGGTGTAGTGCCCAAAAACAAAATGGGGCAGCTAATTTGCTGCAGCTCCGATTGAAGCAACATTTTTGAACAAGCCAGTTTGAGAGCAGTCGGTCATTAGACTGGTTGCTTTTGAATGGGAATGGCAATAGATGGATCAAATTTCCACTAGTTTCTGCTGAACCAGAAAAAATTCAGTCCATCTATGGCCAGCTTTACTAATAATCAAGAGTTGTGTAGTATCAAGTATATTGGGACAATTTATCAAAACGAGAGCAGCTGTGCATGGCAACCAATCAGCTTCTATGCTTAGTTTGTTCAGTTAAGCTTTGAAAATAAAAGCTAGAAGCCAATATGACACATATAATGCACCAAGTGGGAACACAAATATATATGCTGTTTCTAAAATGTGGTAACTTCATGAGTGGTAGCAAATCCTCCATAAAACTTGACACACTTAACCACTTGCCGACCGCCGCACACAGATGTACGGCCCTATTTTGGGGACGGTTATCATTGTTATGGCAGCAGCTAGCTGCCATAACCCCAGTAACCCTGCGTTCGGCCGGTGATCGGCTACAAGATAAAAGTGGTCTCTGCGATTAATCGGTGGACCGTGAGATCAATTTTAGCGGTGGCGGGAGAGGGCCCCCCTCCCACAGCGATCTGGTGCCCTTCGTCGCTTACCGGAGCCATCAGCAGTGGCGATCGCATCTGTTCTCCTGTCAGGTATGGAGACGAGTGAGGGGAAGATGACCGCCCACCCATCTCCATACCATAGCAGGGTGGAAGCAACGTCAAAATGTCACTTCTGTCCGTACTTCTTAAAGCCATTTTTTTTTGTCATTTTCTCAAAATGACATTTGTTTTTGTTTTCCAAAATATGAGATCTGAGGGCTCTTTGACCCCAAGAGGTCCTGTCATGCTTTTTTCTATTACAAGGGATGTTTACATTCCTTGTAATAAGAATAAAAGTGACACAATTTTTTTTTTTTTTTAAAAACAGTGTAAAAATAAAAAATATAAGGTAAAATAAATAAGAGAAAAAAAAGCTTGCGTGAGTAGTGCCTGCATATCAAAATGGTGTTCAAATCACACATGTGAGGTATCACTACGATCGGTAGAGCAAGAGCAATAATTTTTGCCTTAGACATCCTCTGTAACACAAAACATGCAACCGGTAGCATTTTTTAAATGTTGCCTATGGAGATTTTTAAGGATAAAAGTTTGTTGCCATTCCGCGAGCGGGCGCAATTTTTAAGCGTGACATGTTTGGTATCAATTTACTCGGCGTAACATTATCTTTCACAATAGAAAAAAGAATTGGCCTAACTTTACTGTTGTTTTATTTTTTAACTCAAAAAAGTGTATTTTTTTAAAAAAAAGTGCACTTGTAAGACCGCTGCGCAAATACGGTGTGATAGAAAGTATTGCAACGACCCCCATTTTATTCTCTAGGGTGTTAGGAAAAAAATTTATAATGTTTGGGGGTTCTAAATAATTTTCTAGCAAAAAATTTTTTTTTTAACTTGTAAACACCGAGTCTGAAAAAGAGGCCGGGTCTTAAAGTGGTTAACAATGCAATGGGTGAATACTAGCTTATAAACTGCTCATGGACATTACCCCATTGAGTAACAATGTAGGTATTGATTTTTTTTGTAGAAGGAATAATTGATTTAGAGTATTACTTTAGGTACACACATATCAGAATTAAAAAAAAAAACATCTGGGATTTGTTTTAATCCCAGACAGCTCATGCTAATTATTTACAATTTGAGGAATGTTAATATATATTGCTTTCTCAGGAATAATCAATGTGAGTTCTAAATATAAATAATAAATGTTGTTACCTTTTAATGGTATTTGAGACTTTTTCAGAATACATTCCCTCAGGTACAGGAACATACACAGCTTCTACAATCTAAAAGAAAAAAAATGTTTTTCTTTTATCACTGTGGCACAAACACTAATAAGCAGACACTTAAGGTTTTTCAAGGCACACAAAAATAGTGAATCATTATACAGAGAGAGCAGATGTTACAGTGTATTGCAAGATATAGCATTAAAGGGCATTTCCAAGCTTTATTAAAGAGGATCTTCATCCTAGAAAGAAATCGACAATTCGATCTTGTGTGGACTCCATCGGACCTTTGCTTGCCAAAAATCCGGCGGACTTTAGAAATAGAACATGTTTCAAATTTTTCCACCTGAAATCCGCCGGACCGAGAAATCCCTTCGTGTGTATGCTAGTCCGACGGACAAAAAACGACGCTAGGGCAGCTATTGGCTACTGGCTATGAACTTCCTTATTCTAGTCCAGTCGTACGTCATCACGTTCGAATCCGTCAGACTTTGGTGTGATTGTGTGTGGCCAAGGCTATTCATTTGGAAAGTCCGTCGGAACTCTGCCGAAACTCCGTCGGAAAGACCACCGGACCTAGTCCCTCGAAAAGTCCGGTCGTGTATACGCACCATTACCTGTCCAAAGATCCAGTACTTTCCTCCCCAGCGCCCTTATGTTTAGTGTGGGAAACCGGCTGGGACTCCTTGCGGCTTCACAGCTGGCTGTCCACTGCACATGCGTAAGTCACACCGTGCTTTGTGAATTGTCCCATAGCCTTCTGGGACCTGTAATATGTCCGAGAAGGCTGCAGGCAAAGAGGGAGGCCAAACTATCAAAACTAGGTACCCACTTCCCGAAAAAAAAAAGAATAATAATAATGTACCAAATGTGATAGAGGAAGGGGGAGGAAGATATAAAGTGGAACTTTCCACTTTAAATTTTGGCTACTACGTCCTATTCTCCTTACAGTATCATAGAGGAGTTCATCCATCCTGCCCCTTAAGGCTGGATTAACACCTATGCATTTTTTGTGCTTTTTGCATTTTGCAGATTTGCACTACAGAACGTGTTCCATAGGAAATCATGTTAAATGGACTGTAGTGCAAATCTGCAAAATGCAAAAAGCACTAAAACTGCATATAGGTGTGAATCCAGCCTTACTCTCTGTTGTTTGCATTTTTTAATGGAGCTATCAGGTTCAACATTACAGATATATTAACAGTTGTAATACATGTTGGCAATTTGACTGCAACAAGGTGGATTTAAGCTGCACATAAAGTTAGGCATATTAAAAAAAAAAAAAGAAAAACTCCATCCACAAAAACAAACAAGGTCTGCTCCTGTCAGAATACACTGAAAGATAAATAATTTTAGCATCTACTTCTGTTAAGCGGAGACAATAATACACTGATAGAAATTTGGCCGGTCTGTGCTAAATCAGCTGACTTTTGATCAGTGCATGGCCAGCTTTAGGCTAGCCATATATAATACAAACTGATTGTACAACTGTCTTTAGAGCTACCATCACTTTTACAGTTTAAGGACCTGTCTGATTTTATACAAATTCAATCGTTTGTTTAGGTTTGTCCTCATACTACACAGTTTTAGTAAATCCAAAGCCAGCCATACCCTATACCAGTGATGGCGAACCTTGGCAGTCCAGATGTTTTGGAACTACATTTCCCATGATGCTCATGCACTCATGCTACATTTCTCATGATGCTCATGCAGTGTAGTGGAGCATCATGGGAAATGTAGTTCCAAAACATCTGGGGTGCCTAGGTTCACCATCACTGCCCTATACCAAGGGTCTCCAAACTACAGCCCTCCAGTTGTTCAGGAACTACAATTACCATCATGCCTAGTCATGTCTGTGAATGTCAGAGTTTTGCAATGCCTCACGGGATGTGTAGTTCCGCAACAACTGGAGGGCCGTAGTTAGGAGATCCCTGCCCTATACAATCAGAACGCACAGTCACCCCAATATTTACAAAAACAATGTAATATAAGGATCAATCTAAACAATCCATTCAATCAACAACAAATCAGGCCGGCTATTGTACTACATAGTTAATGTTAGAGATAATGGAGATTGTACAGTCACACTGTTTAGTGTATGTTCAACCATGAAGAGTAACTCCACTTTGGTTGAGAAAAAAAAAACATTCTCCCCTGGGTGATATGTGTACATTGCAAGGATTTTAACAAACTTTGTTGCAGATTCCTATCTTTTGTTATTCTGAAGAAATCCATGTGTGTTTGTCTGTGTCCATGTGGAAAGGTGAATCTAATGGGAGTGGTTTCAAAATTTCAAATCAGCTGCAGCATTTGCAGGGCACTAATGAGGACATTTTTGTTGCAGGGGATGTCTGACATCTGACTTTTAGTGCAGACTTCTGGGAAAATCAGTGAGCCAATCATACAAGCAGGAAATTATGTTTCTGGGGGGCATTCTGTATATATTCTGTGTACAGAACACATCCAGGTAGCCATATTGCATTGCATTTTTAGCATTACAGCGGCTGAAGATTGAAAAGGAAAGGTCGTTTTTAATAACATTCAATTAAAATATGAATTGCGTTGCAATTGTATACACTACATATTTTCTTTATTTGCTATTTTTTTTGTTCCACCACAAAAGTGGAGTTACACTTTAAGGAGATCATACAAAGATTGTACAATTAGATTGTACAGTGTATAGCCAGCTGTAGAGGGGTTAGCCCGTGTACACACGGTCGGAGATTTCGACAACCAAATCCGTCGGATTTTGTCCATTGGACTTTGTCCGTTGGATCTTGTCCAAAACTGTTGCATACACACGGTCGGACAAAGTTGTTGAAAAATCTGATCTTTCAGAACGTGATGACGTAATTTTGTTACGATGGGACTGCATTCAGACTAGTAGCCAATAGCTTTGATGTAGGAATTTGATCTGAGCATGCGTGGCACTTGGTCCGATCAAAATTCTCTACACATGATTGGAGTATGTCCGATCGGACCAGTTTGTCGGAAAATATTTCCAACAAGTTGGAAAATTGGGTCCGACAGATATTCCGGTGGAATCAGTCCGATGCATACCACACATAGTCGGATTATCCGACAACACGGTCCGATAGGACACATTCCAACGGATTCTCCGACCGTGTGTACAAGGGCTAAGAGGTAAATATGTTTGATTATGTTTAGAATTGATTAAATGTTTGATTTGTTTAGAGTAATATCAGTCATATCTACCTATCTAATATCAAGATTTATATCTGTGATTAGATTTCAAAGCAAAAAGAAATAGAGAATGTTCTCTTAGCAAAGTGAGCGTTTACTTTGGAAAATGTATGTTTATTTTGAAAGGCATACTGTATGTTCAGCTAGCTTAGTGAATAAACGGCTTCAACCTATTTACTAAGCTACGTGGACATTCACTCTAAGTGAACAGTATTACTTTAGCAAATCAACTCCATTCTATGTATCTGCTAGTAAGGCAGTCTGGGCAGCCTATTCATTTCTTAGGACCATGTTGTATTACAGAGATAACCCAACAAAAATAATAATCAGGTAGCCTTTGTGATGTTTTTTCTTAAACTATCTGAAGAAAAAACACAATAAAACAGCTGACTGCAATATGCTTAACTGAAAAATACCATTCAAAAGATGCAAATAGTGAATGCAATTTTCAATAGGTGGAACACTTTTCAGATTGTGTGTTAAACTGCTGAGGTATGTGAATTTGCTTTAAATATGCAAATTATATTTCTATGTCATCAGAATAAAGCTTGCAAACATTTCATTTTCAATTATATACTTTATAACTGGCATGTAACATTTACAGACTCAAGGCAAGTTAAAATTATTGCTAGATTAGCAAAAACTGCTGCCGTGAGTCCTAAAAGATTAACACACTGGGGGTTATTTACAAAAGGCAAATCCACTTTGTAGTACAAGTGCCAAGTGCACTTGAAATTGCACTGAAAGTGCACTTGGAAGTGCAGTCACTGTAGATCAGCGGGGGACACGCAAGGAAAATAAAAAACAGCATTTTAGCTTGCCCATGATTGGATAATAAAATCAGCAGAGCTTCCACTCATTTCAGATCTACCCCTCAGATTTACAGCGATTCCACGAGTACACTTTTAGTGCAATTTCAAGTGCACTTTGCACTTGTAGTTTGCACTTGTAGTGCAAAGTGGATTTGCCTTTCATAAATAACCCCCACTGATTTTAGTATTGCTATTAAGTTCTAAACTTTTTAACTCTCGCCTTTTTTTAAAACAGTAAAATTGTTAAATTTTTAAAGAAAAATGTTACTTAGAAATTCCGAAAAAAATCACTTTTTTTTGCAAAACAGAAAAGGGTTAGAAGCTCTGTTATTATAGTGCATTATGGTATCTGTCTTCCAATCCCAGTGACAACCACTAACCTCATTTCTTGTTCTGCTATTACAGGGGCAAAAATATCAGGTGAAATCTTGCCAATGGAGTCACAGACAATTATACACACTATGAAAACTCAACACAAGTACTTTTTTCTTTTGATCACTTAATCACATAATCTCATGTTCTCAGCTGCTCAGAGAGGTGGGGGTGAAAAGCAGCAATACAGGCATACCCCACTTTTAAGTGCACAATGGGGTTTATTTACTAAAGCTGGAAAGTGTAAAATCAGGCTCATTTCTGTATAGAAACCAATGAGCTTCCATGTTTTATTACCAAAGCTTAATTGAACAATCTGGGGTTAGAAGCTCATTGGTTTCTATGAAGAAGTGAGCCTGATTTTGCACTTTCCAGCTTTAGTAAATAAACCCCATTGTGTACTTAAAAGTGGGATATGCCTGTACACTGATCTTGTCAGTGAATGGCTCTGCAGAGGCGTGTGTCAGCACAAGTCTGACCATTGGAGGGGTTGCTTCCAGCACACCCAGAAAACTGAGCACGCTGGAATGAATGTGCTCTCACAGTATGCCTGGTTTGGTCAGTTTGAAATAGGTAAGCAGAGGTTTTTCCAGGTACCGCACATCTGAGAAAACCCATAGGTGGCGATGGTAAGAGTAGCCTCAGCCCAGTCTCCATCCAGGCCATGTCCCCCCACCCTTTCCCTGTTTCCATACATTGAGCTGAGACAAGCTGTTTCCTAGCCTGCACTCCCCAGAGGCTGTTCAGAGGGCTTGGACCAAGAGGAGTCTGGAGCGTCACCCCGTGTCTTTTGGTGTGGGTTCCCAGGAAAGTAAGGGAACTAGCAGGAACACCAGGTATTTCACACAAAGGAGGAAATACAAAGAGAACGGGATTCTTTTTAAAAGATGGTACAACAGACCCATATAAGGAATTTGAAATGTTGGGGTAATATACTCTTTATTTATTTTTACGAACCGTTTTTTGTCTTTTTTGCATGAATGATTTTTCTTCAAGACTTCCCTACACACTGCTTGAGTCTCTTTATGCAGCTTTCTAGATTGGCGATCCCTCAGCAGCAGCTTCAGAGGCCATACCTAGACTGTGCTGGACAGGGTGATTGCAGGACCTACTTGGAGTGTGACTTTTAATCTCTGGGCTCTGCAAACCTTTGTGTACTCATTGGTTGAACTACATGGACTTTTTTCAACCAGACTATGTAACTATGTAACTTTGTTAGCCACAGAGCCTTTTCTGGTTCCACTGCTGTGGCACACGCTAAAGCCCCATACACACTATCAGTTTTTCTGCTGAGTTTTTCCTTCAGATTTACCAAAACCATATAATATGAGGTCAAACCTTAAGAGTTTCAATTTGTATGCAATCAGACAGGCCCTTGCACTACATGGTTTTGGTAAATATGAAGGAAAAACTCAGCAGAAAAACTGATAGTGTGTATGGGACATCAGGTGTGACCCTACCTCTGAAGGTATATAAGTTGGTCATGTGGGCTGACAATTGGAGGCTTATTCCTTTATTAGAACTATTGGGTACCATTCCCATTACCTTTATTCTGTTGGTTTTCACATAAAAGGTTAAAACACTGAAGAATTTAGTACCACCTTACAAGGTGCTCTGTGTTCTGTTCCCATCAGTTAGTTTGAGGCAACACTTTCCAGCCACAGTGGCCTGTTCACCTCCAGCCATTTGAAGCTTTTAGTCAGTGAATATGTGGAACTCTTTGTCTAAAATATCAGAATGCAGAGAAAGCACAGAAAAAGCGTATGGCAAGCACCACTGACTAGGTATTAATTCCAATGCAGGACCCAGTGAAATATGCCACATCCCAGTCTTCACCTTCCGGTTGGGCACACTCCCAGAGGAGTCTTCAAGGACAGGACAATGCCAGCAGATATATTTTAGCCCTTGACCTCTAAAGCACTCTGTGGCTAACACAGAACACCAGGTGTCTGGAAAGTTCCAAAGCAGAGTACAGGCAGTCCCCCCGTCTTTGTCATGGCGAGGATCTGAATGGAGAGGATCTGAGCCTAAATACATGTAACATGTTTTGTTTTTATATCTAGTAAGTGCCCTCTTTTAGCAGGATTTTAAATAAAATTTTATAGCAGAGAGCACTATGTCAGCTGTGTTTTTGATTAAATGATACATGAGTCCCTTGAAGTGGAGGAACAGCTGAATGATCTCAGAGATCAGCTCCCTACCTGTGAGGGACACACTGGGGTTAATTTACTAAAGGAAAATCCACTTTGCACTACAAGTGCACTTGAAAGTGCGCTTGGAAGTTCAGTTGCTTTAGATCTGAGGGGGACATGCAAGGAAAATAAAAAAAACAGCATTTTTGCTAGTACTTGATTGGATGATAAAATCAACAGATCTTCCCCTCATATCTAAAACGACAGCACTTCCAAGTGGAATTGCCTTTAGTAAATCAACCTCATTGGGTGGAGTGGAGATCATGAAAGGGAGAAACTGAATAGCTGAGTGCTGAGAGAAAGAAAAGATGTTTGGGGAGTGAAAATAAAGAGTTCATTTGAGTCTTCCTGACTCATTCTTGAAGTGAGCAGATTAAATAGCTGGTGGTGGTTTGCACAAGCAATAAGAATTATTGAGAAGCACAGTGATATGAAAATAACACTGGAGCACTACTATCAAGATTGATATTGATTTATGGGACGTTTTTTATGAATTTGAATTTTATTGCATGAATACATAGCACCAAATATAGTATTGAATTATTACTGTAGTAGTGCTGCACTGTGTGTATGCGTATGTCTTTTGGTACACATACATACATACATATATATATATATATATATATATATATATATATATATATATATATATATATATATATATATATATAGTAGTGATTTCACTTAAAGTGTATTGCTATACAACTTTGCAATTGATTAATTATTAGGGCGGCGCTGATTGTTTCACACATTTTTATATAATAATCAGGCTGGCTGGGTGTGCTATCTGTAAGCATTTTGAGGCTTTCAATTGTGCCTGGAGTTCATTTTTGATGGTGCATACAGAGTCAGCAATTAACTGTCACCGTCACCTTGGATACTTTATCAATACCATAGGTATGATTTAATGAACTTATTATGCCGCGTACACACGATCAAGTTATCCGGCAGAAAAGTCCAGTTGTGTGTGGGCAGGTCCGCTCGCTCGGAAAGTCCGGCGGACCTCCGCTTCAAAGTCCGGCGGTTTGTCCGCCGGACAGTCTGATTGTGTGTATGCGGCTTTAGTCATTGTAAGCCACTGGCAATGCAGTTCACAGAAAACTTCATAATAGAAAAAGCCTATGGGGGGGGCTAAACAAAATATCTTGTTGTGAACTGTAGATACACAGTAACATAAAAATTACAATGGTAAAAGCCAGAGACACGTTTTTTTTTTTTTTTATCGGCAGATGAGAAGATAAAGTTTCACTTTAAGGGCCATGTCACATTAGTGATCCTGTCAGTGGAAACAATTGCCACCAACAGGATTACTAAAAAGACTACTCTCCTGCTTCATATGGTGCCTCACCCTTGCTGGCTGATATGCTGCAGACTCTTGTTCGCTAATGAGGGCACAGTGACAGAGAGACATCTCATTATGTTGGCCAAAAAATGATTTGATAAGTGCAACACAAGCACTTTCATTTTTAGATATTTGTACTTTTATACATATAGCCCAGAGCCCTGTTTATGCTAAATTGTAACAGCTTAATGGATTACTTGGCAACCTATAAATTACATTCTTAGCGTTCCCTGTTATAACTTTGCTACAGGTGAGTGCTATCATTTATAGTGGAAAAATGAGCTGAATTTTGCATTGAGGTTAGCCCCAGTAGAAAAAGAATTGTTGAATAGCACAAACTGAAATTAAATGTCACATAATGCACACATTACTGCCTCTGTAAGAAACATTAACCCTCTAAAACACAAAAAAAAATGCAATATTTAAAACTTCATTACAAACTGTCATACTAGCATAATACTGTTTTTTTTATTTCCAAGAAATTCCCATTAACTAATAGAACTAAATAAGTTGTGTCTGTGATATTATAATTCACACAAGCAAAGCACTGTATGCTTTAGCAATTAAATATTCATAGAATAATTGGGAAGTTAATCTACTGGATAATATATATTGTCCTTTAAAATAAGTAGTTTTGTTAAAAAGAAAATTGCATTATTAGTAATGAAACACAACTTCTGTACTTACTCAAAGCTTCTACAAATGGCAATAGACATAGAACAACAAATTTGTATTTAAAACAGATTTATAATTTTTAAATATAAAAAAGATACAGATTGCTCCATAAACATTGGGGGGGGGGGAGGGGGTATTTACCAAAGGCAAATTAAATTCATTTTGCACTAGAAAGTGCAAACTACAAGTGCAAAGTGCACTTGGAAGTGCAGTCGCTGTGGATCCGAGGGGGACATGCAAGGAAAATAAAAAACAGCATTTTATCTTGTACATGATTGGATGATACAATCAGTAGAGGTTCCCCTCATTTCAGATCTACCCCTCAGATTTACAGCGACTGCACTTCCAAGTGCACTTGCAGTGCAAAATGAATTTGCCTTTCGTAAATAACCACTATTGCGTGGGATAATTTGACAGTTCAATTTCACAACACTGTATAACCATCACTTAGAAATAAAATGAGGAAAATGAAATCTTGGTGGAGATGTTTTTGTTTTTGCATGGTTTCTGCATACATTTCAAGCATATGCTATAAATTTTTTAGGTGAATTTGAAGGCTTAAGTAGGAATTCCAAGAAATATTTTTATATTAGGACACTTACCTGTCCTGGGTTCCCCTGATGTTGGCACCCCAGCCGGTTTTCAGATCGGCTCTCGGGTACTGCCGCCACCATTCATGGTAAGGGAAACCGGCAGTGAAGTTTTTCAGCTACACATCCGGTTCCCTACTGTGCATACACAAAGTGTACTACGCTTTCTAATTGGCCCGGTGGTGGAGGAAGGAGAAGGGGGGCCAAACTTCCGAGGTACAGCATCACTGCGCAGTCTCCCGGAAGTGGGGAAGGGTACCTGTCAAAAACAGGTACCCATTCCCTCCTCCCCCCTGAAAGGTGGCAAATGTGGCATCGGAGGAGGGGAGGGAGAAGCAGATAAGCGGTAAGTTATCTGTTATTGCCACTTATGCATTATAAGCATACAGATGCTTGGAAGATCAAGTCTAAATTCACTATTTCTGGTCGCTGTACACACCAGCTAGATTTTTATTGCTGTTTACATATATGAAACAAACTATTAAAGTGAGATTCTAGAGAAAACATTGAATGTAAAAAAGCTGAATCCCTGTAAAGCAGGTAATCTGATAATTCTATTAGGAAGCCGCTACTGCTGCTGGGGTTTATAAAAGGTCTGTATGTCATACCAGCATTGAGTCATAATATAACTGAAGCACCAGAGCTTATTCACTTCAATTTGAATGTATTATAAACTGCACAAAAACACATGAAACATTTTGTAAATTTTTTCTTATAAAAAAACACACACCGCTAAACAGTAAAATGCCCTTGAACACATACATTAAAATTGCATGTGTTTTTAAGTGCAGAAGTGTGAATGGGTGCATAATATTACAGTACATTTATATAAAACATTTAGGCTTGTCTTCTTTTAGATCATACTATATTTGTGACAGCGGTTTAGCAGTCAACAAACTGTACACATCTTGCTATTAGCATTGCCTGAACTAAGTGGCAGCAAGTGCTGTAAATTTGGCACCATTTAATATTATTCCTGTTACTATATCATATAAACTAGGACAAACAACCGCATGGCCCCTGCGCAAGGATGACACGCAAATTTGTGAAGTGTTTCATATATATATATTTTTTTTTAAATAAACTAGGACAGAGCAGCCAGCTCCCCTGTAAGGGGAAACAATGCAAACCTGCGTACTTTGGTAGCTAAAGACAGCATATTGGTACTGTGGAAGGGTGGGTTTAGTGTTGCCATTTGATAGAGGATGCATCCTGCTGCCCATACATCGGCCTTTTCACCATAAGGTTCACTCTTAACAACTTCTGGACTGTGGAGAAAAAAAAAGTTAAATTTTCATTATAGTTACTGCAAAAATATCTGGCTTTTAGGAAATTACCAACTATATACCATATAATGGGGCTACATCAATAAATAATTATAGGGCCACCTGGTTCTTCATCTTCTGTCTTCAACATGAAATCCCATCACGTAGAGTTTTGTTATTCTAAAATAATTACACTGCAGCATACCAATTGCTTTTTTTTATCACCAGCTAAACACAGCCTGAACTATAATATATATACTGTATACAGTATATATCGATAGATAGATAGATAGGATACAATATATATCTATATATATACAGTATCTCACAAAAGTGAGTACACCCCTCCCATTTCTGTAAATATTTTATTATATCTTTTCATGTGACAACACTGAAGAAATGACATTTTGCTACAATGTAGAGTAGTGAGTGTACAGTTTGTATAACAGTGTAAATTTGATGTCCCCTCAAAATAACTCAACACACAGCCATTAATGTCTAAACTGCTGGCAACAAAAGTGAGTATACCCCTAAGTGAAAATGTCCTAATTGGGCCCAACGTGTCAATACTTTGTGTGGCCACCATTATTTTCCAGCACTGCCTTAACCCTCTTGGGCATGGAGTTCACCGGAGCTTCACAGGTTGCCACTGGAGTCCTCTTCCACTCCTCCATGATGACATCACGGAACCGGTGGATGTTAGAGACCTTGAGATCCTCTACCTTCCATTTGAGGATGCCCCACAGATGCTCAATAGGGTTTAGGTCTGGAGACATGCTTGGCTAGTCCATCACCTTTACCCTCAGCTTCTTTAGCAAGGCAGTGGTCGTCTATGAGGTGTGTTTGGGGTCGTTATCATGTTGGAATACTGCCCTGAGTCCAAGTATCCGAAGAGAAGGGATCATGCTCTGCTTCAGTATGTCACAGTACATGTTGGCACTCATGATTTCCTCAATGAACTGTAGCTCCCCAGTGCTGGCAGCACTCATGCAGCCCCAGACCATGTCACTCCCACCATCATGCATGACTGTAGGCAAGGCACACTTGTCTTTGTACTCCTCACCTGGTTGCCGCCACACATGATTGACACCATCTGAACCAAATAAGTTTATCTTGGTCTCATCAGACCACAGGACATGGTTCCAGTAATCCATGTCCTTAGTCTGGTTGTCTTCAGCAAAAGTTTTGCAGGCTTTCTTGTGCATCATCTTTAGAAGAGGCTTGCTTCTGGGACAACAGCCATGCAGACCAATTTGATTCAGTGTGCGGCGTATGGTCTGAGCACTGACAGGCTGACCCCCCACCCCTTCAACCTCCGCAGCATTGCTGGCAGCACATATGTCTATTTCCCAAAGACAACCTCTGGATATGGCGCTGAGCACTCAACTTCTTTAGTCGACCATGGCGAGGCCTGTTCTGAGTGGGATCTGTCCTTTTAAACTGCTGTATGTTCTTGGCCACCATGCTGTAGCTCAGTTTCAGGGTCTTCGCAATCTTCTTATAGCCTAGACCAGCTTTATGTAGAGCAACAATTTTTTATTTTTTTCAGATTCTTCGAGAGTTCTTTGCCATGAGGTGCCATGTTGAACTTCCAGTGACCAGTATGAAAGCATGAGAGTGATAACAACAAATTTAGCATACCTGCTCCCCATTCACACCTGTGACCTTGTAACACTAATGAGTCACATGACACCGGGGAGGGAAAGTGGCTATTTGGGCCCAATTTGGACATTTTCACTTAGGGGGGTACTCACTTTTGTTGCCAGTGGTTTAGACATTAATGGCTGTTTTATTTTGTGCTATTTTGAAGGAACAGCAAATTTACTCCGTTATACAAGCTGTACACTCACTACTTTACATTGTAGCAATGTGTCATTTCTTCAGTGTTGTCACATGAAAAGATAGAATAAAATATTTCCAAAAATGTGAGGGGTGCACTCACTTTTGTGAGATAATATATATATATATATATATATATATATATATATATATATACACACACTGTATCTTATCTATCTATCCGAAACTACTTTTATAATGTTACTGCTTTGATAGAAGACTAAGCACACAAACATAGACTACAGGGACACAGACTGAAAAAGCTTAAAACAAGCTTACTGATATTCCCAACCCTAATGCCTCGTACATACGATCAGTTAATCGGATGATAAAAAACACTTTTTGATTGATCGCTAGTGATGGACGAACTTCCGACGGGACGTTTCATAAACGCGAACCGCAAAGTTTGCGGCGGGCCCCATTGACTTCAATGGCAGGCGAACTTTACAAACCTACAGGTCATATTTCCAGCCACAAAATAATTACTAGCTGTGCAAACATAGTCCCACCACATGGCCACTGACATAACACATGTATGAAGTGAATCTGGGATCGACAACTACAAGCATTCTTTTTTTATATGTGAAATTCTGACAATTCAGGACTCAGTAGCGCATGAAGGCAATGGAGGAGAGGGAAGGTCAGAGTAGGCTAAGAAGAGGGTGCAGGAGATGATCACCAGCACCGTGATATAGAGCACTGACACCAGCACCGTGATAGAGTGATCTGACACCAGCACCGTGATAGAGAGCACTGACATCAGCACCGTGATAGAGAGCACTGACATCAGCACCGTGACATAAAGCACTGACACCAGCACGTGACATAAAGCACTGACACCAGCACCGTGATATAGAGCACTGACACCTGCACTTTGGTAGAGTGATCTGACACCAGCACCGTGATAGAGAGCACTGACATCAGCACCGTGATAGAGAGAACTGACATCAGCACCGTGACATAAAGCACTGACACCAGCACCGTGATAGAGTGCACTGACACCAGCACCGTGATAGAGAGCACTGACACCAGCACCGTGATAGAGTGCACTGACACCTGCACCGTGATAGAGTGCACTGACACCTGCACCGTGATAGAGTGCACTGACACCTGCACCGTGATATAAAGCACTGACACCAGCACCATGATATAGAGCACTGACACCTGCACCGTGCTATAGAACACTGACACCTGCACCGTGATAGAGAGCACTGACATCAGCACCGTGACATAAAGCACTGACACCAGCACCGTGACATAAAGCACTGACACCAGCACCGTGATAGAGAGCACTGACACCAGCACCGTGATAGAGAGCACTGACACCAGCACCGTGACATAAAGCACTGACACCAGCACTGATACCAGCAACTTGCTACTGGGCCCCAAAAATATGACACCGCTCAACCTCTTCAAACAGGAGGGTACGGGCATATAGTACGGTGTGCTTTGTTTGTACAAGGAAGTGAGCCAAATGTAGAAAGAAGGTCTGTGTGCTCAATTAAAAAAAATTGTTAATAGAGATATACATGGTCTACTGGTCACATGTGTTGAATTCCTCCGAGATCCATGCCTCATTCATTTTTAGAAATGTGAGGTAGTTAACACTGTCGTGAGCTAGGCTTATCGATCACGATCCCCCCTGCTGCGCTGAACGTCCTTTCGGACAGGACACTGGACGAGGGGCAAGCCAACAGTTCGATTGCAAATTGGGCAAGCTCTGGCCAGAGATCAAGCCTGCCCACCCAGTAGTCCAGGGGTTCATCACTCCCCAGAGCGTCCACATCGGCCGTTAACCCGATGTAGTCGGACACCTGTCTGTCTAGGCGTTCCCTGATGCTGGATCCGGATGACACCTGTCGATGGGTCGGCTGAAAGAATGACCTCATATCAGAAGTCACCAACACATCTTCAAACCGGCCTCTTCTTGCAGGTGCTGTTGGATTGATACCCGCAACTCCTTCTCTGGGAGTGGGAATTGCTCCTCTGCCAGCGCACGCAAAAGCAGAATGCAGCATTTCTCGAAGCAAGGCCTGGAAGTGCTCCATTCTGACAGCCCTCTGTGACGGCGGTAACATTTCCGCCATTTTGTGTTTGTACCGGGGGTCTAAGTACGTTGCCACCCAGTACTGGTCCTTGACCCTTATGCTTTTTATACGGGGGTCCCTATTAAAACACTGGAGCATGAAGGCCCCCATTTGCACTAAACTGGAAGCGGTGTGGTGGCCTGGCTCCTGCTCATCATCTAGGATAATGTCGTCCTCTTCATTCTCCTCTCCCCATCCACGCACAACAACAGGGATCCCAGAAAGGTTTAAAGCATGCTCTTCTTGCTCCTCCTCATCCGCCCTGGCACCATCCTCCTCTGACTCCTCCTCAGACTCCTGTTGTTGACTTGTCTCAGATAGAGTAGCCCCCCCCCTGGGAATTCACCCAGCATTGCGACTTCCTCATCTTCCCGCGCCTGCTCCTCCACAGCTTGATCAATGACACGATGCAATGCACGCTCCATAAAGAAGGCATAAGGTACCATGTCACTGATGGCGCCATGGCTGCGACTAACCAGTTTGGTGATCTCCTCACATGGCCGCAGAAGTCTGCATGCGTCGCACATGAGCAGCCACTGGCGCGGTGAAAAAAAAAAACAACTCCCCAGAACCTGTTCTGCCGCAGAGTTCATACAGGTAGACGTTAACTGCACGTTTCTGCTGGAGCAGCCTATCAAGCATATAGAGGGTTGAGTTCCATCAAGTCAGGCAATCGCAAATAAGACGTCTGACCGGCAGATTGTGTCGCCGCTGAATGTCAGCAAGGTGAGCCATGGCCGTGTAAGATCTTCTGAAATGGGCTGAGATTTTCCTTGCCTGCCGCAAGATGTCCTGGACCCCAGGGTATTTGACAACGAATCGCTGCACGACCAAGTTTAAGACGTGTGCCATGCATGGCACGTGCGTAAATTTTCCCTGTTTCAATGTGCTAAGCAGATTGGCACCGTTGTCACACACCACTTTACCAACTGTCAAATTGAGCGGTGTTAGCCACTGATCTGCCTGTGAACGCAAAGCTGAAAGAAGTGCCGGGCCAGTGTGGCTCTTGGCTTCAAGGCACAACAAACGCAGCACTGCATGGCAACGTCTCACCTGGCATGTCGAATAGGTTCTGGGGAGCTTGGACGGCGCAGCGGAAGAGACGCTAGCAGCGGAAAAGGAGGAGTCAGCCGAGGAGGAGAGGGAGGAGGATGGAGTAGGAGGAGGAGGAGGAGAAGAAGAGCCAGGCCTGCATGCAATCCGTGGCGGTAAAACCAAATCTACACGGGTGCCACGGGTTACATGCTTGACGGCCGTCAGAAGGTTCACCCAGTGGGCAGTAAAAGTGATATACCTTCCCTGCCCGTGTTTTCTAGACCACGTGTCTGTGGTCAGATGTATCTTGGCACCAACACTGTGTGCCAGAGATACATTCACTTGCCGCTGAACATGGCCATATAGCTCTGGGATGCCCCTCTGTGAGAAATACTTCCTTCCTGGGACCTTCCATTGTGGTGTTCCAATGGCCACAAATTTTCGAAAGGCCTCCGAGTCCACCAGTTTATATGGCAGTAGTTGGCGGGCTATCAGTTCTGACAAGCCAGCCGCCAACCGTTGGGCAAGAGGGTTATCCGGCGTCATTTCTTTACGCTCGAACATTTGGCCCACGGAAGCCTGCCTTTTTGCAGAAAAACGTGAGCTTGGCGTGATGGAAGGTGGAGTGGAGGACAATTGTGAGGAGAGAGGAGAAGAAGTAGAAGACGAGGCTGGATGGTGAGAGCCCGGAGTGTGGCTTTGTGTATTCCGTTGCTCCCACTGGGCTCGGTGATGGCAGCTCATGTGCCTTCTTAAGACGGTCATCCCTAGGTGAGTGTGATTGCAGATGGCAACACTATTGTCAGTAGCGGACACGTTAAAAAAAGCCCACACTGCGGAGCCATGTGCCAGTGTCCTGGGAGCACCAGATGTGACCGTACATGGTCGATGCCTCGCTCCTGATACATTAGCAGTCTGCTTTGTCCCTCCTGTGCAATGTAAGTTATTCCTGCTTCTCCTCCCTCTCTGCTGGTCCATATCTCCCTCTGAACTTCCCTCCTCTTGCTCTCTTGTGGGCACCCACGTGACATCACTAGACACATCATCATCGACGTCACCTTCCCCACCGCTATAATTAGAGATCTCGGAGTAGGCAGCAACACCAGGGACCAACCTCCTCCTTGGGTTGATCTGGGTACTTTCGTCAGACTGCTGAGTGGCGGTTGTTGCTACCTCCTCTTCCTGATCCAATGCCAAGAGTGGCTGCGCATCAGAAATGTCTTGATATGGATTGGAAAATAATTCCTGTGACTCAAGCGGAAAGTATGTGGTGGTGGTGTTGGTGGTAGTGTCTTTGGGGGTGCACATAGCAGAGAGTGAAGAAGAGGGTGCAGATCGATAGGATGAGGAGGGTGCAGAAGAGTAAGGCTGAGTGAGCCACTCAACCAAGTCTGGTGCTTCCTTTGACGTAATCGCACGCACCTTCTGCAATTTCCCACTTTGGCTCAAGCCTGTTGCTCCTGCCCTACCCCTACCACCCCTGCGGAAGGGCCTGCCTCTTCCTCTGCCTGTCATTTTTTAAATGACCCTGTGACAAAAGTCTCTAGAGAAGTGCAGTATGTATGTGGAAGAAGGTATATAACACCCCGCTTCAATCTGTTGTTTTTGGGGACCACTGGTCTCTCACACCAGTTACAATACTTTTTTTTTGGTTTGTCACTCTTTGTAGTATCGCTGCAGAACCGCTCAGCAGTCACAATGCTGCACAGTGGAAATGCACTATACTATGCTTTCTATATGTGCAAGTATTTTATACGTGTATTACACAACTATATACTGCACACCAAATAGTACACCTATACCAGTCCTTAAGGACCTTTGTGGAACTAGTAGCTAGGGATTAGCAGACTGTACCTCAGTCCCTACACTGATAAAGGACTGCTGCAGAATAGGGCAGCAGTCAGCAGTAGTGCACCACAACCCTATATATTGTGGACCTATACCAGTCCTTATAAGGACCTTTGTGGAACTAGTAGCTAGGGATTAGCAGACTGTACCTCACTCAACCTATATACTATACTACTCTATACCATACAAGTCCTTAAAAGGACCTTTGTGGAACTAGTAGCTAGTGATTAGGAGACTGTACCTCAGTCCCTACACTGATAAAGGACTGCTGCACAATAGGGCAGCAGTAGTGCACCTCAACCCTATATATTGTGGACCTATACCAGGCCTTAAGGACCTTTGTGGAACTAGTAGCTAGGGATTAGCAGACTGTACCTCACTCAACCCTATATATTGTACTACTCTATACCATACCAGTCCTTAAAAGGACCTTTGTGGAACTAGTAGCTAGTGATTAGCAGACTGTACCTCAGTCCCTACACTGATAAAGGACTGCTGCAGAATAGGACAGCAGTCAGCAGTAGTGCACCACAACCCTATATATTGTGGACCTATACCAGTCCTTATAAGGACCTTTGTGGAACTAGTAGCTAGGGATTAGCAGACTGTACCTCAGTCCCTATACTGATAAAGGACTGCTGCAGAATAGGGCAGCAGTCAAGTATAATATTCTTTCTATATTTGGAAGAAAGAATATTATACATGTACAACCCTATATACTGTCCTACTCCTATACCATACCAGTCCTTAAAAGGACCTTTGTGGACCTAATAGTAACAGCTAATGATTAAACTGACTGTCCCTCCCTGCTACACACAGCGTCCTGTCACTCCCTGCACTCACTAAAGACAGGCTGCTGGATTTACAAGCACAGCAGTTCACTCAACCCTATATACTGTCCTACTCCTATATCATACCAGTCCTGAAAAGGACCTTTGTGGACCTAATAGTAACAGCTAATGATTAAACTGACTGTCCCTCCCTGCTACACACAGCGTCCTGTCCCTCCCTGCTAAAGACAAGCTGCTGAATTTACAAGCACAGCAATTCACTCAACCCTATATACTGTCCTACTCCTATGCCATACCAGTCCTTAAAAGGACTTTTGTGGACCTAATAGCTAACGATTTGTGTCACTGCAGTCTCTCCCTGCTCCACACAGCAACCTCTCCCTATAGTGACAGAAGAAAGAATGTAAAATGGCCGCCGGGTCGGGTATATTTATAAGTTAGGGGGAATGTCCAATTGTCCATGTGCTGAAATGTCTCAATTGGCTGTCCTGTACCCCATGATGGATGTGTCATCATGGGTCAAAGTTCTTTCACACTGTAAACACATAAGTCCGCCGGGCGAACAGCGGCAATAGTCCGCCGATCGGGTGAATCGCGAACAGGAAAAATTCGCCGCGAACCGACCGCCGGGCGAACAGTTCGGCCATCCCTATTGATCGCACTATAGTCTGATCATTAGTACACAGCTTTCAACAGTCCATCCAACAATATCCGAAGGAACAAACTCGAAAACTTTGCTCGGACGATAGCCCAGTGAACGACAATCGTTTAATCAGTACAGTGTGCGTCTGCTAAAAATCGATAGACAAACACCACGCATGAATGGAAAATAACCTGTAAGGGGATGAGAGAATGATATGAAAGTAAATAGCCAAAAGGCATGGCAGACACAGGGGTCACACGTATTTGACATCGTTTAAAATACGTAGCTATGCAAACAGGAAGGTTTTCCAGAATCATACGATAAAAATCGTACATTTCGTAGAGCGCATTTTGCACTGTTGTATTCGATATTAGTTCAATGCAACAAAATGCGAATGATAAGTCGTACGATGATCTGATTGCGTATATGAGGCATAACACTTGACCCTTTCATAGCTCCCAACTGTCCCTGATTTCGAGGGACTGTCCCTCTTTATGAACAAAGTCCCTCTTTCCTCCTCATTTGTCCCTTATTTTTGGTATGATTTATCTATCCAAATGTGTTTTGCAATGCTAAACCTTTCATGCAGTTTGCTGCATTTGTAAATTCCAAAAGCCAATATAAAGGAATATTAGTGGTAGAAAAAAAACACCTATGGGTTTAACCAATAATTTTTTGTATAATTCTCCTTTAAAAGGGGGGGGGGGGGAGGTATGGCAGGGGGTGTGTTTGTTTGCTAATAAGTGTCCCTCATTCCCATCTCAGAAAGTTGGGAGGTATGCCCTTTACCCAACCAAATCCTCAATGCATAATAATAATAATAGAAAAGGCTAAAAGATTTCCGACATTACCTCATGCCATGAATAAAGATGTAACTATTCTTTACTGGGATTGGTGTAGGTATGAGAAAGGGAGAGTTGGTAATTTCTGTATGGCCCCTTTAGATCAAATGAGGAGTCTATATTTTGGTGATCTTTAATAAGATTTGTGGTAAAGTGACATGTGCCTTATCCGCTATTTTTCTTTGTTGCCATCATGTTCATGAGTTAACACCTCTTTAGGTTAGAGATATGTTCATGAGTGAATTGATTTTTAACTACCTTTTGAGATTTGAGGTTATCATTTTTTTCAGCATGAGTAAGGTCATAATGTCTGAAATGGGTATAAAAACTCTGTTAGCCTTTTTCAACCAGGGTGTCCAGGCAGCCTGGGGTGCCTTGAGGTTTCTTCAGGGGTGCTTTGGCAAAATGCCTAAAAATTGGCATAAAATTGTATAAAGGCGGTAGAAGCCTGCCTTTTAGTTACACAAAACCACAGGTTTTCATTGTGCACCACTATGACCTTCTAATCAGTGGCAGCTGGTGGGTTTTTTTTGGGGGGAAGGGGTTGGAAAACAACCACCCATCCCCCCCAAGTGGCACCCACCCACCGCTGTTTTCCGGTCGGTCCAGCACTTACCCCATCATTGCGGGTGGCAGGCAGCGTGGTGCAGTGGCTCAGCTCCAAGTCCTCTCCTCCATGGTGGCTTCCAGCTCCTCCTCCTAGGCTTCCAATAGGATCGCAAGTCCTTTCAGCCAATCGGGTGACTGATGTTAAAACCCACTTCCTGATTGGCTGGGAGGAGGTTCAGTGTTACAACAGGGAATTTTTTTTTTTGCTGTTGTAACACACCTAGATGGGCTCAACGCACACTCTCTGTGACCTAAACCCACCCTATATTGAGGCCTTTTAGAGCCTCTGGCTCTAATCGGTGCTTAAGAAGAAACAGCCCCCCCTGGATTGGAATCCATGCGCTGGTGTCTTTAATGGATGGGCCACCCTTGCTTCTAACAATGACTAGTGATGGACGAACGTTTCGCCCGGCGGTCGTTTCGCGGCGAATTTCCGACATTCGCGGTCCGCACGTTCGAACGCCTTTTTCCGTCGTTCGCCGCGGCGGACTTACGTGTTTAATGTATACAAGAACTTTAACCTTTGGTGACACGTTTATCATGTGATACAGGACAGCCAATTGAGACATGACAGCACATGGACACTTGGACATTCCCCCTAACCTATAAATACACCCGATCCGGTGGCCATTTTACATTCTTTCTTCTGTTACGATAGGGACAGGTTCCTGTGTGGAGTAGGGAGAGATAAACCACTAGCTATTTGGTACACAAAAGTTCTTTTCAGGACTGGTATAGGTGTTAGGTGTTGATAGGTTTGCTGTGCTGCTGATTCTTGCAGCAGCCTGAGTGTCTTTTGTTAGTTTAGAGAAAGGGAAAGGACGGTGTATGCTACAGGGACAGCCAGATTAGTCTTTCATCATCATCATCATCATCATCATCATTAGCTGTTACTATCAAGGTCCACAAAAGAGCTGTTCCAGTAACCACTAATCGTTCTCTTTTTTTGCCAATTTGTATAGGGACAGGAAGGAAGCAGTGTTGTCAGGCAGTGAGGGTAATTTTAAAGACTTGCTGTTATTATTAGTTCCACAAAGGTTCTTTTCAGGACTGGTATCAGTGGTACAGTAATAGGCTTGTACATGTATAATATTCTTTCTTCCAAATATAGAAAGGATATTATACTTGACTGCTGCCCTTCTGCTGCAGTCTGCTAAACATTCACAACTCACTTGTTCCACAAAAGTTCTTATAAGGACTGGTAACTTGGTATAGGGTGCTACGGTACATAGGCTTGAGTGCGGTACAGTCTGCTGTTCTGTAAGGACCGCTATCGGTCCACAATAGATAGGGTTGACGTGCACCACTGCTGACCGCTGCCCTATACTGCAGCAGTCCTTCAGCGGTATAGGGACTGACGTACAGTCTGCTAATCACTAACACACAACCTGCTTGTTCCACAAAAGTTCTTATAAGGACTGGTAACTTGGTATAGGGTGCTACGGTACATAGGCTTGAGTGCGGTACAGTCTGCTGTTCTGTAAGGACCGCTATCGGTCCACAATAGATAGGGTTGACGTGCACCACTGCTGACCGCTGCCCTATACTGCAGCAGTCCTTCAGCGGTATAGGGACTGACGTACAGTCTGCTAAACACTAATACACAACCTGCTTGGTCCACAAAAGTTCTTATAAGGACTGGTAACTTGGTATAGGGTGCTACGGTACATAGGCTTGAGTGCGGTACAGTCTGCTGTTCTGTAAGGACCGCTATAGGTCCACAATAGATAGGGTTGACGTGCACCACTGCTGACCGCTCACCTATACTGCAGCAGTCCTTCAGCGGTATAGGGACTGACGTACAGTCTGCTAATCACTAACACACAACCTGCTTGTTCCACAAAAGTTCTTATAAGGACTGGTAACTTGGTATAGGGTGCTACGGTACATAGGCTTGAGTGCGGTACAGTCTGCTGTTCTGTAAGGACCGCTATCGGTCCACAATAGATAGGGTTGACGTGCACCACTGCTGACCGCTGCCCTATACTGCAGCAGTCCTTCAGCGGTATAGGGACTGACGTACAGTCTGCTAAACACTAATACACAACCTGCTTGGTCCACAAAAGTTCTTATAAGGACTGGTAACTTGGTATAGGGTGCTACGGTACATAGGCTTGAGTGCGGTACAGTCTGCTGTTCTGTAAGGACCGCTATCGGTCCACAATAGATAGGGTTGACGTGCACCACTGCTGACCGCTCACCTATACTGCAGCAGTCCTTCAGCGGTATAGGGACTGACGTACAGTCTGCTAATCACTAACACACAACCTGCTTGTTCCACAAAAGTTCTTATAAGGACTGGTAACTTGGTATAGGGTGCTACGGTACATAGGCTTGAGTGCGGTACAGTCTGCTGTTCTGTAAGGACCGCTATCGGTCCACAATAGATAGGGTTGACGTGCACCACTGCTGACCGCTCACCTATACTGCAGCAGTCCTTCAGCGGTATAGGGACTGACGTACAGTCTGCTAATCACTAACACACAACCTGCTTGTTCCACAAAAGTTCTTATAAGGACTGGTAACTTGGTATAGGGTGCTACGGTACATAGGCTTGAGTGCGGTACAGTCTGCTGTTCTGTAAGGACCGCTATCGGTCCACAATAGATAGGGTTGACGTGCACCACTGCTGACCGCTGCCCTATACTGCAGCAGTCCTTCAGCGGTATAGGGACTGACGTACAGTCTGCTAATCACTAACACACAACCTGCTTGTTCCACAAAAGTTCTTATAAGGACTGGTAACTTGGTATAGGGTGCTACGGTACATAGGCTTGAGTGCGGTACAGTCTGCTGTTCTGTAAGGACCGCTATCGGTCCACAATAGATAGGGTTGACGTGCACCACTGCTGACCGCTGCCCTATACTGCAGCAGTCCTTCAGCGGTATAGGGACTGACGTACAGTCTGCTAAACACTAATACACAACCTGCTTGGTCCACAAAAGTTCTTATAAGGACTGGTAACTTGGTATAGGGTGCTACGGTACATAGGCTTGAGTGCGGTACAGTCTGCTGTTCTGTAAGGACCGCTATCGGTCCACAATAGATAGGGTTGACGTGCACCACTGCTGACCGCTGCCCTATACTGCAGCAGTCCTTCAGCGGTATAGGGACTGACGTACAGTCTGCTAAACACTAATACACAACCTGCTTGGTCCACAAAAGTTCTTATAAGGACTGGTAACTTGGTATAGGGTGCTACGGTACATAGGCTTGAGTGCGGTACAGTCTGCTGTTCTGTAAGGACCGCTATAGGTCCACAATAGATAGGGTTGACGTGCACCACTGCTGACCGCTCACCTATACTGCAGCAGTCCTTCAGCGGTATAGGGACTGACGTACAGTCTGCTAATCACTAACACACAACCTGCTTGTTCCACAAAAGTTCTTATAAGGACTGGTAACTTGGTATAGGGTGCTACGGTACATAGGCTTGAGTGCGGTACAGTCTGCTGTTCTGTAAGGACCGCTATCGGTCCACAATAGATAGGGTTGACGTGCACCACTGCTGACCGCTGCCCTATACTGCAGCAGTCCTTCAGCGGTATAGGGACTGACGTACAGTCTGCTAAACACTAATACACAACCTGCTTGGTCCACAAAAGTTCTTATAAGGACTGGTAACTTGGTATAGGGTGCTACGGTACATAGGCTTGAGTGCGGTACAGTCTGCTGTTCTGTAAGGACCGCTATCGGTCCACAATAGATAGGGTTGACGTGCACCACTGCTGACCGCTGCCCTATACTGCAGCAGTCCTTCAGCGGTATAGGGACTGACGTACAGTCTGCTAAACACTAATACACAACCTGCTTGGTCCACAAAAGTTCTTATAAGGACTGGTAACTTGGTATAGGGTGCTACGGTACATAGGCTTGAGTGCGGTACAGTCTGCTGTTCTGTAAGGACCGCTATAGGTCCACAATAGATAGGGTTGACGTGCACCACTGCTGACCGCTCACCTATACTGCAGCAGTCCTTCAGCGGTATAGGGACTAAGAGTTTTGTCACAGGGTCATTTAAAAAATGACAGGCAGAGGAAGAGGCAGGCCCTTCCGCAGGGGTGGTAGGGGTAGGGCAGGAGCAACAGGCTTGAGCCAAAGTGGGAAGTTGCAGAAGGTGCGTTCAATTACTTTAAAGGATGCACCAGACTTGGTTGAGTGGCTCGCTCAGCCTTACTCTTCTGCACCCTCCTCATCCTCTCGATCTGCACCCTCTTCTTCACTCTCTGCTATGTGCACCCCCAAAGACACTACCACCAACAACACGACCACCACCACCACCACCACATACCTTCCGCTTGAGTCACTGGAATTATTTTCCGATCCATATCAAGAGGACATTTCTGATGCGCAGCCACTCTTGGTATTGGATCAGGAAGAGGAGGTAGCAACAAGCGCTACTCAGCAGTCTGACGCCAGTACCCAGATCAGCCCAAGGAGGAGGTTGGTCCCCGGTGTTGCTGCCTACTCCGAGATCTCTACTTATAGCGGTGGGGAAGGTGACGTTGATGATGACGTGTCTAGTGATGTCACGTGGGTGCCCACAAGAGAGGAAGAGGAGGGGAGTTCAGAGGGAGATATGGACTAGCAGATAGGGAGGAGAAGCAGCAATGACTTACATTGCACAGCAGGGACAAAGCAGACTGCAAATGTATCAGGAGCGAGTCATCGACCATGTACGGTCACATCTGGCGCTCCCAGGACACCGGCACATGGCTCCGCAGTGTGGGCTTTTTTTAACGTGTCCGCTGCTGACAATAGCGTTGCCATCTGCAATCTTTGCAGTCAACGCGTTAGTCGCGGTAAGCCCAATACTCACCTAGGGACGACCGCCTTAAGAAGGCACATGAGCAGCCATCACCGAGCCCAGTGGGAGCAACGGAACACACAAAGCCACACTGCAGGCTCTCACCGTCCAGCCTCGTCTTCTACTTCTCCTTCTCCTCTCTCCTCACAATTGTCCTCCACTCCACCTTCCATCACGCCAAGCTCACATTTTTCTGCAAAAAGGCAGGCTTCCGTGGGCCTAATGTTTGAGCGTAAAAAAATGATGATGCCGGATAACCCTCTTGCCCAACGGTTGGCGGCTGGCTTGTCAGAACTCATAGCCCGCCAACTACTGCCATATAAACTGGTGGACTCGGAGGCCTTTCGCAAATTTGTGGCCATTGGAACACCACAATGGAAGGTCCCAGGAAGGAAGTATTTCTCAGAGAAGGGCATCCCAGAGCTATATGGCCATGTTCAGCGGCAAGTGAATGTATCTCTGGCACACAGTGTCGGTGCCAAGATACATCTGACCACAGACACGTGGTCTAGCAAACACGGGCAGGGAAGGTATATCAGTTTTACTGCCCACTGGGTGAACCTTCTGACGGCCGTCAAGCATGTAACCCGTGGCACCCGTGTAGATTTGGTTTTACCGCCACGGATTGCATGCAGGCCTGACTCTTCTTCTCCTCCTCCTACTCCATCCTCCTCCCTCTCCTCCTCAGCTGCCTCCTCCTTTTCCGCTGCTAGCGTCTCTTCCACTGCACCGCCCAAGCTCCCCAGAACCTATTCCACATGCCAGGTGAGACGTTGCCATGCCGTGCTGCGTCTGTTGTGCCTGGAAGCAAAGAGCCACACTGGCCCGGCACTCCTTTCAGCTTTGCGTTCACAGGCAGATGAGTGGCTAACACCGCTCAATTTGACAGTTGGTAAAGTGGTGTGTGACAACGGTGCCAATCTGCTTAGCGCATTGAAACAGGGCAAAATCACGCACGTGCCGTGCATGGCACACGTCTTAAACTTGGTCGTGCAGCGATTCCTTGTCAAATACCCTGGGGTCCAGGACATCTTGCGGCAGGCAAGGAAAATCTCGGCCCATTTCAGAAGATCTTACACGGCCATGGCTCGCCTTGCTGACATTCAGCGGCGACACCATCTGCCGGTCAGACGTCTTATTTGCGATTGCCCGACGCGATGGAACTCAACCTTTTATATGCTTGATAGGCTGCTCCAGCAGAAACGTGCAGTTAACGTCTACCTGTATGAACTCTGCGAAAGAAACGGTTCTGGGGAGCTGGGTTTTTTTTCACCGCGCCAGTGGCTGCTCATGCGCGACACATGCAGACTTCTGCGGCCATTTGAGGAGATCACCAAACTGGTCAGTCGCAGCCATGGCGCCATCAGTGACATGGTACCTTATGCCTTCTTTCTGGAGCGTGCATTGCGTCGTGTCATTGATCAGGCTGTGGAGGAGCAGGAGCGGGAAGATGAGGAAGTCGCAATGCTGGATGAATTCCCAGGGGGGGCTACTCTATCTGAGACAAGTCAACAACAGGAGTCTGATGAGGAGTCAGAGGAGGATGGTGCCGGGGCGGATGAGCAGGAGCAAGAAGAGCATGCTTTAAACCTTTCTGGGATCCCTGTTGTGCGAGGATGGGGAGAGGAGAATGAAGAGGACGACATTATCCTGGATGATGAGCAGGAGCCAGGCCACCACACCGCTTCCACTTTAGTGCAAATGGGGGCCTTCATGCTCCAGTGTTTTAATAGGGACCCCCGTATAAAAAGCATGAGGGTCAAGGACCAGTACTGGGTGGCAACGTACTTAGACCCCCGGTACAAACACAAAATGGCGGAAATGTTACCGCCGTCGCAGAGGGCTGTCAGAATGCAGCACTTCCAGGCCTTGCTTCGAGAAATGCTGCATTCTGCTTTTGCGTGCGCTGGCAGAGGAGCAATTCCCACTCCCAGAGAAGGATTTGCGGGTACCAATCCAACAGCGCCTGCAAGAAGAGGCCGGTTTGAAGATGTGTTGGTGACTTCGGATATGAGGTCATTCTTTCAGCCGACCCATCGACAGGTGTCATCCGGATCCAGCATCAGGGAACGCCTAGACCGTCAGGTGTCCGACTACATTGGGTTAACGGCCGATGTGGACGCTCTGAGGAGTGATGAACCCCTAGACTACTGGGTGGGCAGGCTTGACCTCTGGCCAGAGCTTGCCCAATTTGCAATCGAACTGTTGGCTTGCCCCTCATCCAGTGTCCTGTCCGAAAGGACGTTCAGCGCAGCAGGGGGGATTGTGACCGATAAGCGTACTCGCCTAGCTCACCACAGTGTTAACTACCTCACATTTCTAAAAATGAATGAGGCATGGATCTCGGAGGAATTCAACACATGTGACCAGTAGACCATGTATATGTCTATAAACTATTTTTTTAATCAAGCACACAGACCTTCTTAATTCATTTGGCTCACTTCCTTGACCCAAAAAAGCACACCGTACTATATGCCCCTACCCTCCTCTTTGAAGAGGTTGAGCGGTGTCATATTTCTACTGGGGCTGCTTATGATATCCCTGTGCTGTGCTGACTTCCTCCTGGGGGTTCTTATTATGAAGGGATCACACTATCCCTGTGCTGTGCTGACTTCCTCCTGGGGGTTCTTATTATGAGGGGATCACACCATCCCTGTGCTGTGCTGACTTCCTCCTGGGGCTGCTTACGGTGCTGCTGTCAGTGCTGTATGTCACGGTGCTGCTGTCAGCGCTGTATGTCACGGTGCTGCTGTCAGCGCTGTATGTCACGGTGCTGCTGTCAGCTCTGTATGTCACGGTGCTGCTGTCAGCGCTGTATGTCACGGTGCTGCTGTCAGCGCTGTATGTCACGGTGCTGCTGTCAGCGCTGTATGTCACGGTGCTGCTGTCAGCGCTGTATGTCACGGTGCTGCTGTCAGCGCTGTATGTCACGGTGCTGCTGTCAGCGCTGTATGTCACGGTGCTGCTGT
Organism: Lithobates pipiens; assembly: GCF_037356315.1. Lineage (NCBI taxonomy): Eukaryota > Metazoa > Chordata > Amphibia > Anura > Ranidae > Lithobates > Lithobates pipiens. Next base: position 161,390,972 of record NW_027507764.1, read on the forward strand.
CAGCGCTGTATGTCACGGTGCTGCTGTCAGCGCTGTATGTCACGGTGCTGCTGTCAGTGCTCTGTATTACGGTGCTGCTGTCAGATGCCTCTATCACGGTGCATGTGTCATTCCGGTATGTCACGCTGCTGGTGATCATCTCCTGCACCCTCTTCTTTGCCTACCCTGGTCCCTGACCTTCCCTCTCCTCCATTGCCTTCATTAGCTCCATAGTCCTGAATTGTTAGAACAATTTCCCAAATAAAATAAAAATGCTTGTAGTTATCGATCCCAAATTCACCTCATACATGTATTATGTCATTGTCCAGATGGTGGGACTACGTTTTACCCCCTAATAATTACCACGTGGCCGCAAATTCGACATGAAGGTTTGCAAAGTTCGCCTCCCATTGAAGTCAATGGGGCCCGCGGCGAACGTTCGGTTTCGCGAACGTTTGGGTCCGTTCGCATTTCGCTTTCGCGAAACGTCCCGTCGGAAGTTCGTCCATCACTAACAATGACATCAACAGTTGATAGGGAAGATGTGGGTTGCCTGCAAAGCTTCCTTGTTTGACCCTCCCCTGCCCCTTTCCATCAGCTTTGGGTCACATTATCTAAGTGATGGAGAAAAACTGCGGAAGAAGAGAAACATTGGAATACTAGTCAGTACTAGTTTGCACCTCTAATATTGGGTGTCCTACATGTGTGCATTTTGCTGCATTATGTAAAACTATTAGAATCGTTTTTACATTTTAGAATGGTGTGGCTCAAGACTGTCCATAGTTTTAAGGGATGCCTCGAAATTATACATAATTTTGGAGGGTGCCAGATTGTCCATAAATTTATAGGGAAAGTGACTGAGAAAGGTTGAGAAATGCTGCTTTGTGTTAACTTAGTCCAATAAAGATAAGTGATTTTGCGGAAGGATTATCCATTGTGCTGTTTTTTTTTTTACTTTTCATTTGGCTATGCACTTCAAATTTTACATTCTGCAATCCCAGACTGTTGCAACTGATATAATACAGGCAATGTGGTTTTACATTTTACCAATCTGATCCTGATATTTAACTAATTTGCATACATTTGCAAATATATGGAAAAATATATGAGGAAAGCATATTACACTACTCTCAGCTGTCGTATTTAAAACACTTTGAAATATGGGTATGAGCAATAAATTTCCCTAGAAATATACATATTACATATTCCTTTTTCAATTTACAACTGTAGTTAAACTGTGATAACGCCATACTTTTGACTGGGAAAAGCATTTAGTGAAAGCAGCTTATTCAACATATAGACATTTTAAGTATAAAATAAAATATGATCTTATATACGGTATCATCCTTAATACAAAATATCGGTCATGTGATTCTTTTGTAAATGTCAGATAATAAAGTTAGTTGGCTAAAATACATTTTTACTACCTTTTCTTTCCACCGTTACTTCCAATACTGCTTGACTTACAGTTTGAATGACTATTTTATGAAGAAAGCAATAGCCAGGTCAGTACTTGAAGAACATTGCCCTGTCAGTAAGTATGTAAATTATAGTGTTAAATCTTCCTAGAGAACTGCTTGGAACATAACGAACTTTCTATAAATTTTGTAGAGGCATCTGGCAAGCCTCTCTAAGCTGAAAATTATTTATTAAATATGTCACATGGCAATGCCAACTCTTGTAATACATTTAATAAATAATTTTCAGCCTATGAAGTGTTGCCAGATGCTTTTTCCATGCCATAATTTTGAAATTTAGGAATATCTCTTGATCATCTACCAATTGTTATATGATGGTTGCTTTGTTAGAAATTTCTGTGGGCACGATTAAATAAAGAGTAGGTTATATAAATACCAATAAATATTATTATTCATTAATTCATTATTTATCATTCTTTGTTATTTAAAAAAAAAATGAAAAATGTATAAAAAAAAAGACATGGTCATTTTAAAATGGTATTATTACTGTAATCCAGTAATAATACCAATTTAAAATGACATGTCTTTTTTTTTATATACATTTTTATCAATTTTAAAAATTAAAAAAAAAAAATAACAAAGAATAATAAATAATATATAATGAATAAATGAATGATAATAAAGAACAAATGATAACGGTTAAATGTAAAGCATCAGCTATGCATTTCTACTAATACTCAATTATTAAAATGATAACATTTCCTTAATTTAGCTTAGTAAGTAATGTGAAGGTGTGGTTATCATCCAATCATGTACAGGATGCAGTTCCTTCAGAGCGCATGTCCCAGTGATATCATCTGCTACTGCTCTGTGGAGTATCTCATAAATGGTGTATGTTTAGGAGAAATACAGTTGAGTGAGCTTTATTATAAGTTTACCTGTGGGTAAAAAGGGATTACGTGGATTTATAAATTGTTTCTCAATTCAATTCAACCTCAGTGCAATCTGGGTGGCAAACTGCAAGTTAAACCCCAACTTTGCAGTATTCCTTAGCAACATAGAAAAAGAGGGGTTCCCCCTGGGATAAGACTTTAATGGCACAGGGATAAATTTCACAAATCAGTATAGTAGAAAAAATACTTCAATTTTATTAGAGATACATAGATAAAAACATATGTAATGGAGTATACATGACAACCACTACTGATGATGCAATAGTTACAAATAGATGGTATGTAAAAATTATCCTTCACCCAACGTGTTTCGGAGTCTACTGGAGATACTCCTTCCTCAGGGTAGATAGGATATGAAAACTAATTGCAGCAATCAGATGCTTATAGCATCTGATTGGATAAAAAAAAAGCAGAAAGCACAAAATGGCCACGGGAAACCGCCATCATCCTGAAGAACCCAGCATGGAGTATTGAATTCAACAGAATATATAGTGTTCATTCAGATAAGACCAGAAGCCCTAACCCAGAAGGCTTCCCACGTGTGGGACAAAAGAGGAAGACCAACTGAGGCCCAAGGATGGAATCCTGGGTATACGCTCAAAAGAGAGAGTGGGAAAGATATATAATTCTTCTGGTTGGGATTTAGAGGAGCTGTTGGTATAAGGCAAGTGTTTCTCCTCTCTCTGGTCTTCTGTGAACAGGTTGCTTTTGGATGCAACCTAATGCAATCTAGTGGTTGTCATGTATACTCCATTACATACGTTTTTATCTATGTATCTCCAATAAAATTGATGTATTTTTTTCTACTATACTGATTTGTGACATTTATCTAAGTGTCATTAAAGTCCTATCCCAAGGGGAACCCCTCTTTTTCTATATTCATATATTTGGATTTTGGCACCGTGAAACAATCACTGATACCTTTTCATATTCCTTAGCAACCACCCACGATGACCCCTTAGAGCACATGTGTTAAACACAAGGCCCGCAGGCTGAATCCAGCCTGCCAGACCATATCATGGGGCCCTCACACCCAAGGGGAGGAGTGGAAATGAGATATGGATAGCCTGTGAAAAATAGCTGAACTCTGCACTCTGTGCATAGGGTACCCCTGAACTCTGCATATAGGGCAACCCTTAGCTTTGCACTCTGTACATAGGGCACACCTGAACTCTGTACGTAGGGCATCCCTGAACCCTGCACTCAGTACATAGAGCCCCCCTGAACTCCACACATAACGCACTCCTGGTGTTTACTGCCCCTTTTATGATCCTCCCACTGTTAATGCAACTTGTCCACACCGGCTGTTCGATACGGTTTGGCGGAGGAGGTGTGGTTTAGTTACTGCACCTATTCTCTGGATAAATGTATCTAGTCTTACAGATACAACCGCCCCAACCATAATGCAGATACGGCCCACAATGAAATTGAGTTTGCCACCCCTGCCTTAGAGCAAAAATAACCAAAGCCTTCTATCACTGTCAGGGAAGACAGGCTTTCCATGTAAGATCCCGGCGTGCACACATGGGTACTAGCACTTTAAGACACACACCTGTCACTAATACTGTAGTCAGGGGGGCTATTTAAACAGGGCTCCAACAGAGGTTCATTGCTGTTTGTTCTGCAGCTTCTGTGTTGTATCCTGTTTACTGTGTGACCTCTGAATCTGATCCAGCTTGTCGTTACCTGTGATTGCCTGCTGCCTGTTCTGATCCCGGCATCCCTTTGACTCTGGTCCTGCCTGCTGATTCTGTCTGCTGATCTTCCAGTACGACTCGGCTTGTGACCTGACCTCTCTTCTGCCTATCGTCTATGCCTGATCTGCCTGTTTATTACCGACCCGGCCTGTCTGACCCTGCATCTCGCTCATCCAGGATGCTTCAGCTCCCAGCCCTGCAAGCCTGCATCTGGTACTGCTCTGTGGTTCATCCCAGCCTGCCACCAGTCAAGCATCGTGTGATCTCATCCACTACCTGCATGCTGATCACCGCTACTACAGGGACTATTGAACTGTTTACAGGCACTCATACCCCACTTTGCTCCTGTGGCTGCTGTATCACTACCAGTGGTCCGCGAGCCGGAGTTGTACGAGAGGCCTTCCTCTGTACGTCAGGCTCACATCCCAGGTACGCAACAATCACTTTACCTGATCATGGACTACTCCACCTCTGTGCTTCTCCTTTAATGGTGGACTTATCAGAAGAGCTGCTTTGTTATGTTTTGTTAGGCACAGCTTAGATGCAATTTAATAAGTAAAGCTCAAAAATAGGAGGAGCTTCCTACACAGCATAAAACCTTTTTTCTTTTTTTTTTCTTTTTTTTTCAGTAAAGGTCAAGATAAAAAAATACAAGCACTGAATGCAGCACCAATGTGTAAAGTCCCAGCTCTGCTTGCTCTTTTGCTTGCACATATTGTTTAAATGCATTCTATGTATGCAAAATATTGTTACCATATAATAAAAAATTCACTGTGGATAGAAAAGTGTACCATAAGGTGTTAAAAGTCATGCTTCCAGTGGTACACAGAAAAAACAGTGCAATAAAATGACCACCAACTGTCTGCACATTGATTTCTGAGTGCTGGCGGAGCCTCTTAGTAGGAGTGAACTGCAACTGGACCATGGTATAGAAGTATAGCATTCTATGTGACTGCCCAATCTACTCCTAGTACAGGGTGAGCCAGTGATCAGACATAGCAGAGCTGTTCATCAGTTGCTGCTGTTTTATGGCAAGGGAACTCTGGTTATCTCCAAAAACATAGGCAGGCTGTGGCAGCAAGCTCTGTGATCCTTTCCTCATTCCATCACCTATTATCATACATACTATCCTCATTAGCAGATTTATGACTAATTCTAAATAACAGATAGAATATAATCTATGTCAAAGGACAACATTTACTGGGAATCTTACCAGGAGTAGAGAATGGTTCCAACAATTGATGTTAGTTTGCTGTTTTCTTGTTTCTGCTTAGCAAGGCCAAAATCAGCTACAAAATGAAAAAATACAGTTACTACTAATATGCATCCAGCTAAAAATAAATATATATATAAATAAATATATATATATATATATATATATATATATATATATATATATATATATATATATATATATATATATATATATATATTATTTTTTTCATATATAATTGTATTATATTTGACTTTTTAAATATTATCATGAATTCAAATGAAAATGAATTTATTGTTGTCCATTATCGGCACACTTAGCGCAAGAAAAGCTCAAGGAAAATGCATGCCTTTAAATTCTATATGTGTCTTCACACTGGTCTGTTGCATTTACGTTGTGGTGTTAAAAATCTCACTTGCCGCATTTTTGGTAAAAAAAAAAATGCACCTCCCTGTTGAAATGCATAAAAAAATTAAACAAGGCATCAACCCATCAATAATGCACCTTGTAAAAAACACACCATATGCACAATAAAATTGTGGTGAAATCTCCATTACCGGCCAATATGTTTCAGCCGTCGAAATTTTGATTCATCTCTATTTGCAGTCGTTTTTTATAACTGTTTTTCTATTACTTGTTTTTAGAAAATGTTATACAGTATATAAAACAAAATATTTTTTACTCATTTATGTTACAGCAATAGCCCTTTACAGGGAAGAGTGAACTATTTACATCAGGTCATGCTCTTCATGTTGTTTACTAAACACTATAATAATACACTACAGTACAGTACAATAATTTCTAGTGAATATATATAAATATATATATATATATATAGAGCCAAGGATAGCCACTGCACTCTATGTGTGGGGTAAATACCTAAATGTCGCAAAGAAATTCATACAAATCAAATGTATAGAGGCACTTATTGGTCTTGCAGGAGATAACTCATATTGTTGTCAATGTTTCGATGAAGCTCAGTCCACCTTTCTCAAGACGCTACAACATGGAAGTAAACAGACTAATAAACTCAAAGACCCACCCACCAACAACACCCTCTGGTGATGACAAAATAGTGCAAGGGTAAAAAGACACAAACAGGGTAGAGGTCAAGGAAAGATTATGAAAGGAAAATGACAATAGTCCATCAAAAAGCAAAATATACATCCTAGCTTGAATAAAGCTATACAGAAACGGCACCTACAATGGCCACCACTGCACTGGTGCTGGCTTAAGTTGAAAACTACAGTTTTGTTTAATCTTTGGCAGTGGTGGCTGGTGGTAAAAAAAATTATGAGGGGGCAAACAGTGCACCCACACATAGTGCTGTGCAATAGGTGAAATGGTGGGCCTGGGCAAAGCAACAACAGGAAAACGTCTACTGTAAGAAGCAGTATTAAGAAATTGTAAAAGTATTTCCTTTAATTATACAAAAAAGGGCCAAGCTCCACCTTCTATTTCTACTTCTAATTGCGTTTTGCAGTCAAGTTTTCTCAGGCTCCTTTCCCTGTTAATACACTAATACATAATATATATATATATATATATATATATATATATATATATATATATATATATATATATATATATATATATAAAATAGTATATAACATTGTAGCAAGTCACAAGGTGAAAGGCTGTAGTGGGGGGTGGGGGGGGGGGGCTATTCAGTGTCAGACATTTGTGGACACAGCCAAGACCACTAAGGCACAAGCCTATGCAATTATGTCATGTCAAAATCAGCCTAAACAAAGATGTGTCTGACATAAATGCAGATAAAGACATTATCAGGGGAGCACTGGGATCTCTGTGAGAGCTAATAAACACCTCCATCATTACATGGCATGCACACATTTAAAGCTGAACACAGTGGGACGGGATGCCAGGTCTGTTTTAATGTATATGTTTGGCCCTTTTTGTGTCCAAGAATCACGGCCAGTGTAAAATATGGCAGGTGTGTTTTATAGAGCAACAGAGAAAACAGCAGGACAAGCTAATGGTCATTATGATCATTTATCTGAGTAGAATCAGTACATTTCACTGAAAAGTACAATAAAATGATTTTATGAAATGGGACTAACACAGACTAATGAATCTTGAGTATGAGCTTGTGCTTAAGCAATTTATGATTTGTTATAATATGATTAAAAAAAAGCCAAATTAGATGCTTTAATTCCCAGTTAAAATAATCGGGACACATATCCCCATGATGTCCTTGTCTGTGGCTTTTATCCTTCCTGCCCAAGGAAAAAAGGATATCTTGGTGACAAATACAATGACTCAAGTCAATCTATAATCTACAAAAGAGGGAAAACAGAGAGTTAAAGTAAAATGCACAATATTGCAGGTAGGATATACATTGTAATTTAAATGTAGGGTAAGCTTTGGATACCTATTTAAAGAACCAGGCTCAAAGGAGCCTTAACTCATTGCTGGATGATTGCAGTGAGAAGTGGTCAAACTATTTATGTCAAATTGCATTTTGTTTTGTCCACTGCAAACTGTAGAACCGTGGCCTTCACATGTTCTTACTATAAATCAACGTAGCAGTTCAAAGAAAAGTCAGGGCTGTTCAACAAATGTAATCTTAACAATAAGAAATGTCTCGGATTGTAAAAGCAGTATTATTGTTATAACATTCATGTGGAAAAAATATATATGCACTTTATTCTATACAGTGGGGAAAATAATTATTTGATCCCCTGCAGATTTTGTACATTTGGCCACTTACAAAGTGAAGGGTCTATAATTTTTATCATAGGTGTATTTTAAATGATAGAGACTGAATATCAACCAAAAATCCAGAAAACACACAAAAGAAATGACATAAATACAGTTGCAATTCAGTGAGTAAAATAAGTATTTGATGCCCAAGCAGGTGACGAGCTTTGCACACATCTCAGGAGTCATTTTGGTTCACTCTTCTTTACAGATCATCTCTAAATCTTTATGGTTTCTTGGCTGTCTCTTGGCAACTCAAAGTTTCAGCTCTCTCCATAAATTTTCTATAGGATTAAGCTCCGGAGATTGACTAGGCCACTCAATGACCCTAATGTGCTTCTTCTTGAGCCACTCCTTTGTTGCCGGTATGTTTTGGGTAATTGTCATGCTGGAAGACCCATCCACGACCCATCTTCAGTATTCTGGCTGAGGGAAGAAGGTTCTTATCTACGATATTACAATACATGGCCCTGTCCATTGGCCCCTTGATGCGGCAAAGTCGGCCTTTAACTTTAGCAGAAAAGCAACTTCAAAGCATAATGTTTCCACCTCTGTGCTTGACTGTAGGGATGTGTTCTCAGGGTCATAATCAGCATTTTATTCCTCCAAATACGGTGAGTCGCGTTAATGCCAAAGAGCTCAATTTTGGCCTCATCTGACCAAAGCCCTTTCTCCCAATCCTTCTCTGAATCATTTAGATGTTCATTGGCATGACTGTAATGGCATGACTGTAAATAATCCCCTGCAAGGTAATGTCGTAATGTGATAGTATGCATTGCAAACTAGCAAATTATGAAATACTTACCTTAAAACGAAGCCCTAAAGTGGTGCACTGTCACTGCTGACAGGGCTTCCATCTTCTTCCAATCTTCATTCTGGGTTCACTGGCTCCAGTCATTTGAATGGCTGAGCCACGATGACATCACTCCGGCGCATGAGCACAGGAGTCACATCTTACGGCACAGGGGCGGCATGGTTATGCTGCCCATTCAGAGTGTGTGCGCCAGTGACATCACCTCTGCAATCAGTGTGAATATCTCTTAAATAGTTTAATAGTTTAGGAGATATTCACTGTACCTATAGGTAGGCCTTATCACCTGTATGTGCAAGTTCAAAAGTGAAGTTTACTATTGCTTTAAAGTTCACTTAAATCCAAGAAGTGAAAAATGTCTATGTCAGCAAGAATAGTAAGGAATGTTCAGTGTGCTTAACATGTACTGTGGAAATATGTGTTTTTTTTTTAATCCTCCGAGAAAAATAGAAATGCACTTCCTGGTCTATGAGGATGCCTGGGCAGTGGCACTCCTTTTCCTAAAGCCTCACAGCTGTATATCTGCAGTGTGTGTTCTTAGGCACTGCCGCTTGTGTTTGCTAGTTTAAGAAGATTTGGAGTGAGATGTGGTGGTGTCACTATTGTGCTGCTCACTTTTCCCCCATGGGAGGTTCTAAGATAAGGAAACACAGCCCTGCCTGTACCAGTGTTACTCCCTCCACACAGATACAGCGCAGAATACGACATGGTATGTCAGTAATGCAAAAAGATCAGCTGCAGGCAGACCACAGACAATATTGATTTATATTCCTTTGTCAGTTGCCTACTTTTTAGCGGGGGACAGCTTCCAGAGTTCAACTGATTGTAAAGGTTTTTTTTTTCTTTTTTTTTTTAAATAACAAACATGTCATACTTACCTGCTCTGTGCAAGGGTTTTGCACAGGGCAGCCTTGATTCTCATGTTCTGGGGTTGCCCCAGCGGCATTTCTGGCTCCTCCTCTTCATCAGGTGCCCCTACGGAGAGCCGCTTTCCATGGGGGCACCCATGCGGGCCCGCTCACGAGTCCTGCTGGTGTCCCATTGACACAGATGGCAGGACTCGCCCCCCCCCTGTCACTGGATTTGATTGACAGCAGCAGGAGCCAATGGCTCCTACTGCTATCAATCTATCCAATGAGGACAGAGACAGCAGCAGTTGCTGGGTTCGTGCACATCACTGAATGAGTGAGTGAGTGAAATATTTGTATAGCACACAAGGCGAACTGAATCGCCTCAAGGCGCTGTGAAGAGCTTAGTTGTCCAACTTCTAGAAGAGGAAGGTCTTGAGTTTTTTCCCAAAGGCTTGGTGTTTTTTTTCCAGGCGGATGTTGGTTGGTAGCGCGTTCCATAGCCGTGGTCCTTGGACAGCGAATCTCCGTTCCCCCGTAGATTTGTACCGAGATTTGGGAACGAGGAGGAGGTTTTTGTTAGATGATCCAAGACTCCGGTTTGGTGTGTAGTGTTTTATTTTCTCAATTAGGTATTGAGGAGCATCTCTATGCACGCATTTGTGGGTGAGGCAGAGGGTCTTGAATGTGATCTGATTCTTTACGGTTAGCCAGTGTAGGTTCCTCAGGGAAGGGGAGATTGATTCCCATGTTTTTTTCCTGTTATCAGCCTTGCCGCCGTGTTTTGAATAAGTTGTAATCACGCAAGTTGATATTGGTGTAATCCTATGTACAGTGAGTTTGCGTAGTCAAGTCGTGAGTTAATGACTGATCCAACTACCACTGCTTTGTCATTCTTTGCGATAAAAGGGATGAGTCTGGGTAGCAGGCGTAGCAGATGGTGAGAACCACTGATTACTGCTCCTACTTGTGCATCCATTGACATTTGTGAGTCAAAGATGACCCCAAGACTCTTGGCCTTAGTCTTTGGGGAGATGGTCTGCCCAAAGATGGTGGGTGGTGTCCAAGAGGTCTTGGTTCGTGGATTATGGTTTGCTTGAAGGATAAGATCACTGGATTGGATCACTGGATCACTGGATTGGGCTCAGGTAAGTAAAAGGGGGGCTCTGAGGGAAGCTGCAGCACAAAAAGTTTTTCACCTTAATGCAAAGAATGCATAAAGGTAAAAAAACCTAAAGACTTTACAACCCCTTTCATTTCTTTTAAAGTAACTATGTGTGCAGTTAGGTTATGAAAGCAGAGTCTAATGCCTTCTCATTGATAGCTGGTGGGAGTTTGGTGATGAGTAATAAGCCATGTAAGACTGTATGATTACATGGAAGTTTCCTTCCATTATGGTATACCCCCTACGCTCACGTATTTCTGTGTTTATATGTTTTTTTTTTTATATGTTAAGTGTATAATAATTTTCAGTGTATTAAATAACAAATGTGTTTGTTATTCATCTCAGTTCAAAGGTTTCTTTTGCATTTGCTAGGTAAGTGCATGCCTTATTACCAGTGGAACATTTTACTGAAACCGTCATTATTGAAATACAAGCTTTAAGCCTTTCCATATTGAATAAAACAAGACCTCTCCAATGGTTAATAAGTACTTTTTCCTCCCACTACATAGGAAATGGATACAAACCATGGCAAAGGCATAGTTCAATTTCATTTCAAAATTATTTTTTATTCATAAAATGTATGGAGTGTAGGGGGGTTCTAAAAGCTGTAATCAGCGATATACGTACAAAGGCTGTAGAAGTTACAGCAGAGACTAGACCCCTAGGCAAATCTCAGGTCATCATGCTAAAAGGCATTAACGACCAGCCCTCTGATTAACATAAACTATTTGACTTTAAAACAGCCATGCCATTAAATAAAACTGCCAGGTTATTTTTTAGGGTGGACTTTCCTGAAGTAAACACATCTATTTGACCAATAGCATCAATACTATTTTACCACTGTAGCTATTAAAGTGTTACTAAACCCTTAGCAGAAAAATCAAACAGTCTGCATATTCAGTAAAGCATGCTTGTTATACTCACTGTGGAACCTAAGGGTTTAATCCTCTGCATTGTGTAAAAAAGGGCTGTTTGATCCCGTCTTCGTTGATACTCCCCTTCTTTTACTATCCCCAATCCATCTGCTGATAGAACAGAGCCCTTGGGGGCACTCTGCACATGCTCAGTTTGGTGTGTATTGCTAGAGAGGTTTTTTTTTGGGGGGGGGTGCATGTGATCAGCAGAGGGCCAATCAGTCAGAGGTCATGCAGCCGCATAGAACAGTCAGAGGAGAATGAAAACTCCTCCTACAAGCTTTAACCAGTGCTCAGCCGGACACTGATATAAGTCACAAGACTGCTATATACTGCTGATAATTAAAAATATTTAGCAGTTCATATTTATTAAAATAATGGCATTTTCATGTTCTGTGTACTGTAGGAGACCAGATATAGTGAGTGCAGGGTCCTGGGCTCAATAGCACTTTAACTAATAATGAATGAAATCTGAATGAACTATAACTATATTGTTAATTTACGATACTCATGATATGATGCTCATTATGATCTGTAAACTTCCCTTTTTTTTTTCTCTTGAAATTCAATAAAAAGATTTAACAAGGAAATCTGAATGAACAGCTTTTAGGTTGTGCGTGCTTTCCTCGTTGGAAATATATCTGCCAGAATAAATCTACTGTCTACAAAAAAGAACTGCATCACCTACCTGATCATTAAACATTACATTTTTCTACAGACAAGTATATAGATGCACACACTTGTCTCCTATGTGTGTACATGTCTATACTTTATCATGGGAAATCATGAACTAATAGCCAAGAACATTTTTACTGACTTTGCACAAAAGATGCCTGCTGGGGACTGAAAGTCATGCCTATAACAAATGCAATGTACCTTTAGGCTAGTACACAATGTGTTCTAGAAGTAAAAAATGTCTAATTGGTTGATATGATTTAGTGTGCTTATAGTCACTGCATTTTGCACTACCTTATTAATAATCCTGAAAATATACAGTATGTGTTTCCCCTCTCATCTTTTGCTACTGCTAGGAACTTGTAAGAAAAATGTAAAGCTCATGAGAGAAATATTATGATGACTAGGGATGCACCGATACCATTTTTTTTAAGCACTCACCCATACCAATTACCGATACATACCGCATCTGTTTTGTGTACACTTCAGCTGTCAGCAATAATACAAAGCATTAAAAAGTTATTTAACTACTAGCTGCCCACTGGCTGTCATATGACAACCAGGCGGCGCAGCTCTCGCTCTGGGAGGACGTCATATTTAAACATGGTATGCGAACGATCGTGCACGTGCATCCCTGTTCCTTGGCGGCGTGTCATGGAGATACCGCTCGCCACCGAGGGGAGTGAACAGCCATTGGGCATGGCTGTTTACAACGTGATCGCCTGTGATGAAGTCACGGCTGATCACATGTGGTACCGCCCCAATTTGCACAGCGCATGCACGTGATCAGGAGCACTCCGCGTGTGCACGTCGTGGCAGTGTGTTCCCAGGAACACGGCTCGTCACCGACGCTGGTAAATGGCAGCTGTTTACCACGTGATCGGCTGTGAGCCTTTCACAGCCTATCACTAAATGTCAATAAACCGCGAGGAGGAGACTGAGGTAACATCTCGTTATCACCTACAGTGTACACCAATCACCCTGATTGCACCCCCACCAATAAAGAGGATCTGTCACCACCCATCAAAGTACCTGTCACAGTTCATCTGAGCATCTGTCACAGTCCATCAGCGTAGTACCTGTCACAGTCCATCAGAGTACCCGAGTACCTGTCAAAGTCCATCAGCATACCTGAGTACCTGTCACAGTCCATAAGAGTACATGAGTACCGGTCACAGTTCATCTGAGTATCCGAGTACCAGTCACACTCCATCTGAGTACCCGAGTACCTTTCCCAGTCCATCTGAGTACCCAAGTACCTGTCACAGTCAGTACCTGAATACCTTTCACAGTCCAAATGAGTACCTCAGTACCTGTCACAGTTCATTTGAGTACCCGAGTACCTGAGTACCTGTCACAGTCCATATGAGTACCTGAGTACCTGTCACAGTCAATATGAGTACCGAGTACCTGAGTACCTGTCATCACCCTTCATAGTACCCGCATACCAGTCACCAGCCCATCAGATTACCCAAGTACTTATCTGTAGCCCATCAGAGTACCGAGTACTTGAGTACCTGTCACCACCCTTCATAGTACCCGGATACCAGTCACCAGCCCATCAGAGTACCCAAATACCTATCTGTAGCCCATCAGAGTACCCAAGTACCTGTCACCAGGCCATTAGAGTACCCGAGTACTTATCACCAGCCCATCAGAGTACCCGAGTACCTGTCTGTAGCTCATCAAGTTACCTGAGTACCTGTCTCCAGCCCATCAGAGTACCCGAGTACCAGTCACCAGCCCATCAGTGTACCCGAGTACCTGTTTTCAGCTCATCAAGTTACCTGAGTACCTGTCTCCAGCTCATCAGAGTACCCGAGTACCTATCTGCAGCCCATGCCTCATAGAATATACGTTGGGGTGTTTGCTTTCCAAAATAGGGTAATTTTGTTGTGGGTAATTCCACTGGGCTGGTGCTCAAGGACCCCTTAAAATTGTGATAGATAGGAATGAAATGAGATGTGTCATTTATGATCCTAGAATGCCTGAAGGTACTACTTCAATGTTGGGCCTCTGTATGTGGCCAGGCTGTGTAAAAGTCTCACACATGTGGTATCACCATACTCAGGAAGAGTAGCAGAATGTATTTTGGGGTGTCATTTTTTCCCACATTTTCCAAAAACTTCTGGAAAGAAATGAACTGTTCAAAAGACTCATAATGCCTCACAGATTATACGTTGGGGTGTTTGCTTTCCAAAATGGGGTCATTTTGTTGGCAATTCCATTGTCCTGGTGCTCCAGGGCCTTCAAATATGTAATAGGTGGTTGAGAAATTAGATGTGTCATTTATGCTCGTAGAACACCTGAAGGTGCTACTTCAATGTTGGGCCTTTATATGTGGCCGGGCTGTGTAAAAGTCTCACACATGTGGTATCACCATACTCGGGAAGAGTAGCAGAATGTATTTTGAGGTGTAATTTGTTGTATGCATATGCTGTGTGTGAGAAATAACCTGATAATATGACAATTTTGTAAAAAAAAAAAAAAATAATAATCTTCATTTTGCAAAGGATTGTGGGAAAAAATTACAACTTAAAAAAACTCACCATGCTACTTACTTAATGTGTACTTTCTAAAAAGGGGTAATTTGGGGGGGGGGGGGGTATTTGTACTTTCCTTACTTGTTAGTGCCTCAAGAAATGAGATACACCGAATGTGCTGAATGCCTGATCAGATGTGATCAATTTTCAGTGATTGGCACCATAGTTTGTAGACTCTATAACTTTCACAAAGACCGAATAATATACACTAATTTGGGTTATTTTTACCAAACATATGTAGCAGTATAAATTTTGCCCAAAATTTATGAAAAAAAATTACTAATTAGCAAAATTTTATGACAGAAACAAAAAAAATATTTTTTTTCACAAAATATACGGTCTTTTTTTATTTATAGCATAAAAAATAAAAAACCCACTAGTGATTAAATATCACCAAAAGAAAGCTCTATTTGTGTGAAAAAAAGGACACACGTTTCATATGAGTACAGTGTTGCATGAGTAATTGTCATTAAAACTGTGAGAGCACTGAAAGCTGAAAATTGGTCTGGGCAGGAAGGGGGTGTAAATGCACTGTATTGAGATGGTTAAAAATTAAATACTTTTTTTTGCGCTTTTTTCAATGTAAAACATGTAAATATATTTTAAAGGTGTAAAAATATTAACAAACAAAGCAAGCAAAAAAAAGTTTAAATTATTAATAGTTTATAATATAGAAGTGAACAAAAAAAATCAGCAGAAAAATAATATTTAAATGGTGAAGGAGAATAAGGAGTTAAATAAGGGGCTAAAACAGAGGAATATTAAATTTAAAAAAAAAATTTTTTTTACTAGACAGGTTGCTTTAAAGTGGATGTAAACCCACTCTCATTCTTTCTAAACTACTGGCATAGTAGTTATCTATAAGCCCTTGTACACACGGTCGGACTTTTTCCAATCATTCGCAGAGAATTCCGATCAGACAAAGTGCCACGCATGCTCAGATCAAAGTACAAGAGCAAAGCTATTGGCTACTAGGCTGAACGTAGTCCCGTCGGAACGAACGAACGTCATCACGTTCCGAACGATTGGATTTTCCGACAGCTTTGCCTGTGTATGCAACACCAGTTTAGGACAAAATCAGAATCTCTGACCGTGTGTACAAGCCTAAGGATATACAGGCCTCCTGCATGTATCCTTACCTGTCAAATGTCTCCCCTCTGTCTGTTAAGCGACCTTTTGCTATGATCACTAACATCCAGTTAAAATCCACAAAAGTCACCACATGACTTCAGCATGCCCAATCATGCTGAGGTGTGGAGCAGCCAATCCTGGGAGAGCTGGAGAAGAAAGGATGAGGAGATCTGAAGTACACAGAATGTCTCTCTCAGGCTCATGCATGCGATATGTAAATCACCTGTCACTCACAGCAAGGGGGAAGAACTGACTTCTATTTCTCTGTGTGTCAGTTTTTATCTCACTGAAAAAAGATAAGAGGACTGCTCAGAGCTGGATTCATTCTTCATGGCAAGACTGGGCACAGATGACATGAAACACCATACTGTACAAGGTGCAAGCCTTAATTTGAAAAAAAAAAATTGTGTTTAAATACCCCGTATTGAAACCTGCTAATGAATATACTGTAACAGAAAATGTGAAAGTGCAGTTTAGTGAGCTTGTATAAACAGAACCTCAGAGTAACTAATCTACAGAAATATGGCTACATACATAAATGCTTTGCGAAGAGAGGGAAGCATCAAAGAGCTGCTTCAGTTTCTTCCTCTATACATGCCTTATTGCATGGCGCTATACATGACTTCTAATTTTAGCAATTAGAAATACTACAGGCAACTCAAGCCAATGGATTGAGGTAGTCTTCTCTACTACCCCTGCAAGTCTCAGTTTTTCCCTCAACAATGTTGCATAAAATTGTCATAATCAGTTTCTTTATAAGCAACACAGTGAAAACTGATGGGATCCCGCAGTGTTACTATACAGGAGGGACTTTTGTATGGGGAGGAAAGGGAAAGGAGAGGGGTAAATTGAAAGAAAAGAGAAAAGTTGATTCAAGGCTAATTCATGGATGTTTCTATTATGCAAATTCCACTTTGCAATTCAGCTTTAGTTAGTTATGTTAAAATTCCGAAAACTTGGTAAGCATATGCAGTTGACTTTTCTGTTGAAGATGAACATCGGCGATCCAGGGGCATTCCATAAACTACAAGTAGCCCTCGGCAAAAAGTCAGACACTAGAATGTGTATGTCCTGCAATTAAGCCTGGGGGGGAGGGGGAATGTGGTCCCTGAACCTAGATGCACAAGATCACCATATCCTTCTTAATCTGAATGGAGTGGTACAATCTTAACCCTACCTTAGGTTTAGTTTGGCTTCTGGTTGTTGATCCTAGATTTGAAATCCCCAGAATCCCTTTTGCACATGATTCTCTTCCATCCAGGGCCACATTTACTGGGCTGCGTTCCGGAGGGAACTGAACATTCCTTCCTTCACGTATTAAACATTGCCCTATATTGTGCCCAATAGTACTCTACCCAAGTTTAGATGTATCTTTCCTATACAAGAACTATAAAACAGGATATGCGGTGGATAGGCTATTGGGGCCATCGTCCTTTTACTTACAGTGAAATATTGTTGCATTGTTGTTTAAGTTTCGTATGACACCTGCAGACTGGTAGCAAGGTTATTCTCCCTCTTGATGCTGTTGACCTGTTTCTTATCAGTCAGGCTTATCCCCCCTGTCTTGCTGTTCCCTGTTAAACTACTGTATGCAAGTTCCTCCTTATTGCAGCAGCATATGATTCCAGACATTCCCACTGTCCCCCTACAGCAGGCTTTTAAACTAGTCTGCTGACCGACCATCCAGCCCACTGTATTATAGGTGCATGGGTACTTCCACTTCCACCTCTGGTACCTTCTTTTATCTTTATCTTGTGATATCCACAAATTCTTTTCTCTCTCTTGTTCTCCCTACTCCTACTCTCTGGGTCTCCTACCCCTTTTCATCCCTGTTATTTTCATATCTCTGATCTTTTTCCCTCTCACCCCCCCCCCTTCTTTTCCTTAATTTCTCTCTCCCCCCCTTCTCTTTACCTTCCCTCTCCCCTATCTTTCTCTTTTCCCACTCTCTTCTTCTCCCCACTCCCCTGTCCTACTATCTCCTCCCCCTCATCCCTATTCCCCACCCCTCAAACCCTTTCCCCACCCCTCGACTACATTAGTTCTTCCTTAAGCTCAACCGCCTCGGTATAGGCAGGTACTCCGTAAACGAAGGCAAGTGAAAATACTGTCTCATAATTCCTCTCTTCACTCCCCTCGCACCATGCAGAAAGACCCGAGAGCCCATGACTCTTTATTGTTGAAGTGTTTGTCGCTTAATGTAAAAGGCCTAAATGTATTACAAGTTATATCTGCCCTCACTAAGCAGAAAGCCCAGTTTATTTTCCTCCAGGAAACCCATTTCTGGCTGAACTCTATTCCCAAGATGACTAACCATCTTTATCATACAGCGGTCCACTCCACAAATCCTACTGCAAAGACTAAAGGGGCCTCCGTATTAATATCCAAGCCCGCTCCCTTCCAAATGTCAGACTCTCTAGTAGACCCGGAGGGTAGATTTGTTTTTATTAAAGGCCTATATGCCTCCAGGCCACTTACACTGGCAAACATTTATTCCCCAAATGAACATCAGGTTTCCTTCTTCAGGAAAATCTGTGATCTCTTATTCTACTTTAGGGAGGGCATGGTCCTTCTTGGTGGAGACTTTAATATTCCACTGAACCCTGCCATTGATACCGCTTCAGGTAGCTCTATGCTGTCCTCCCGAGCCCTTCGCCAAATCAAACTACAACTTCAGAATCTGGGGCTGCACGATACATGGTGCATGTTATTTCCCTTGGTCAAAGACTATACTTTCTACTCCAATCTATTTCAAAAATACTCACGCATAGACTATTTCTTCCTCTCCCAACCTGATCTGACTTATCTCACACATGCTTCTCACACATGCTTCAATAGACCCAATGTACCTATCAGATCATCACCCTATCTCGGTGATCCTGACCTTTCTGGACTCAGTCCGGAGAACTAAAATTTGGCGGTTAAATTCAGCCTTACTTAAGGATGTGGAATTTACCACACGCCTAGAATCTCTAATCCGCGAATACGTCATAGAAAATACTACTAATATCCCCAATCACCCTCTGGGAGGCACATAAATGTGTTATCCGGGGTGAACTAATGGCGCAAGCAGCGAAAGTCAAAAGACAACATCAGGATACTATAGTAAGAATAATTGATAAAATTAAACCACTAGAGGCCTCACACAAACACTCCCACTCGCAGCAGTCCCTACAAGAATTGTCCCATTATCGTTCCTTGCTACTAGAATAACCGGGGAAGCACACGAGACACCGATATGTCCTCCATCAGAGAGTTTTTTTACAAACAGGGCAATAAATGTGGGAGGATGTTGGCACGGGTAGTAAGTGCCTCCAGACCTTCCAAGACAATCCATCAAAGTCAAAATTTACAAGGTACGTCCCTGTCTAAAAATGAAGATATTGCAAGATGCTTTGAACAATATTATAAAAAAAACTATATAATCTAAAATCTACCACCCAGAACCCAGATCAGGAAGAAAGGAGATCAGAAGCCATCAGAAACTTTCTAGCTCAATATTGCACGAAACCTCTTCCTCGGTCGTAAACTAAGGATATGGAGCAACCCCTATCTATATCAGAGCTCCAAGTCACCTTGAAACAAATGAAAACGGGGAAGAGCCTGAGCCCTGATGGGTTTACATTGCAATACTACAAAATTATTTTCCACTGTGCTGTCCCCGAAGCTGATAACCACCTTCATTGCCATGGCAAGCCCCAAGACTTCGGTTGATCGCATGCTAGAGGCCCACATTATGGTCATACCAAAAGAAGGCAAAGATACCACGTAGGTACAGAATTATAGACCCATATCCCTCCTTAACCTGGATATTAAACTTTATGCCAAAATCTTAGCTAACAGATTGTCCCCGCTCCTACCCACCTTATCTCTTTAGACCAGGTGGGCTTTGTCCCAGGAAGGGAGGCCAGGGACAACACCATTAGAGCATTACATCTCCATCACTGGCTTACCACTTCGAAAATCCAAGGCTTTTTTTTATCCCTAGGCGCTGAGAAGGCATTTGACAGAGTGGCCTGGGAGTACATGCACGAGACTCTGAGGGCAATTGGCCTTCGTTCTCGCATGTTGGCCCATATCTTGGCTTTATATTCCTCTCCGAGTGTGAGCGTAAGAGTTAATGGCCACCTGTCAAACGCTTTCACCATAAGTAATGTTACCCGCCAGGGTTGTCCTTTGTCCCTCTTAATTTTTGTCCTGCTACTAGAACACTTCCTTAATAGACTAAGAGATAACCCCACTATTAAAGGTCTAGTGATATGAGACGGGGAGTATAAAGTGGCTGCCTTTGCGGACGACATCCTCCTGTCCCTCACCTCCCCACTCACTTCCATACCTAACTTGTTAAAAGATATAGAACACTTTGGGACCCTATCACATCTAAAGATCAACTACGTGAAATCGCAAGCCTTGAACGTCTCCCTCACAAATAAAGAGGTAGAATGTTGCCAGAGCTCCTTCCCCTTCTTATGGAATCAGAAGGCCATCACGTATCTGGGTATACGAATCACGGCAAAAATGACCAACCTATATAATGAGATCTTTCTGGTAGCCCTGAAAAAAGCCCAACATGATGTGAAAGAATGGGGAAATCTTAACGTCTTGTGGTTTGCCGATCGGCTCTTCTGAAAATCATAGTCCTACCGCGCCTTTTTTATTTTATCCAGTGCATTCCCATCAGCCTACCAACATCCTTCTTTGCACCATACAAGCAGGCATCTTCACTGTTTATATGGAGGAATTCTCCACCTCGTATTAAATACACTCGTCTTACACACCCAAAATTCAGAGGTGGTATTTGGCTACCGGACTTTTATAAATACTTCCTGGCAAGTCATCTAGCTCGAATCATTGATTGGAACATTCATGAGGCTGGAAAGGTCTGGGTAACCCTATAAAAATCATTCACACGACTCTCCCTTGGATCCCTACCCTGGTTACTGCCCCGACATTGGCCACCAGAGATCTTGGCACACCCTCTTATTTATCAGTCCCTTAGCGCCTTCAGACGGGTAACAAAAACTGCAACAATATCCTCTGTCCCTGGTCCCCTAACCCCACTGAGGGGTAATCTGCGAGTCTCGACCTCCTTTCTCAGTCAGGAATGGCCATATGACAAAGTTCTAGCACATCAATTCTTTGCCCGCAGCTCTTCCCACTCTTATGAGGACTTAGTAGCTTCCTCCCGCTCTAACTCCTTCCCATTTTGGTTGTATAGACAGATTTCCTGTCCACTCAGGCAACCACCATACTCATCTAACCAAAACAGAATATTATAAGTCCTTGGCCATGCATATGGTGAATGCGGCGAGACTATGCATTCCGGTGCATTGGCGATCCACACACACTCTGACGATTGGCAAATGGTTCTTGAGCATTTCCAAAATAGAGGAATGGAAGAGTTAGTGCACATTTCCCAAGAGCGTATCCAAAAATTTACAACAACATGGGCCTGTTGGACTCACTTTAAATCAACATTGCGTTTCCAAGCCTATGGCTCTTAACCCCCCTGACGGTATTCCCGAGTCTGGCTCGGGTGGAATTTTTATACCAAAAGCGGTATCCATGAGCCAGACTTGGGACTGCATCGCTGGATAATTTTTATTATTGTTATATTATTATTTGGTATAATTATTTGTAGTTATTTATTATATTATAATTTATGATTTCATTTTTCAAACTTTATCATACCCGGGATGTCTGCTAGACTCTGGTTTGGACAGATTTAAGAGAGTTATTCCTAAGAATTACAGGACTACAATATAAAACGCCAAATTTTCATGCAAAATAATGGTACCGCTTTTAGCCCCTAAAATCCAAAATAATCGTACCGCCAGGGAGGTTAAACCATAAGCGCCACCAGCTTAGCTGTAGGTGGTAAAAGAAAATATACAGAGGCGGCTGGTTCACATTGGGGAATGAGCATGGACCCTGACAACCCCTATACCTTAAACTCCTTCCCTCCCTTGAGTATTGCCTCTCCCCCACTCCCTCCCCCTTTTTCTTGTTCTTGCTTGCTCTCTCTTACCTTCTCCTAGACTTCTTCTTATTCTCTCTTGATCTCTCCTACTTGCTCCCTCTATACCCTATTCTTCCACTTTCTCCCCTCTTTAATGGAACAAATTGTTCTTCCTCCACCCGTGATCAGAGATGGCTATATTGTTATATCTTACTAGTTTTGGATTTTGAAGCAGGATCTCCAGTTGGTTTAATAACCACTTAATATCCATGATATATATGTTGTGCCCTGGAATTTTGCATGCAATATCTCTGTGTTATGTTTTCGTTGTATAAGCTGTCTTTCTGCAAATATTAATAACATTTTTATGAAAAAAAAAAAAAGAAGAAAGAAACCTAAGGCTCACTTCAATACACATAACGCATACTACTATTTTATTTTCTGTGCAATCGAACAGAAGAGTTCCAATGAAAGTGTTTGTTACCCCAGTATTTCATATTCCTGATATGTGCCCGCTGTACCATGTACTTGTATGAAAAAATATCCTGCTCTCTTTGTATTGCTTCATTTGTGTCCCTGTCAGTCCTTCTGCTTTCCTATGAATAACTGATCACACTAAGCAGGAGAACAGACTGTGGTCAGTTCTCTAACTGTGCAGAGAACTCAGCCTTCTCTCTTTCAATGATCACACTTCTCTTTTCCCCCCAGCTCTTATGCAGCTGAGAACAGAAAAGTATTTATAATTTTTTTTATATCTATACACAAATGTTTTGCCTTTCATTTCTTATTTAAACTGAATGGGTTGTTTTACAAGGTGATCATTTACAATCACTTTAAGTTAATAAACCTGTCATTAGAGGAACACAAAGGCTGCAAAGACTGACCTTGTTATGAAAATGTTGGTTGCCTAGATATCAAGCTGGTTCTCAATGTCAATGAGTCAGAAAGTATTAAAGAGGAAGTAAACCCTGCAAAGGCAAAGCATAATGGACTACTATGCATCGCATAGTAGTCCATTATGTGTCACTTAGCTGACACAGGAGCCAGCGATGTCACCGCTGTCCCCTGTAGTCCAGCGCATCCATCTTCTCGGTGGGTCTCGCTGCTCCGCCACTGTCATTCGCATGCGCATGGGAGCAGACACGCGCGGCATCTTCGTCATTGACGGTGCTGTGCTCAGTGCACCTGCGCGCCGCTGTCTACGGCACATGCGCCGTAGACAGTGGTGCCTGTCTTTCGGCAAATATCTCCTAAACCGTGTAGGTTTAGGAGATATTACTTAATCTAGGCTTACCTATAGGTCAAAGTGTGTTGTAAGGGTTTACAACCACTTTAAAGCTATAGGAACAGCCTAGCAGCCAATCAACTAGCATTTTGAGAAGATAATCAACAATGGTAAACACAAGGTTCCTCTCACGACTTTAAAGTGTACAGCCAAAAATGCAATCTGTCCCCACTGACCAGGAAGGATACAATCAGTTTATCTATATTAAAGCGGAACTTCAGTCATTTTTTTCATCTTTCCATCTATTAAATCTTCTGCCCTTGTTGTTTTAACTTTGGATAGTAAAAAAACAAAATTCTGCCAGTACCTTATACAGCCCATTTCCTGTTTCTTGTCTGTTAAAATGCCTAAGCTTATGACATCATGCACAGCTCTCTCACTCTCCTGAGAGTTTGCAAGGAAAGTAGGGAGGATGAGTCATAAGAGGGCCAATGAGAGCTGCAGAGCTGGAGGTGTGCCTCTGTGTGTCTGTGTAAATCCAGGAAGTAAACAGGCATCAGCTTCAGCTGCCAACAGTTAAAATGTAGGGAGATTTCTACAGCATATTTGGTAAGTACAGAATCATAGTATACAGAAAATAATATGCAAAGTGGTTGGAGGGAAGCTTCAGGATGACAAAGATGTTTTTATTACAAATGATGTGAGCAGACTGCAGTTCCTCGTTAAAAGAGAAGTTCGGGAATTGAAAAAAAATAAACTGTCATACTTACCTAGGTGGATGTAGTATGGGTCTGATGCTGGATTTGTCCCCCCACTGCCTTAAAGACCCAGAACTTAGTGATCAAAGACTGCTGTTTGATCAGTTCTTGTTCTTTACTGAGCAGAGAGTTGGTGATTGTAAATCACCAGCTCTCTGCTCTGCCCCGCCAGTGCTCACTGGAGCGTTGGGCTGTGGAGAGGGCAGGGGCTGCTGGCTCAGACTCCCAGCAGCATGCCGATCAGGCATCTGGGTGGAACCTGACATTAAAAGTCAGGATTGATCCAGAGCCTGGTTGCAGGAGTGCAGAATGAAGTTTAAAGTGATTGTAAACCTCAGACATGAAATATGAACTATATCAGTGATGCCGAACCTTGGCACCCCATTTCCCATAATGCTCGTGCACTCTGAAGTGTAATTTAGCATCATGGGAAAGGCAGTTCCAAAAAATCTGGGGTGCCAAGGTTTGCCATCACTGTTCTATAGTGTGTACTTGTTTCAATTAAGAGCACTAAAAGTGTCACTTCTATCTGCTGCTTCGTTTCTCTGCTATCAGCATGAATCACTTCTGACAAGTTTTCCTGACACCACAAGAAAAATGGTGACGGGAAGGATCTTCAGCTGATTGACAGTCTCAGCTCTCTTCCTGTATGCTGTTTGAAGCAGGGGTGTGTTCCTTCCCACCAATCAGCTGTCAGAGCTCTCCTCACTGAGCTCTGCAGAGTGTAAGACAGGGGTTTTATGGTAAACATGACCCCCCCAGCCCCAGTTAATATAAACGAATCATAAGATAGCAATTAATATTTACCTCCAAATGAAAGCCCAATTTGTCCTGAAACCAACAAGGTATAATCCACATGGATCACTATGTAGTTGCAATGTTATGTACAGTTTTGCTAACAGTTGCAAAATACAGGCATTAGGATTTGTTCTACTCTCCATCATGGAAAGGGTCAATATATGTTGCATAATGTGTTATCTTTTCATATATACTGTATATATTGAATTAGAATAACTCATATAAACAACAAATTGCTGAGAACTCACACTGATCCGATCAGCATGAGAATTTGATGCCAAGGCATGCTCAGTCTTCTAATTAAAAGTTTTGTTTTTTTAGATAAAATGCCAATGATTACATCATGTTTTGCAGGTATTCAAAATACTGAAATTATTTGAATGAATGTTTTCAGATTTTCTGCAAGCATTTCTGAGCTAACTGGATGGTAAAGGGGTTGGAAAGCTTGTAATAATGAGCATGGTTACATTGTAGAAGGGCTCTGTAGCTTTCATAGAAACTGTAGGAAAAAAATCCAAAAACACATTTAGAGTTGTTTTCCTTCCTCCTCAGAAAAGCAAACAATTTTTTCACTGCTTATACACAGAATCTAAAAAAAAAAAAAAGCCTAGAAGATGTTAATTATCTATTGTTCCCAGTGTGAGATCTGTCTCTTCAGGGACAGTTAGAGGGTCCATACATACTAGGCAGATAAAAAAAATGCCTGAACCACTGGCAGAAGAAGAAGCTTAAAAAAGCTCATAGTGTCTCTTTAGCCCTGTACACACTATCAAGTCAAAAAACGTTACCCTGTGACACTGCGCTATCCAAAAAAACAAAACAAAATAAAGCTGCTAACACAATCACAAGGATATAGAACAGTGAATCATTTACAAATATTAAATCATAGTGTAGCGCTAGAAAAGACAAACAAGAGTAACCTAATACATGACGATACGTGATCATACAATGTTTAACCAAACATTAAACACAAAAATCATAAAATGTGCAAAAAATACACCTTAAGTGCATAATTCATAAGTGTATATAGTAATACAAAAAAAGTCCAAGGTAAGGATAAGAGTCTCTATATAAATGTTGATCCAATCCAAACGTGAGATGAAGGTCACCATCCACCTTCTTTAAATGAGACTAACAAGCAGACACCATGTGGTATTCCCGTCACCTTTTAAGATAGAGGCTTACCAGATGTAATGGATCCAAACGAATGTACATTCGAAGGATCACAAAGGCTTGTGCACTCGTATGCGAGCTTTCAAAAGCAAATTTTCCAGGGAAGTAACGAATCAAACTAATCCATTCAGGTGCCCAAGATAGTTGTTAAATCCTCAGCGGTAAAATCCAACTCAAATTGTTGAACCCATACAAAGAGAAATAAGGGCCACAATAGTGTAATTCCGTTTAAGAAAAAAATTTAATAAAAAAGGTAATGAACTTACATATAACCAGAGAATCAAGCGCTTATTCAATAAAAACAGTGCTACAGTAGGAGTCCCGACGCGTTTCGTCCTCCAAAGACGTCATCTGGGGTAACACTCCACTGTAGCACACTTACTTTTATATCCAACCTTCCAATCTGGGCAAAAATTCCATCTGCCTGTGTCACCGCATATTACTTCCGGTTTAAGATGGCGCCCGGCGTGCGTTCCACGCCTCATTCTGATGTTATCACATAAATCTGCTAGCGATTCTATGTTATAACATATATCAAGTAAAACGATAAGTGAAACCAGCATTAACACGCCTAAATGGACGAAATAGTAAGACAATTGACGTTGTACCATAAACGTCATTTCCGGGTCATGGCTGGGGTGTTAACCAATGAAGTTAATAAACGTAGGTGTGGCTTCAATAATCACCTAACTATCCTATCCCGTCAACGAGGCCACACCCACCGGAAACGCCCAACACGAGAAACTCCTCTCATAGTGGGCGCATCCCGGATTGGAGCGTGACGCTTCCGGCCAGCGATGCTGGAACGCACCGCACACAGGAAGCGCCACCACAGAAGGCGCATCCGACGCCGGAAGTGACGTAGAAGAAAATACGTCACTTCCAGTCACCAACGGAACGCATATAAACATACTCCGGAACGCACGGCTCAAAGGGCTGTGCACTTATACACCCGCCCACTTCAAGGTGCAAGAAGTACTAAAAAAAAAAAATAGACTTTATACCAATCTCACTATATATTAAATAAAAAGTAAAAAATCCACATATAAAAATTTATTGTATATACCGGATTTCGCCTAACAAGTAATCCAGAAGTGCGTTCACCATACATTCTAAAGGACGTGAATATATCACCCCCAACTTTAGAAGACTAATTATATAAAAAATAATTGTATAAAAAATAACAAACAGCTATGCACACAAACCAGCAATAGTATACTATATGCCGGTATGTGCATAATACCATATAGCGATGACATATAAGGCAGATAGAATTCTGTCCCAGGAATGATACAACATGTAAATAAATAACAACCCTGAAAAAAATTTCATTTACATAAAAATTAAAAAAATATTAAAAATATAGAAAATTCAAAGCTGAAATGAAACATTGCCATTATACACATTAACCATCATTAATGAAAGCATTAATATCCCACTCTACATTTAAACCAAATGGAGAGTAGGATCGAATCGTATATATATCCAGTAGGTCTCTAATCTGGAAACACCCCGAGTCATGGCACCACCCCTCCAAGGGGGTGTGTATTTATCAATAGCCAAAAACTGGGTACCTGTAGGATCGCTGTTGTGACATTCCCTATAGTGTCTCGGAACAGTATGTTTGGAGACCTTACCCCTTATCAGGGCTATATGCTCACCTACCCTAATCGCAAACGTTCTTGTTGTCCTCCCCACATATTGTTTGCCGCACGGGCAAGTGATCAAATACACTACGTACCTGGTGCTACAGGTACAGAATGATTTTATAGTGTGTGTTCTATTAGTTGTTGTTGATGTAAACTCAGTTGTTTTCTGTCTTCCGGCTGTATTAAATTGGCACACACTACATTTTTTACAAGGATAAAAACCTGTTAAATTATGAAAAAATGATGGACGACAGGGTGGATTAATAACATTGGGAGCAATGCGGCTCCGTAAAGAGGGTGCACCCCTAAAGAGTACTTTCGCCCGCTTAGGTAACCTAGAACTGAGAACTGGATCACTTCTCAACACATCCACATGTCTGTTTATAATGGTCTTGATTTGTTTGTGCTGTACTGAAAAAGATGTAAGCATAGACCATCTATAAGTATCATCAGATTCTTGGCGTAATTTCTCAGCAACGAGGCTTTCCCTGTTAGTATCGATGACTTTCTGTATCTCTACATCAAGAACCTTAGCATCATATCCTTTATCCTCAAATTTTTGTTTAAGGGTTTCTGCCTGTGTCCTAAACATATCCAGGTCCGTGCAGTTCCTCCGCAGTCGTAAGAACTGGCTGCGTGGTATCGAACTCAACCATGATCTATGATGACAGCTATCGAGGGGAATAAAGCTATTCCTGTCCGTCGGTTTAAAGTGCGTTTTAAACACAAATTTATTATCTATTAACTCTATCTCTAAATCAAGAAAGTTAATCCTAGAGAAACTCATTTCAAACGATAGTGAAATGCCCCTGTCATTACAGTTCAAATTCTTAAAAAATTCAGTCAACGAATCCGGTGAACCACTCCATAGGAGGAGGATGTCGTCTATATACCTGGCCCACAGGACCAAAGAAGGGTTCCGTTGGGCATAGACGACATCCTCCTCCCACTTGGCCATAAATAAGTTAGCAAGACTAGGGGCAAACTTTGCCCCCATTGCCACACCACGTTGTTGTAAATAATACTTATCGTTAAACCAAAAATAGTTGTGTTCCATGGCAAATTCCAAAAGTTCTATGAGGTAGTCACATTGAAATGACGCCAGAGAGTCCTCAAGATCCAGAAAATGCCGGACGGCCTCTATACCCATCCCTTGAGGTATGCAAGTATAGAGGGACCCTACATCAGCTGTAGCCATAATACATTGCTCATGAAGCACTATGTCTTCAAGTCTCCTAATTGTAGCACCAGTATCTTTAAGATAAGAGGGGTTTTTTTTAACAAGGGGTTGCAAATAAAAATCTATATACCGGCCTATACGTGAAGTGACCGAATTAATGCCACTCACTATGGGCCTACCAGGGGGGCTCACCAGATCTTTATGGATCTTCGGTAAATAGTAGATTACGGGAATTCGTGGGGAAATAGGAACCAAAAAATTTTTTTCTTTATTATTCAAAATTTTTAAATCATAGCCTCTATTAATAAGATCCTTAAGTTGTTTTTTATATACATTCGTAGGATTATTGGGAAGTTGCTTATAGGTTCCTGGTTCACCTAGAATCCTATGCATTTCAATTTCGTACTGTTCCCTATCTAAAATCACAACACCCCCACCCTTATCCGCTGGACGTATAACGACGTCTTTTTGTTCACATAAAGATTTAAAACCAATTGTTGAAAAAGTGGTTCTATTATTACATTTAGTAGGTAGTCTATCCAGATCCTTTAATACTAAATCCTTGAATATTCTTACAGCTGGAACAGTGGGTACAGGGGGTACAAAAAAAGACGGGTTGGCTAACCCTGAATGTACGGTTCCCGATGTGGCCGCTAAATAATCTGTTCTAAAGGGATTGGTTGTCAAATACCGCTGAATATTAATCTTTCTAATAAATTTGTGTATATCTATAAAAGTATTGAATTTATTGAGTGGTTTAGGGGGTGCATACTTTAATCCCTTATCCAGTACTGACAGTTCAGCATGAGAGAAGGTTTTCTTACTTAAAGCGGTAGTAAACCCGCATTTTTTTTTTTTTTTTTTTTAAACCTGCAAAGCAAAAGGCATAATGAGCTAGTATGCACCGCATACTAGCTCATTATGAAATACTTACCTTAGAACGAGGCCCCGACATCTCGCCCGATCCACGCCGAGGAAGCCGACATGCTCCCTCGGCGTCTCTTCCGGGTATCGCGGCTCCGGCGCTGTGAGTGGCCGGAGCCGCGATATCGTCACTCCCGCGCATGCGCGCGGGAGATTTAAATCCGGCCGGACGAGCGCTGCCGGATTTTCGCGGAGAGAACCCCCTTGTGCGCATGCGCCGCTGCAGTCAGCGGCGCATACCGAGGGGAATATCTCCTAAACCGTACAGGTTTAGGAGATATTTTTTTTACCTACAGGTAAGCCTTATTATAGGCTTTCCTGTAGGTAAAAGTTAAAAAAGTGGGTTTACTTCCACTTTAAATTAAACACACCCTGTCCTACTAGACCCACCTTCTTTTTCCTCCTTTGTAATCGTTTGAAAACAACTGAGTTTACATCAACAACAACTAATAGAACACACACTATAAAATCATTCTGTACCTGTAGCACCAGGTACGTAGTGTATTTGATCACTTGCCCGTGCGGCAAACAATATGTGGGGAGGACAACAAGAACGTTTGCGATTAGGGTAGGTGAGCATATAGCCCTGATAAGGGGTAAGGTCTCCAAACATACTGTTCCGAGACACTATAGGGAATGTCACAACAGCGATCCTACAGGTACCCAGTTTTTGGCTATTGATAAATACACACCCCCTTGGAGGGGTGGTGCCATGACTCGGGGTGTTTCCAGATTAGAGACCTACTGGATATATACGATTCGATCCTACTCTCCATTTGGTTTAAATGTAGAGTGGGATATTAATGCTTTCATTAATGATGGTTAATGTGTATAATGGCAATGTTTCATTTCAGCTTTGAATTTTCTATATTTTTAATATTTTTTTAATTTTTATGTAAATGAAATTTTTTTCAGGGTTGTTATTTATTTACATGTTGTATCATTCCTGGGACAGAATTCTATCTGCCTTATATGTCATCGCTATATGGTATTATGCACATACCGGCATATAGTATACTATTGCTGGTTTGTGTGCATAGCTGTTTGGTATTTTTTATACAATTATTTTTTATATAATTAGTCTTCTAAAGTTGGGGGTGATATATTCATGTCCTTTAGACTGTATGGTGAACGCACTTCTGGATTACTTGTTAGGTGAAAATCCGGTATATACAATAAATTTTTATATGTGGATTTTTTACTTTTTATTTAATATATAGTGAGATTGGTATAAAGTCTATTTTTTTTTTTTAGTACTTCTTGCACCTTGAAGTGGGCGGGTGTATAAGTGCACAGCCCTTTGAGCCGTGCGTTCCGGAGTATGTTTATATGCGTTCCGTTGGTGACTGGAAGTGACGTATTTTCTTCTACGTCACTTCCGGCGTCGGATGCGCCTTCTGTGGTGGCGCTTCCTGTGTGCGGTGCGTTCCAGCATCGCTGGCCGGAAGCGTCACGCTCCAATCCGGGATGCGCCCACTATGAGAGGAGTTTCTCGTGTTGGGCGTTTCCAGTGGGTGTGGCCTCGTTGACGGGATAGGATAGTTAGGTGATTATTGAAGCCACACCTACGTTTATTAACTTCATTGGTTAACACCCCAGCCATGACCTGGAAATGACGTTTATGGTACAACGTCAATTGTCTTACTATTTCGTCCATTTAGGCGTGTTAATGCTGGTTTCACTTATCGTTTTACTTGATATATGTTATAACATAGAATCGCTAGCAGATTTATGTGATAACATCAGAATGAGGCGTGGAACGCACGCCGGGCGCCATCTTAAACCGGAAGTAATATGCGGTGACACAGACAGATGGAATTTTTGCCCAGATTGGAAGGTTGGATATAAAAGTAAGTGTGCTACAGTGGAGTGTTACCCCAGATGACATCTTTGGAGGACGAAACGCGTCGGGACTCCTACTGTAGCACTGTTTTTAATGAATAAGCACTTGATTCTCTGGTTATATGTAAGTTCATTACCTTTTTTATTAAATTTTTTTCTTAAACGGAATTACACTATTGTGGCCCTTATTTCTCTTTGTATGGGTTCAACAATTTGAGTTGGATTTTACCGCTGAGGATTTAACAACTATCTTGGGCACCTGAATGGATTAGTTTGATTCGTTACTTCCCTGGAAAATTTGCTTTTGAAAGCTCGCATACGAGTGCACAAGCCTTTGTGATCCTTCGAATGTACATTCGTTTGGATCCATTACATCTGGTAAGCCTCTATCTTAAAAGGTGACGGGAATACCACATGGTGTCTGCTTGTTAGTCTCATTTAAAGAAGGTGGATGGTGACCTTCATCTCACGTTTGGATTGGATCAACATTTATATAGAGACTCTTATCCTTACCTTGGACTTTTTTTGTATTACTATATACACTTATGAACTGTACACACTATCAGATTGTCTGCTGATTTTTTCCATCAGATTTACCAAAACCATATAATATGAGGTCAAACCTTAGGGGTTTCAATGTGTATGCAATCAGGCAGGCCCTTGTACTACATGGTTTTGGTAAACCTGAAGGAAAAAATCAGCAGGCAATCTGATAGTGTGTATGGGGCTTTATTGCACATGAGTTTAGACGTGTTAATGGGCATTTGCTTTTATGAGCGTTTTTTCCAAAACATTCCTCTCTGCTAATTATTAACTATAATAAATGTACACTTAAAAACTATGAATGTTCTTAGCCCTTGTACACACGGCTGGACATTCCGACAACAAAATCCTAAGGATTTTGTCCAAAACTTGTGTTGACGTTATTTCGTTATGACGGGACTACGTTCAGGCTAGTAGCCAATAGCTTTGGTCTTGGAATTTGATCTGAGCATGCGTGGCACTTTGTCCGATTGGAATTCTCTACACACAATCGCACAAAGTCCGATCGGATCATGTTGTCGGAAAGTTTTATAGCCCAGCTCTAAAACTTTGTCCGTCGGATATTCCGACAGAAACAGTCCGATGGAGCCCACACACAGTCGGATTATCCGACAACGCGGTCCGATCGGACATTTTCCGTCGGAATGTCCGACCGTGTGTACAAGGGCATAGACGTTGTGTGTAGGCACACCAAGTGTTTTTTTCTACGTGAAAGCTCCTCTCGAAAACACTCCTCTGCAAATATGCCTCTAAACGTCCAAATGTGCATGGACAAATAGACTAACATAAAACACAATATACAGGATGAAGTAAAGAATGGCAAAAGCCTATATAAGTAGTATTTTCTATGCCCAGTGTGCATGAGGCCTCACATGACTTCAGTAAAATATGGCATACAGTGTGCATGCCCTAACTAGAGGGCAATATATATTTGTCTTTGCTTTACTGAAATGATATTCATGACATCTTGCTGAAATAAACATATAGTACATAATTTCTGCAAAGAACTGCACATATGACAAGTGTATTATGTTACAGCAAAGAAAATGAGCACACAATAAAAGTTATATTTTTTTATCATTAATGAAATGTGATTAGTTCCTATGGTCAACAACTTCAATATTGTTTCACATTTTCTTTTTTCAAGTTATGTTGCAACAGTACCGGTATGTTATTTAAACAAAACACAGTGAGTAGAGTTGGGTGAACGGTTCGGGCCGAGCAAAAGCTCCTGTTAGCCCCTTCAGTGAACACCCGAAATTGTGGGGCGCACAGTGGGATGTTTGCCCGCCGAGCGCCCCACAATGCATTGCGCTCTTCACAGTGCATTATAGGGTCCTAATTGGATGAAGCAATTCACCTGATAGGTGGTCAGGTGCAAGGCTTTGCCCAATCAGGGCACAGAGCACTGTCAGAGCCCTGAGTGGACAAAGTCATGATGACTTTGCCAATCATGACTCAGTTCTCATAGTCCCACCTGATACTGCAAAAGGTTCCCTCCCACAGGAAGCTTTTGCAGTGTGTTGTTGGAGTGGAGATAGATAGAACAGGGCTCATTTTTCTACTAGCAAATGAATGTGTTAGCTAATTGAGACTTATTGTGAGTGTAGAGTGTTAGTGTAGTATAGTGTGTAAATATAGTGTAGTGTGGTGTGTCAGTATAGTGTGAGTACAGTATAGTGTGATTATAGTGTGTCAGCATAGTGTGAGTATAGTGTAGTGTGTCAGTATATTGTGAGTATAATGTAGTGTGTACAGTGCCTTGAAAAAGTAGTCATACCCCTTGAAATTTTCCTCATTTTGTCATGTTACAACCAAAAACGTAAATGGATGTTATTGGAATTTTATGTGATAAACCAACACACAGTAGCACATATTTGTGAAGTGGACGGAAAATGATAAATGGTTTTCAACATTTTTTACAAATAAATAAATACCCCTAACTAAAATCTAGTGGAACCAATTGCCTTCAGAAGTCACCTAAATAGTAATTAGAGTCCACCAGTGTGTAATTTAAACTCAGTATAAATACAGCTGTTCCTTGAAGCCCTCAGAGGTTTGTTAACGAACCTTAGTGAACAAACAGCATCATACATGCCAAGAAACACACCAGACAGGTCAGGGATAAAGTTGTGGAGAAGTTTAAAGTAGGTTTAGGCTATACAAATGTATCCTAAGGATTGAACATCTTACAGAGGGCACAACTGAAAACCTACCAAGACATGGCCGTCCACCTAAACTGACAGACCGGGCAAGGAGAGAAGCCAAGAGGCCCATGGTAACTCTGGAGGAGCTGCAGAGATCCACAGTTCAGTTGGAAGAATATGTCCATAGGATAACTAATAGCCGTGCCCTCTACAAATCTAGCCTTTATGGAAGAGTGGCAAGAAGAAAGCCATTTTTGAAAGAAAGCCATAAGAAGTCCCATTTGCAGTTTGTGAGAAGCCATGTGGGGGACACAGCAAACATGTGGAAGAAGGTGAACTGGTCAGATGAGACCAAAATTCAACTTTTTGGCCTAAAAGCAAAATGCTATGTGTAGCGGAAAACTAAGACTGCACATCACCCTGAGCACAACATCCCCACCGTGAAACATTGTGGTGGCAGCATCATGTTGTGGGGATGCTTTTCTTCAGCAGGGACAGGAAAGCCGGTCAGAGTTGATGGGAAGATGGATGGTCAATCTTAGAAGAAAACCTGGGGCAGAGGTTCACCTTCCAGCAGGACAACAACCCTAAAAACATACAGCCAGAGCAACAATGGAATGGTTTCATCAAAGCATATTTATGTGTTATGTCCTGTACACACGGTCAGACTTTCTGACTAAAAATGTGCGATCGGATCGTGTGTGAGCTCAATCTGACTTTTTCTGCTGGAATTTCCGACACACGAAGTTTGAGATCTGGATCTAAAATTTTCTGACAACAAAATCCGATCGTTTAAATTCCAATTGTGTCTAGACAATTACGACGCACAAAGTGCCACGCATGCTCAGAATAAATTATAAGACAAAAGCTATTGGCTACTGGCCTCTTTATACTCCTGTTGTTCGTGTTTTACGTCACCTCGTTCTGAACGATCAGATTTTCTGACAACTTTGTGCGACCATGTGTATGCAAGACAAGTTTGGGCCAAAATCCGTCGGGAAAAAATCAGACGGATTTTGTCATCGGAATGTCCAACTGTGTGTACAGGGCATTAGAATGGCACAGTCAAAGTCCAGACCTAAATACAAATGAAAATCTGTGGCAAGACTTGAAAAATGCTGTTCACAGATGCTTTCCATCCAATCTGACAGAGCTTGAGCTATTATGCAGTGGGCAAAAATGTTACTTTCTAGATGCACAAAGCTGGTAGAGACATACCCAAAAAGACGTGCAGCTGTAATTGCAGCGAAAGGTCGTTCTACAAAGTATTGACTCAGGGGGGCTAAATACAAATGCATTCCACACTTGTTGAAAACCATTATTTTCCTTCCACTTCACAATTTTGTGCCACTTTGTGTTGGTCTAACATAAAATCCCAATAAAATACATTTAGGTTTTGGTTGTAACATGACAAAATGTGGAAACCTTCAAGGCACTATAGTGTCAGTGTAGTGTGTTAGGCCGCGTATACACGGGCGGATTGTCTGTCCAACTAAGTTCGTCAGACAATCCGACAGACAGTCCGTCCAAATTTTGAATGAACGGACTTGACCACACACGATGAACAGACAGTCCGCTGAAAACTTGCGCGATGACGTGTACAGCACGTATGACGGGACTAGAAAAACGATGTCCAATACACTGCAATGCAACCTTCGGCCGTGTAAATCCTTTCTGAGCATGCGCCATACTTAGTCCATCCAACTTGCCTACACACGAGCGGACTGTCCGCTGAAACCAAGTTTGGACGGACAAAACCAAGTTTGGACGGACAAAATTACGGAAAATCCGAAATACTAAGTCCGTCAGATTGTCCGCTGAAAAAGTCAGCTGAAGCCCACACACGAGCGGATTGTCCGCTGAAACACGGTTCAGCGGACTAAGTTGGGCAGACAATCCGCCCGTGTGTACGCGGCCTTAGTGTAGCGAAGTGTTTAACACAGTATTACATAACATTTAGTGCGACGCCACACAACACACAAGAGATGAGGGAGGAGGAGGATTCTGGCAGTTTTGGAGGCATTGAAGCAGAAGAGGCCAAACATCAAACCTTAAGAGATGGTTTTCAGTCCCCAAAAACCTTAAAAGTAGTACATGCTGTGATGAGGCAGTTCCAGATAGTGTAGATAGTGTAATCCTCAATGACCCAGAGGACTCTGCTTCTCATGCCTCCACAAATTTGGGGTTCATGGGCTTGGTTATTCTTTAAAGCATGCAAAAGGAAGCAATAATTTATGGCATCAAGGAGAAGGATCATTATTGGTTGGTAACCCTCTGTGACCACTGTTACAAGGGTAAAGTCTCGGAGCTCATCCTGCCCTCACAGAGGGAGCACAGGAAGAAATATCTCGAGGATACCTTAAAGAGGAGTTCATGTAACACCTTTCCTGACTCTGATAGGTTACAGTCTCAAAGAAAAGGTAGTTTTGAAGCTTCTGTTGGTCAAAGGAGGAGTGGTGGAAAAGGGGGCCAGAACTTGCCCAGTACTATACAATTGAGCTGCTAGGCTGCCCTTTTTCCAGCTTGCGATCGGACATTCAGTGATGCTGAAAGGTTTTGTGACAGATAAAAGAGCATGTCTGTCCACAGACTCCATTGACCGGCTGACTTATCAAAATAAATCAGTCCATACTGTATCAGTATTACAGGATTTAGATCAATTCAAAGTAAAGAGAGTCTCGGACCCTATTCATATTAAACAAGGAATACACAGACTAATGCCCTTTCCAGACAGTCGGAAATTCTGATGGAAAAAGTCAGATCGGATTATATTGTTGAAAAATCCGATCATGTGTGGGCTCTATCGAGCTGGATCTCAAACTTTCTGACAAAAAAATCCAATCTGACTTTTTCCAATAGTTTGTAGAGAATTCCGATCGGACAAAGTGCCACGCATGCTCAGATCAAATTACGAGACCAAACCTATTGGCTACTAGCCTCAACGTAGTCCCGTCGTAACAAACTAATGTCATCACGTTCCGAACTATCTGATTTTCCGACAACTTTGTCCGACCGTGTGTATGCAACACCAGTTTAGGTCAAAATCCGTCTGAAAAAATCCGACGGATTTTGTGGTCGGAATGTCTGACCGTGTGTACGGGGGCTAACAGAAAGAAAGGACATACGTCCAGCAGACAAAGGAGGGAGTGTGGTGTTTCAATCGAAGGGGAAATATTAAGAAGAAATAAACCAACAACTACAAGATGCCAGTACATATGTGAAACTCCTAAGGAACCCTTCATCACAATGCAAGAATGAGTTGGAGAAAATTGCTCACCTGGGAACTAAGAAAGACATACTAGATAAGAAAGAAGCTAAATATCTCATGCCAGAAGCTTGTAGATTACCAGTGATCTATACTGTTCTGAAAATCCATAAGGATAAAGACAACCTACCTGGAAGACCAATTGTCAACAGGATAGACTCTTTAACATCAAGAATGGGACAATATATTGACAACTTCATACAATTGGCAGTACAACAAACAAAAGCATACCTTAGGGATATGAAACATGTATTACAACTCTTATGCTGCGTACACATGATCGGACTATCTGGTGGACTTAGTACGGTGGATCTAGTCCGGCGGAACACCCGCCGGACTTTGCAGCTGAGGTCCACCGGACTTTCCGAACGACGGACCTGCCAACACACGATGGACTTTTCCGGCGGACTTTTGAAATTAACGGACTTGCCCACACACGGAGGAAAGTTTGTTCATTTTGAACGCGGCTCCAGGTAGACAGGACTAGCGAAGGAGTTCAATGTCGTCGCCTCCATGGGCGAGATTGACACGTCACTGGCCCCGTCACCTGGTATGGGCTTAAAGGGGAAGCCCTATGCCGAAAAAATGGCGTGGCCCGGCCGGTCAGGAAAGGGGGTGGGGATGAGCGAGCGTCCCCCCTCCTGAGCCGTACCAGGCCACGTGCCCTCAACATGGGGGGTGCTTTGGGGAAGGGGGGCCCCCACCCCAAAGCACCTTGTCCCCATATTGATGAGGACAAGGGCCTCTTCCCAACAACCCTGGCCGCTGGTTGTCGGGGTCTGCGGACGGGGGGCTTATCGGAATCCAGGAACCCCCTTTAATAAGGGGGCCCCCAGATACCAGCCCCCCATCCTATGTGAATGAGTATGGGGTACAGTATACCCCTACCCATTAACCAGATGAAAAAAATTTAAATAAAACACAACACAAGGTTTTAAAATAATTTATTGCACAGCTCTAGGGGTCTTCTTCCGTCTTGGGAGGTCTTCTCGCCAGACTCCTCTGCTATCTTCTGCTAGCTCTTTTACTATCGGAGGAGCTCGGCTTTCTTCTTTGTCGCCGAAGCCATCCGGGGGTCTTCTTCCGACTTCGGGGGTCTTGTCCCCCTCTTCGGTTCTTCTTGCCGGCCCTCCTCTTTCTTCCTATAGCTCTTTTACTAGCGGTGGCCCGGTCTTCTGTCGCCGCCGCCTCTTCTTCCGACTTCGGGGGTCTTGTCCCCCTCTTCGGTTCTTCTTGCCGGGCCTCCGCTCCTTCTTCCAGCTCTTTTTCTAGCGGTGGCCCGATCTTTTGTCGGGATTCACTCAAGAATTCATGCAGAAGCAAATAGAACAGGTGTATAGAATGGACAGGAGATCCATGATTCATAATAACAGAAGTGTCCAACAACAATTACCAGATGTCCCGAGCCGAATCTTGGACATCAACATTCAACACAAGGAAGTGGAAAAACTCATTAAACGGCACTGGCATATTCTGACGAGTGACAAACATCTACATGTAATCGAATGTAATGTAATCGAATCGAATCGAATGTAATCAAACCACCTACAAAAAGAGATTTTTTTTTTACAGGGAAAGGTTTTTTCCCATGTAAATACTGTTATGCCTGCACACATTCAAAGAAACCATATATAAAGAGAATGTAATTGGAGACCACAATAACAGAATACACTAAACCTAACAAGGACTTTATTTGCTGCAACACTGAAGGTGCAGTATATGTCCTTGAATGTACCTGTAAACTATAGTATGTAGGCAAGACCCCTTTCACACTGACATCGTTTTTCAGGCACTACAGCGCTAAAAATAGCACCTGTATAGCGCCTTCATTCACTGCGAGGGCTTTCACACTGGAGCGGTGCACTAGCAGGGCTTCTTTGATGTTGTGAAGGAGCGGTGAACTCACCGCTCCTCCACCGCTTCTCCACCCCTGCTCCCCATTGAAATCAATGGGGCAACACTGCGATACCGCCTGCAAAACACCGCTCCGGCGGCATTTTGCGGGTGGTTTTAACCCCTTTTAGGACGCTAGCAGGGGGTTAAAACCGCCCGCTAGTGGACGAATAGCGCAATTAAAACGATGGTAAAGCGGCACTAAAAATAGCGCTGATTTACAGCCGACTCCTGGGGCAGCTCAGTGTGAAAGCCCTCTAAAAGAACTCTGAAGTCTAGAATCAAAGAACATATACAAAAAATATAAAAGGATTTCCTAAGCATAGTGTGTCTAGACACTTTGCACAACAAAGATCCAACACATTTACAATTTTGGGGCATAGAGAAATACAATAAAGCAGGATGAGGAAACCATAAAATCAGGACTCTTAGCCAGAAGGAATCCAAATGGATACATACCCCGAAGACGCTCACACCAGATGGGCTGAACATCCAATTTGACCTTAACTGTTTCATAAGAAATTATCTTTCCCCCACTATCTGCTACTAGGGATCATTTAGTCCATGGGGTCAAACAGGTATATGCAATATAGGGAATCTATATATGTAGGAGTAGCTATAATAACTTGCGCAAAGTGGTATGATATGGTATCATATGATGTCCAGCAGGATAAGCTGCGATCGTGTGCCTGCGGGGGCGGGCAACGCGGCAATCGTTAGTGTGTCAGTCTGACACACCACATCACCGATCTCGGTAAAGAGCCTCTGATGTAGGCTCTGTGCCATGTGATCAGCTGTGTCCAATCACAGCTGATCAAAGCATAAACAGGAAGAGTGGTGTATCGGCTTTTCCTCCACTCGCACTGACAGACGCGAGTAGAGAGCTGATCGGCTGCTCTCCTGACAGGGGGGGTCTGCGCTGATTGATTATCAATGCAGCCCCCCCAGGGTGCCCACCAAGGATGCTCACCCAGGTTCACCAGGTATGCCCACCAAGGTTGACAATCAGTGCCCATTAGAGGTGCCAATGAGTGCCCATCAGTAATGCCTGCCAGTGCCTCGTCATCAGTGCCACCTATCAGTGCTGCCTAATAGTGCTCATCAGTGTGGCCTTTCAGTGCCTATCAGTGCCCATTAGTGCCACCTATGAGTGCCCATCAGTGCCACCTATCAATGCCCATCGGTGCTGCATATCAGTGCCACTTATCAGTGCCCATCATGCCAAAACACCAAAGCTATCTGTTACATCACAGATTTATCAAGGACATTCAGGGGGTTATTTACTAAAACTGGAGAGTGCAAAATCTGGTGCAACTCTGCAAAGAAACCAATCAGCTTCCAGGTTTTATTTTCAAAGCTTAATTGGGGAAGCTGAAGTTAGAAGCTGATTAGCTATTATACACAGCTGCACCAGATTTTGAGTGCTGTAGTCTTAGTAGAGCTCCCCCAAGGCCCTATACACACTTTTTTCTGCATTTTTTTGTCTTCAATTTACCAAAACCATGTAGTGCAATGGCCTGCCTGATTGCATACGTATTAAAACACTTAAGATTTGACCGCGTATTATATGGTTTTGGTAAATCTGAAGACAAAAATCTGCAGAAAATCGAATAGTGTGTATGGGGTCTAAAGGCCCGTACACACGATAAAGAAAAAATGGAAGTTAAATTTCATCCGATGAACGATCTGATGATTTTCTGATCATTAGTATGGTGCTTTTGACAGTCGATTACAAATTTTAATATGACAAAAACTGCATGTGCAGGCTACAAACTCTTTGCTTGATATGAACACAACGTCCGATTTTCGTTTTTAATTAGTACGGTTTTTGGCCAAAAAAAAAAAACGTAAAAGCAAAACTACGCATGCTCAGAAACAAAAGAACACATACAAAACAATTTAACACATTACGTCACTTCTGACATTGAAATCTGTCGTACGAAAATTTTCTTATGGTGAGTAACCTCTTCACTTTCGATATGAGACTAGCATGCAACAAAAAACTGACGAAAATTCATCCAATAACCTGATTGCATGTACAAGGCTTTATTATTGTCCATAATGATAACCAGAAAACACGCCGGGGTAATTTCTTACTGATTGCAGAACATGATAGCTTGTATGTTACAAAAATGCTTTCTCGTGAACCAATTTATTCTTGATCATAAGATTCCCTGGATCAAAGTATTCCTGTCTATCCTAGCATTTACTTTTACTATTAAAGTAGATCTATGTTTACACCATATAAAGCGGGTAAAATAAGTACTTAACACATCACCATTTTTCTAGGTAAATATATTTCTAAAAGGGCTATTGACATAACATTTTCACCGGTCGGTAACAACCTCTGCAATCCATACATACAAAGCAGCTAAAGCAAATAAGTTCACAAATGAAGTTATGTGTAATAAAATGGAATGACACGGAAAAGGTATTGAACACATGAAGAACGGGTAGGTACAAAAAAGGCATGGAAAGCTAAGACACCAGCTGAAATCTATCAATAATTGGAAAGCAATCCTGCCTCTTGTCAGTGCAAATTAATATCAGCTGGTTCAGTCTCAACTGATGGACTATACATAAAGATGTCTCATTACCAAAGTGTCACACAAGAAACATCTCATGAGCTCTCTCAAGACCTTTGTAACCTTTTATTGCAAAACATACTGATGGCATTCGTTACAGAAGGATTTCTAATTTTTTGAGCACTGGAGGCCATAATCCGGAAGTGGAAAGAACTTAATTTTGCAATTAACTGGCCACGACCAAGTGCTCCTCGCAAATATTTGTAACAGAGGAGTGAAAAGAATTATCAGAAGGGTTGTCCAAGAACCAAGGACCACTTGTGGAGAGCTTCAGAAAGACCTGGAATTAGTAGGTGCAATTGTTTCAAAGAAAACAATAAGTAATGCACTCAACCACCATGGTCTGCATGCACGCTCACCACGGAAGACTCCATTGTTGAAGAAAAAGTATGTTGAAGCTCGTTTAAAGTTTGCTGCACAACATTTAGACAAGCCTGTGAAATACTGGAAGAATATCATCTGGTCAGATGAGACCAAAATTGAACTCTTTGGATGCCATAATACATACCGTTTGGAGGTCAAATGGCACTGCACATCTCCCCAAAAACACCATAACAACAGTGAAGTTTGGAGGTGGGAACATCATGGTGTGGGGCTGTTTTCAGCATACGGTACTGGAAAACTTCAAATCATTGATGGAAAAATGTACCAAGACATTCTTGATAAAAAAAAATCTGCTGCCATTCACCAGGATGGCGAAGATGAAACAAGGGTAGACATTTCAGAAAGACAATGATCCCAAAGACAAAGCCAAGGAAACGCTCAACTTGAGAACAGAGTTCATAGAAGAGGCCCCAGAACCTTCAAGATTTGAAGACTGTGTGGAAGAATGGTCTATATTCACACCTGAGCAATGCATGCAACATAGCTTACTTTCTGAACTTATTTGTTTTGGTTTCTTTGTATGTATGGATTTCATGTGTTGTTATCGACATGTGGTGAAAATGTGTTTGTTAATTTGTTAAATGTGTAGGAATCTTTACAAAGTAAGTTTACAAACTTTAAAGGGTTTGTAAAGGTATGTGTCAGTGACTGCCCCTCGTTTTACTTACCTGAACCCTCGAACGTGACCCACG
Organism: Lithobates pipiens; assembly: GCF_037356315.1. NCBI lineage: Eukaryota > Metazoa > Chordata > Amphibia > Anura > Ranidae > Lithobates > Lithobates pipiens. The sequence continues at coordinate 161,434,057 of NW_027507764.1, forward strand.
GGGACGCGCTGTCTCTCTGCCCAGGGTTCTCAGCTCTTGATTGGATAGATTGATAGCAGTGTAGCCATTGGCTCCAGCTGCTGTCAATCAAATCCAATGACGCGAGCGCTGGGGGGAGCAGAGCCGAGTCCTGCATTCGGCCTCTATGAAGCCGAATGCATGACAAGGGAGTGAGCCCGCAAGCTAACCCCCTCAGGGAAGCGCTTCTCTGAGGGGGTTATAAGATGTGGGGAGGAGCCACGAGAGCCACCATGGGACCCCAGAAGAGCAGGTTCGGGGCCACTCTGTGCAAAACAAGCTGCACAGTGTGATACCCATTTTCCCCGAAAATAAGACCTAGCGTGATTGCCGGTGATGGCTGCAATATAAGCCCTACTCCCCAAATAAGCCCTAGTTAAAGGTCCTTGTAGGTCTTATTTTCAGGGTAGGGCTTATTTTCGGGGGAAACGGGTAGGGCTTATTTGGGGGGGTAGGGCTTATATTGCATCCATCACCGACAATCACGCTAGGTCTTATTTTCAGGGAAACAGGGTATGTTTGTTATTTAAACAAAATAAAAATAAATTACATTTACAATCACTTTAAGTTCATTCAGATTACTCAAAATATAATGTGGAAATGAATATATGGTTTTACATTTTGACCCTAGATATGTTTTAAAGCAGAAGTATGGGAATAAAAAAAAGGAAACATATACTCACCTCTATCGCTGTGATGCTGCAGCTGTCCCCATCTGCTCTAAGCCTGAGAACTAAGTGATCACATGACTGCTGATTGCCAGCTCTTGGTCGGCTCTGAGTCACTGCTCTCTGCTCTTCCCTCCAATGCTCTTGAAGGATGGGGTGGGGAGAGCAGGAGCAGCTGGCTTAGGCTCTCAGTGGCTTTTCGGGATCCTTCCAGAGCCTGGATCACCTCTATGATGTCAGTCGACAGCTTGAGCTCACTTTCAGCTGATTCTGACCCAGAAGAGAAGTATGATCAAATAAGCTTTGGACACACTTCTCCTTATTTAATATTGCTAGGGGATGGCACATAATATAAGACAGGGTATGAAATGGGCATGGTTGAAAAAAACTTGGAAAGCTAATTTAACAAGTAAGCACCGTATATACTCGAGTATAGGTCGATCCGAATATAAGCCGAGGCCCCTAATTTACCACAAAAAAACTGGGAAAACTTATTGACTTGTGTATAAGCCGAGGGTGAGACATCCCTGTGTCCCGTCCATCCCTGTGTCCATCCCTGTGTCCCGTCCATCCCTGTGTCCATCCCTGTGTCCCGTCCATCCCTGTGTCCCATCCATCGCTGTGTCCCGTCCATTCCTGTGTCCCGTCCATCGCTGTGTCCCGTCCATCGCTGTGTCCCGTCCATCGCTGTGTCCTGTCCATCGCTGTGTCCCGTCCATCCCTGTGTCCCATCCATCCCTGTGTCCATCCCTGCCTACCTGTGCCAATCTGCAGCCTCTGTGTGCCATGCCGCACCTCTCCTCCTCGTCTGACAGACGGCGGCCATTCCACTGTTCAAAAGCCGCGCCTCTCTGTCTGTGATAGGCGGAACACTCAATTTCCCAGCAGTCAGTGTTCCGCCTATCACGGACATCCTCTCATCCTTGTCCGTAGTATGAGAATGAGCGGATGTCCGTGATAGGCGGAACACTGACTGCTGGGAAATTGAGTGTTCCGCCTATCACAGACAGGGAGGCGCGGCTTTTGAATAGTGGAATGGCCGCCGTCTGTCTACCTGATCTCCGTGACTCGAGTATAAGCCGAGGGGGGCACTTTCAGCCTAAAAAAAGGGGCTGAAAATCTCGGCTTATACTCGAGTATATACGGTATATTGTTTCCTAATATACTCTTCAAGGCTAAACATTAGATATTTTGTAAAACTTGTTTATGGATAAACATTGCTAAAGACAATGCTAGTAATTACTAGATGTTTATTATATTTCTAATTAGAAAATTCACATCACATACAGTAGGTTTCATTACTCAAGCAAATATGAATTAGTATAGTATTAAAGTTGAATTTTTCAAGTTTATAAATGTATGTAATGCTACCACATATATCTCTCGTATTTTGGTTCAAGCTAATGCATATTAATACAACACTCAGACTAAGTACTGTAAATAACAAGTACTTGAAAAACTGTAACAAAAGCATATAAATCCCAGCTAGAAAGTACATAGCTCACTAACAGCATGGTTACTTCCTATTTGTGAAAAATGATAGGATGACAAGTCCATGCTTCTCAAACCACAATAAACGTCTGATGATGCAAGAGAAGAACTAGAGTGCCACATAGTGGAAAGACAAGAGAATGACAGCACTGAAAAGTTATTATGTACAATTTGTAATACGAAAAAGCGTTCATGTGCAATACTTTACTATAGCAGTATTTTTCATTGACAGATGTTTCAACATATTGCAGGACACAGTCCAATGGCTTAGTTCTCATATGTCCCTGAAAGTGACACTAAACAATATCTTTATTCTCTAAAAATAAACCGTACACATCTATTTCCTAATGGCTCTGTAATATTTTTTCATGAAATTATTTTACTGTGTTTTTCTGCCTCCTTGAGAAATCCTCTTTGAGCTCCCAGACCTCTCTTTTCCCTTTGGCTTCTGCTTGATTGCAATGAGCAGTGGGCATTAATTGTAGTTATGGTCCATGGTCCCTAATCAATACCAGAAGCAAGCAAGAGAGGGTGGCTAGGGTTTTATGTATAGTGGGACCATGGAGAATATATATAGATTTCCTCTAACACAGGAGTAGGCAACCTTAAAGAGGTGGAGACCTACCTGAACAACATGGGAGAAGTTAATGGGACAAGTAAATGGGGCCACTCTGCAAGCGCCCTGTAACTGCATGCTTCTGCAGGGTCTAAAGACGGTTAAAGCAGGTGGTGAGAAAGCAACACAAAACTGTCTGCTTTAACCCCTTGTTTGCTGTACTGCAAAAGGTTCCCGGGCACTTGCATAGTGTCCTCACTCACATTAATGGGTCATGCTTGTCAGGTGCTACACCCAACAACCATGACAGAGCATATAACTCCTGCTGCGGCTGTGACATGTGTACACCCCCTGGGCACTGCAGCTAAAGGGGGTGCAGTTGAGGACGGAGGTGGTAAAAACGTGTCTTTAATATGGGGTTTTACCACCCCCCAAACTACAAATGTAAATGAACCCTCACTGTTCTGAGCCCCCTATAAGGCTGCTTTAACACTGATGTGCTGCCGTGTACCAACATCACGGGTGCAGCGCAGTGACTGGTTAGCTGCGCTTTACCTTAGACTTCTATTATATCCTGCAGGTGCGGTGCACCAAAACCCCTGCATTCAGGAAGTGCACCAAACCCACAGGATATAATAGAAGTCTAATGCCGCGTACACACGACCAGACTTTTCGAGGGACTAAGTCTGACAGACTTTCGACGGAGTTCTGACGGAGTTCTGACAGAGTTCTGACGGACTTTCCGAATGAACGGACTTGGCCACACACAATCACACCAAAGTCCGACGGATTTGAACGTGATGACGTATGACTGGACTAGAATAAGGAAGTTCATAGCCAGTAGCCAATAGCTGCCCTAGCGTCGGTTTTAGTCCGTCAGACTAGCACACACACGAGCGGATTTCTCAGTAGGAACTGGGTCCGGCAGAGTTCTGTCGGAAAAATTTGAAACATGTTCCATTTCTAAAATCTGTCAGACTTTTGCAAATCAAAAGTCCGCTGCAGCCCACACACATTCGAATAGTCTGCCGAAATCATTCCGTCAGACTTTTGATGTTGAAAAGTCTGGTCGTGTGTACACGGCATAAGGCTAAGCACAGGAAACTTGCAGGAAAGCTGCAGGTACACTGCCCTGCATCTGCGGAGTGGGTAAAGTGCAGTGCATCAGCTTCACACTGACCTGAAGATCTCTTCTTTCCTGCTGCTGGCACCACTCTGGAGACCACTGCCTGGCATAAGAGATGGGGTGCAATTGGTAGCACTCTGCATGGGACAGGAGCCAGCACTACAGAGGAGACATCGGGGTTTATTTATTTATTGGGGTTTATTTGCTAAAGGCAAATCCACTTTGCACTACAAGTGCACTGCAAGTGCAGTCGCTGTAGATCCGAGGGGGACATGCAAGGAAAATAAAAAACAGCATTTTTGCTTGCACATGATTGGATGATAAAATCAGCAGAGCTTCCCCTCATTTCAGATCTTCCCCTCATATCTACAGCGACTGCACTTCCAAGTGCACTTTCAAGTGCACTTGCAGTGCGCTTGTAGTGCAGAGTGGATTTAGTAAATGAACCCCATTGGTTTATTCGGCTCTTGCTTCCTACTACAGCTCCAACTTTACAAATAGTCCCTCTGCATTGCACTCTGTTTGATGGGATGGCAAGTCAGCAAGCACAGACCATGATCTACAAGTCATCTGGCTGCGATATACTTGTAGATCACAATCTACAGGTTGTTGACCCCCGCTCTAACATGAAGCTAGATCACAGCAGCAACAAATAATAATTTGGATATTGGAAAGAGGCTAAGAGCAATAGAATGCACTTTTTGAGTTTAGAATACATACTTAGAATATTATTTGTTTAAACCAGAGTTTGTGTTGTCAAGTTGTGTTGATACAGATTACATTTATCTAGTTGTCCTGGTGTTTAACTACTTCCCACCCGGCCAATGTACATATACGGCCGGGTGGAAACCGCCTCCTTCTGACTGGACGTTCAGAAACGTCCTTCAGAAGGAGGGGGATCGCGCGCGCGTGCTCGCGCAGCGGCTCGATCCCGGTGCACTCGTGTCACCCGGACACGGCGCATCTCGGATCGGCAGGAGGGCTCCGTGATTGGCCCTCCTGATCACATGACGGCCGTGTCCAATCACAGCCGTCATGTGATCAAAACAAACAGCTGGTTGCTAGGCAGTCGGCTCTCCTCTTCTCACACGGAAGTCGTCGCTGAGGAGAGGAGAGCAGATCGATGCAGTCGGCTAGTGATCAGTGAGTATGAGCTGTTTTTACAGCTTTTTACTCACTGATCACCAGTCTAGTGTAAACACACAGTGTAAACACACATGTCCCCAAAACACACATGTCCCCACACATGTCCCCAAAACACACATGTCACCAAATAATAAAAAGACAAGTCCCCAAATAAAAAAAAACACATGTCCCACTAAAATCACATGTCCCAATGATTATCTGCACACATATGTACGTGATCACCTGCACACATATGTACATGATCATTTGCATACATATGTCCGTAAACACAAACCAATTATTATACACTTAACGGAATTTTTTTTTACCAAAAACATGTAGCAGAATACATTTTGGCTTAAATTTATGACAAAATTAGATTTTATTGGATTTCTTTTAAAATAGAAAAAAGAAAATATAGTTTTTTTCCAAATTTCCGCTTTTTTTGGGCTTATATCGCAAAAAATTAAAAACGGAGTCGTGAATAAATACCTCCAAAATAAAGCTCTATTTGTGCAAGCACAATTATAAAAATTTCATTTGGGTACAGTGTAGCATGACCGCGCAATTGTTATTGAAATTGCGAGAGAGATGAAAGCTGAATACTGGGCTGGGAAGGAAGGGGGCAAAAGTGCCCTGTATTGTAGTGGTTAAATATTGTCAAGTCGTCTACTCATGTCTAATGGTTCTAATGCAATCATGAAAAAATACTAAGCTGCGCTTAACCTATACAGACAAGTGATTGTACGAAAATTAAAAAATATAAATATAACAACCATATATAAATAGTGTTACTTACAACATATATAATATAAAACACACATAAAAAGAACCAAAATATAAAACTGAAGTCTTGCAATATAAGTTCCCAACATATAAGGCTCTTATCAGCAAAAAAGATAAAACAAAAACACCCAGTGTTTGAATGGTGAGTCCATGTGCATAAAAACTGATTATGAAATAACTGAAAATAAAGTCCTCCAAAATTAGACCACAATATTCATAGATATCCGCCTCTCAGTTCAATAGAAACAAAAGTGATATTCAATCCACCACCGCCATACGATAAAATTTGCCGCTTACCAGAACGACATGACCCCCCACTACAGAGGGTCACGCGAGACTTGTAAGGATAGATGTCACTTCCAGCCAAAAAGGGGGGATCCTCCGTGTCCTCCTGGTTCCACCACTCCAGTGGGGGTAGAGAAGGGGACCTGTTCCCGGGCGTCCTCCTCACAGGTCCACAAGAGGGTTCGAATACAGGAATATAGGAACCATAAAGGGAAAAAGACTCCAGATAGTGTAAAACCCTTTATTACTCACGATAAAAAAGTAAAAATACACTTACAAATGTATAGAAGAAAAAAAGCCTTAAGTCTGCGGCGCCGGCCGGACGCACACAGACAGATCCATTCTCCTGGAAGGCTTTTTTTCTTCTATACATTTGTAAGTGTATTTTTACTTTTTTATCGTGAGTAATAAAGGGTTTTACACTATCTGGAGTCTTTTTCCCTTTATGGTTCCTATATTCCTGTATTCGAACCCTCTTGTGGACCTGTGAGGAGGACGCCCGGGAACAGGTCCCCTTCTCTACCCCCACTGGAGTGGTGGAACCAGGAGGACACGGAGGATCCCCCCTTTTTGGCTGGAAGTGACATCTATCCTTACAAGTCTCGTGTGACCCTCTGTAGTGGGGGGTCATGTCGTTCTGGTAAGCGGCAAATTTTATCGTATGGCGGTGGTGGATTGAATATCACTTTTGTTTCTATTGAACCGAGAGGCGGATATCTATGAATATTGTGGTCTAATTTTGGAGGACTTTATTTTCAGTTATTTCATAATCAGTTTTTATGCACATGGACTCACCATTCAAACACTGGGTGTTTTTGTTTTATCTTTTTTGCTGATAAGAGCCTTATATGTTGGGAACTTATATTGCAAGACTTAAGTTTTATATTTTGATTCTTTTTATGTGTGTTTTATATTATATATGTTGTAAGTAACACTATTTATATATGGTTGTTATATTTATATTTTTTAATTTTCGTACAATCACTTGTCTGTATAGTGTAAACGCAGCTTAGTATTTTTTCGATTTTGGTTCTGTATTATGTGACACAGTGAAGCTGCAGCTAAACGTTCATTCTTAAGCCGCGTACACACGGGCGGACTGTATGGCCTACTTAGTCCGTCATACAATCCGACGGACAGTCCGTCATACTTTCGAATGAACGGACTTGACCACACACGGATGCACAAACAGTCCGTCGAAAACTTGCGCGATGACGTGTACAGCACGTACGACGGGACTAGAAATAGGAAGTCCAATACACAGCAATGCACCCTTCCGCCGTGTAAATCCTTTCTGAGCATGCGCCATTCTTAGTCCGTCGAACTAGCCTACTGACGAGTGGATTGTCCGCTGAAACCAAAGTATGACGGACAAAATTTCGAAAAATCCGAAATATTTAGTACGCCAGACTGCACGCTGAAAAAGTCCGCTGAAGCCCACACACGAGGGGACTGTCCGCTGAAATGTGTTTCGATGGACTAAGTAGGCCATACAGTACGCGGCATTATAAGTACCACACGGGAGTATATATAATTCACATTTTTTGCACCTTAGCGCAGTTTTTTTCCTTTTTTTCTAATGCAATCATGTCAGCTAACAAAATGATGTATTCCTTAATTATGCATTAATTAAGAGTACAATTCTAGATACATGTGTTAAAAGGTGAGTCTACCCAAAAGTGATGTTAGCTATAGGTGTAGCCTGGTGGATCGGATCAATCAGGGATTGCCCGTCCATTAAGGGTGCCCCCCATCCATGTATCCATGCCCCATGCAGGATTCCGGATGCATGGATTCCATTGGGGGGGGTGGAAAAGCACGTGATTAGAGCCAGAGGCTCTAATAGGCTTCAAAATAGGGTGGGCTTGGGGCGCAAAGCCCTGAGAACCGAGCCCACCCAAGTGTGTTACAATAGTGAAGTAATATTCGCTATTGAAACACTGATCCTCCTTCCAGCCAATCAGGAACTGATTGGTTGAAAGGGCAGGCGATCTGATTGGATGCCTAGGAGGAGGAGGGAGTGGATGCATGGTGGAACCCGATGTGATGCAGAGGAGGCGAAAACCCGATGGAACCCGCAAGTCACTACCCGTTGCCCATCCACAACCTAGATGAGGTAAGTGCGAGGCTGAATGACTGACCAACCGACCGACACCGCCTGCTAGTGCGGGGGACCCAACAGACTGCCGGGGAGCTGGGGGTTGCCGCCAGCTGATCAATAATTGGTCCGGGGGGGTGGTTGTTTATGCAATCCCATCTAACTTTGCATGTTCCACTGCCCCCTGCTGAAGTATTAATAAAATGCTGCTCTAGTTTAGAAGACCAGGCCTTTTTCTGACACTTTTTGTTTAGAGGTAAAAAAAAATTTTTTTATAGAAAATTACTTAGAACCCCCAAACATTATAAATATTTTTTAGCAGAGGTCCTATAGAATAAAATGTTGGTTTTGAAATTTTATGTTACACGGTATTTGTGCGAGTTTCTGGGAAAAAATACACAAAAATTTATTTGAATGCACACAAACACAAAATAATAACCGATTTTTGGTAAAATATAAAAGATAGTGTTATATGCTGAGTAAACATGTCACACTTTAAAATTGCGCATACTTGTGGAAGGGTGACAAACTACAGTACTTAAAAAATCATCATAAGTGAAGCTTTAAAAGGCTTTGCAGGTTACCAGTTTAGAGATACAGAGGAGGTCTGATGCTAGAACAATTGTTCTCATTCTGAAATGTGCGGCAATACCTCACATGTGTGGTACAATCGCCGTTTGTGTGCTGTGCACTCTGTATGTAGTGCAGCTCTAAACCCTGCACTCTGTATGTATTATGAACTCTATACATAGCATAATCCTGAACTCTGCACTCTGTACATAATGCACTCATGAACCCTGCACTCCCAAATCCCAAATACACCCAGCTCATTGAAGGCAAATATACTGCTGATGTGGCCCACAATGAAATCGAGTTTGACCCCGCTGTCCTAGCTCATTAAGTCCATATAAAAGAGTTATTTTGTAATTATTGCTGGTACTGGCAGTGGACAATAATTATGGGCTAAGTCTTTATCTGTGCCTGTGTATATTTAGTAGGTGTTATGGAATGCCTAAATACAGATAATTAGTACTGACCTGTAGAAGTAAATGCTGGAGTTAAGCTAGAAGCTGAGCTGGGATTATGCCCTAAACCCCTTAACACGGGTGGAGGGAAAGAAGGAGGGGGCATGGGGAACCTTCCCAACAAGTGGGGAGCATTCCTGGCCAGCAGGACACAATTATTACTGCTAGCAGCTATACCCACCAGCAGTACTCAAAAGCAAAAAATGCGACAGGCTGGCTGTACCCAAGTTCATCGATGGATCGACTTGGGTACAATCAGCCTACCCATACACGGATCAATATTCAGCCGTTCCCTGCTGAACCAGCTGAATCTCGAGCCATGTAGGGCTTTAGAACCTGTAAAGAGAAAGCTGTTACATCCCTAAAGTCATATTGACAAAGCTGAATCATTAGCCAAGATTCCTGATGTTTAGAATATTTTTTTGTTATCCAATCAATGTGTTCTATATATATACGTAACACAGTTCTGGAACAATCCTGTCAGCTAATATAGTTAAGTATCACGCATTAAATTCTGATTTTCATGGTATGGTCTTGGTAGATGCACTGGGGGAAATTTACTAAAACTGGAGAGTGCAAAATCTGGTTCAGCTCTGCATGGTAGCCAGTCAGCTTCTAAGTTGATATTTGTCAATTAAGCTTTGACAATAAAACCTGGAAGCTCATTTCTATGCAGAGCTATACCAGATTTGGTATGCTCCAGTTTTAGTAAATAACCCCACTGCAAGATTTTACCATTAATTAAAACAATATTATTAATATTAAAATGATTGTAAAGTCTTGTTTAAAATAAAAATAAAAATAACAAACATTTTATACTTACCTGCCCTGTGCAGTGGTTTGCAAAGGGCAGCCTGGATCCTCCTCTTCTCTGGTCCCTCTTCAGTGCTCGTGGCATAAAAGCCGAGTCACAGTTCCCTGTGTTCATTCAGACACGGAGCTACGACCTGACCCATTTCCTCTCTCATGATTGGCTGATTGACTTTGATTGACAGCTGTGGCAGCTAATGGCACAGCTGCTGCATCTCAGCCAATCAGGAGGAGAGTCTGGGAGGACTAAGACACTCGTAGACATCGCTAGAGAGAGATGGGGCTCAGGTAATTATTACGGGGTGCTGGGGAGGCTGCTACACACAGAAAGTTTTTTATCTTAATGCATGAATGCATTAAGATAAAAAAAACTTATGCCTTTACAACTCCTTTAAGTATTCATACATCATGCTGTGTGCTAGAGCACAGGTCTAGATGGAGATATCAAGGATGTTTATTCATATGCATACAGCCTCAGGTGTAAATCACGTACCTTTTAAAATTAGTGTTCAATAAATGTAATTCATTGTGGGATAGATATAAGCCCCGTTCTACATTTTCATTTTCTGTGTCTGAACAGTGGAATTGCACATGGTGTAAATTGATTACCTTTGGGCAATAAGAGGTTCTGGATATTTACTAGCCGATAAAGAGATATGACAGCATTAAACCATGCATCTAGTATAAAAAACATTCATAATGTAACAAATAATACTGCAGGGCTTTAAATCACTTTATGCAATAAAAAAACTGGAAATCGTGGTCTAGCTTTATATCTATTGCACAAAATGACACCGTTTTTTTTCTAATAAATGTATATTAATTTTGTACGTTTATTTTCACCTGGTGATCCAGCTAGTAGTAACACAAATTTCCGGTCCTAAGGTGTTGCCACTCCACTGAAGGAGCGACCAAAACTTTTTAACAGCAGCATTGTCAGTCTGGGGAGAGGGTTGCGTTAGATGGACTAGCAAATTTAGATGGACTTAGCTAAAATGTTCTTCTAACTCCTGCTAACACTTTTTAAGAAATTACAGAAATGTTTTTTTTTCTTTTGGGATAATGGGAAAGGAATAAAAGCTGATCATTGTAATATAGCAACCACCACATTTAGGTGGGTGCTACATGGGTTTAGATAAGGTAAGTGGTAGGTAAATTTAACCAGGACCTTACACTTTTAGGCCTGGTTGTTTGTTTTGGGAGAGGGGAGTGACAGAATAGAGGGAGGTGTGGCCATCTACACTCTGACCCAGAAAGATTCCACTTTACCTTCCATTGGAAATGTTCTGGAAGGGAGGCGGACTTGGGACTGGGGTGCAGGCAGCTTGTATGGAGAGCCCTGGACCAATCATTAAATTGCATTGGCAGAGGCAGGACTCACATATAAGCTGGGGGTCACATGGGAGTTCATGCGAGGAGTCGGAAGCAGAGAAGGAGGAAAGATGTAGTGAACATGGAGCAGGCTTGAAGGCCTGGGGGTTCAGAGACCCTAGTGCTGGATAGCAGGAGTGGTCTTGAAGGCCTGAGGGTTCAGAGACCTCAGTGCTGGATGGTCCTAGCAGCCACAATGTAATCCGGAGAGGTGGACGGGTCATCCCAGCCTGGGATGTACCCGACCATGCGGAGGAAGAAGAAACTGAAGAGAGGACGGAGTAAATTGGGATCGACCTTCTGTGGCAATCATGGACTGTCGATGGGTGAGAGCAAAGGGAGTGCAACCCAGCAGTGCTTATCCGTCAAGGACACTTTCCTGAACTGAAGCCGGGAGGATTGCAGGAGTCAAGATGGACAGGTGAGGCCTGCGGCTTCTAACATCGACATACCGCAATGTCTTTCAGAGGGGCATTGGTCAGTTCACTACAGGAAAGAACATGGGGACAGAAATAGGAACCGGAGTGTTAGAGGCAACTCATATTCTCTAACCGCTATGTAACATCCTTCAAGCAAGTAATAAAAGTTTTCTAAAGTTATCATGGACTTTTGTCCCACACCAGCGTTTGCACATGTCTTTCATATCACATCACTTTCTTGCATCTTTATCCCATCCCTCTCACTTTCCTTCCCTCTCACATTTTCACACATACAATGCATCCGTTCCCCTTTTCTCTTTTTTTTTTTCTCAACCCTTGGTTCTTTGTTTCACCTGTTCACTAGCTTTTAGCATATTTTTGTTTTCACTCTTTCTTAGCTTTCCTATTCACCACTTCACAGTCCCACACTCAGAGGTTGCGGTTTAGCTATACCACCCTTGGGCACCTGGGATTGTCTGAACCCCCCCCCCCCCCTTTTTTTCAATACATACATGTATGCATATATACATATAGATATGCATTGTATGATTACACATTGTATTTGCCTGCTCATCTCATTTTGAGCATGCTAAGCTAATTGCATATTTGCATGGATCTTCGCTGCAGGTGTGATCTGTCCACATTCTAGCCGCTGATGTTTGCACCCCCTTCTTTACTGCTCGTAGGAGGGGTGTTATAAGTGTGACCTCTTGCGAACCACACCGTCGGACCCTGTTTTTTTCCCCTCCTGGCATACAGAGGTGATTGAAGGCTTTGGAACTCCATGTGGGGAGAGACAAGCTGTCTGTTTTTAAGAGGGATCTCCACTGGCAATATTTTCTCTTTATCTTTCTGGATGTACACTACTGGGTAATTATACTTTAGTATTATGTACCCACACTGTATAAAAAATACTAATTGATACATGTATTCACAATGTTTCTCTCCTAGCAGACCGTCCCTCTGAGGAAGACCCCCGTGTTGGGTTGAAATGCGTCAGGTTCATATTTCCACTGTCAACATTTTGGTACAGTGTCTGTATGAAGTTGTTGTCTGCAAGTGTATACCCATTCTTTTTATTTATTTTCATATTATTTTCCCAGTGCAGCTTATTTTTTAACCATTGTGTTATGTTTTTATATACCAATAAATATAGAATTTTTACATAGTACCCATTTACATTTATTATCTGCTGCCTAAAAACCCCATTGTGGGGGAATTTTTCCCATTTTCTATTCTCGGGGGTGAGCAGCTCTCTCTGACCCTTCTGGTAGTGTCTTCCCATTGCTAAGTTATCACGGACTGTATGCTGTTTATGGAATTTGTTCAGGGGTGGAACAGCGGAGCAAATTAACAGAAAGGTATGAACACACCCAGCAGCTCCCAAGGGAGTAGTGCGCTACAGTAAGCACAGTTGTCAGTGTTACATTGTTAGTCTCAACCCTCTAACTGTCACTTTTGTTGCACAGCAGCTTAAAAATACCAGATTTACTTGCAGGGTGACCAGGTGAAAAAAGGCAAAGAGCCATAAAAAAATAAAATGAATGCAGCTCCAATGATGTCTAAGTATTCCAATTAAGATGCATTATATAATACTTTTTTGGTTTTGGGGTTTAATACAGCTTAGCTACATTTTTGTCAGATAAATAAAAAGCAGTGCTTATGAAAATGTCCACGTTCTCCTGTTTCCTCCTGTTTTATAAAGTCAGAACTCAATAGCACACGCTGAAATGTACATACACAAGTGAATAAGTCAGAATAAGTCAAAGGAGTGACTCCTCCCTTATAAGAAGGCTCCACTTAAGGCATGTGAAAGGAATTTATTCCCTCTACTCTTGTTTAGCTATCCCATAGTGCTCTGGTAATCATATATTAAATGTGTATTTGTAAAACAAAGATCATATTTACAGTACAAAACAAGGACATCAAGAAACCCACCCTCAGATATGCTAGCAGCCATTTTTGAAGAGCATGCATGCTCTTTTGCATGGATGCAATTAAATAATATTATAATCAATAAACTATGACTATTCAAAAATATCTCCCTTTCTGATTTTGCTCCCCAAATTTTCATCTATAACTTACTCACTTGTATGTAACCCAATGTAAAATTTGAGTTTAATAGTCTTGTAAATGCATAACATTAATCAAAATGAGTCTTAGAATAATTAATTACAATTAGTTTTTCAACCCAGAAAAATCTGTATATTATAATTATAATTTTAGCTCATATTTAGCCCTCTAGTTTTGTGACAGATTTTCTTTAGTCTGTGAATCAATTCAATTATACATTCTGCCATTTTCCTGGGACCATATAACATTTTCCTATACAATGATATGCAAATCTGGCAATCTGCAGAAAGATTCTAAAAATCTAAAACCTGCAGGCTGAGCACTCATGTGCATCAGAGCAACGCAGGAGAATTCAGGGATCAACAATCAAATAGCATAGCATTTATTAAAGTGCCTAAAATAAGAAATGTCTGTTTTACTCCACAACAACCATTTCTATTCAAAACTGTACTGGACAATTACAACTGCAGAATAAAATTTTGGATCGGCTTAGTTGTTATGAGATGATTTAGCTAGCCCTTATTTTAGATTTAATGAAACCCTCTAGAATCAAATATACATATGTAAAGGGTCAGTAATAAACCACACCATTAAAACACTATAAACATTATAACACTCTGGTTTCAAGAAAAATACATCTATCCAAGTATACCCAAGTATAGTAACTCAAAAGTACCTTCACCTACTATAAGTAAGCTTCCTACAAATCTCTTTTTTTTTTTCGTTTGTTTGCTGGCTATAGGATTTGTAGTGTGAATAGAGCTGTGCACATTAGGGATGGGCCGAGCGGTTCAGCCCGAGCATAAGTTAAGGCCGGAATTTGGTTGTTCGGATGTTCTGCAAACACTGAACAATATGCGGTGTTCAGGCAAATTCAAAAGCCACTGGAACACTGATAAAGTCTATGGGACACTAACATGAAAAATCAAAAGTGCTAATTTTAAAGGCTTATATACAAGTTATTGTCATAAAAAGTGTTTGGGGACCTGGGTCCTGACCCAGGGACATGTATCAATGCATTTTTTTTTTTAAATGGCTCTTTTATCAGGAGCAGTGATTTTTTTAAAGCTTAAAGTGAAACAATAAAAATGAAATATTCCTTTAAATATCGTGCCTGGGGGGTGTCTATAGTATGCCTGTAAAGTGGTGCATGTTTCCCGTGTTTAGAACAGAACCACAGCAAAATGGCATTTTTAAAGGAAAAATTGTAATTTAAAACTGATCGCGGCTGAATTGTGGAATCTCAGCAATATAGATAAAACTCATTAAAAGAAAAAAAGAGCATGGGATCCCCCAAGTCCACTACCAGGCCCCGAACCAAAATGAAAAAAAAAAAATTGCGTGGGGGTCACCCTTAAATCCATAACAGGCCCTTTGGGTCTGATATGGAAATGAAGGGGAACCCTGCGCCAAATAAAAAAAAAATGGCGCAGGGGTCCCTCCCAAAATCCGTACCAGACCTGAAGGGTCTGGTATGGATTTTAAGTAATAAGCGCACCTGTTAGTGTGTGAAACGTGTCTACCATTTGTACTGTCTGTAACACTTGGGATGTTCGTTATTAAATAAGAATTTTGATGGATCTTGGAGTGTAGCCATTTCTTCTGTGTTGATCGTATGTGGAGGTGAGCCGAGGCAGGCACCTGTCATATCATTAGGCTTCCTGTCTCACCTGGAGCAGCGAGTTATTTTGTATAGATTTTAAGGGGAACCCTGCGCCAAAATTAAAAAAAAGGTGTAGCCCCCCCCCAAAATCCATACCATACCCTATGCTCTCTCGCCCCCCTCTTTTCCTGCGGCCTGCCAGGTTGCGTGCTCAGATAAGGGTCTGGTATGGATTTTGGGGGGGACTCTATGCCATTTTATTTAAAATTTTGGCACAAGGTTCCCCTTAGTCCATTACCAGGCACTTTGGTTCTTCAGGTCTGGTATGGATTTTGGGGGCGACCCCATGCCATTTAAAAAAAAAAATGATGCAGTGTTCCCCTTAATTTCCATATCAGACCTGAAGAGCCTGGTATGGATTTTAGGGGGACCCCCATGCAATTTTTTTTAATGGTTCAGGGTTCCCCTTAATATTCATACCAGACCCAAAGGGCCCGGTAATGGATTCATGGGGGGGGGGGGGAATCCCATGCTCTTTTTTTCAATGAGTTTTATCTATATTGCCGAGACCCAACAATTCATTACAGCCGCGATCAGTTTTGAAAGACAATTTTTCCGTTATAAATGTCATTTTGCTGTGGTACTGCTCTAAACATGGGGAAAATGCAGCACTTTACAGGCATACTATAGACACCCCCAGGCATGATAATTAAAGGATTATTTCATTTTTATTGTTTCACTTTAAGCATTAAAAACTCACTGCTCCCGAAAAAATGCCCGTTTAAACAAAAAAAAAAATTGCATTGATACATGTCCCCCTGGGGCAGGACCCAGGTCCCCAAACACTTTTTATGACAATAACTTGCATATAAGCATTTAAAATGAGCACATTTGATTATTCATGTCCCGTAGACTTTAACGGTGTTCATGTGTTCTGCCAAATTTTTTGCCTGTTCGGTATGTTCTGATGCAAACTGAACCGGGGGTTTTCGGCTCATCCCTAGTGCACATGACCATAACTAATATGCACAACTCATTCCAAACGGGAATGAGGTGCAAAAGGAAAAGTCTGGAAACTCACAGAGGATGTAACAAAGGGGCAGATAAACACAATAAAACAATGTTGTGAAAAAGGGATTATAGGGCCATTAATTAGTGGATGTGTAAAGATTATTTTTGGAGAATAAGGTTATCGTTTTGTGTCACAATAAATGTTCCAAATTAAAAAAAAATAGGAATAATTAAATGTAGCATGGAACAACAAACAAGAAACAGAGTCAACTTGCAAAATGCTTTTATTTTTAATGCTAGCAATGCTTGATTAACATAGGCAACCTTGCTGCATAAAATCCTTTGGTTACTGGTAGTTTAGTATTTTGGGAAGATCTCAATTCTGATCCTGTGATTATGCGGATGGAAATTTGCAGCTTCGCCTGTGAGGCCGGGTTCACACTTGCAAGATAAAGGCTCTGGCATTGGTAGCTCATGTCATATGACATGTGAAAATCAATGTTTCCCTATGAGAGCCGTCTTAACTGGTCCGACACAAGTTGGTCCGACTTTGAAAATGCTCCCTGCACTAATTTTGGTCTGACTTTGATCCTACTTCAGGCCGCTGTCCTAACTGATCTGACTTTGGCATGTGCCTTGTGCTCTGATGATCTTGAAGGGGAACTCCGCACCAAATAAAAAAAAAAAACGGCATGGGTTCCCCCTCCAAGAGCATACCAGGCCCTTTGGTCTGGTATGGATTTTAATTTTTGTAACAAAACACTGCGCTATTCTTACAAGAAAATAAATATAAATCACACAAGAGAGCTGCTAACACATCACCGGGGTATCAAGTGTAAGGTAAACAATGTTATGAAAAAGTGTAGCGCTTCTGACAATATCAAATATCCTTAATCTTACTTATAGGTGTAAAGTTACAGTGAAAAAATCCCACTATAACGTAGTGCTCATAACACATAGATTCTTACATAAATTGCATATATAAGTGACTCAAACAAAGAAAGTTTTACAAAAAAAAAAAAAATGTCCAAGAAGCAAAATATAAAAGAAAAAAAGGGGAAAAAACAGAGTCCCAATAGTAAAAAACAGAGTCCTTTGTGTATAGTGTCTTTATATAGTCCACAAGTGTGTAGGAAATATATTACACCTCCTTTCAAAAAGGTTCATGCATTAGTCTCGTGAGATTCCCGTCACCAGGCGAATTGAAGGCTTACCGGAGTTATTGGATCCTCACAAATTTACATTTGGGGGATCATACAAGCTTTTGCAACTATGTGCAGATTCACCCAGCAACCAGTTATCCAGGGGGACCTCAAATGCGCTTAAACCACTGTACACATGTGAGTTTTGTACTTTTATTTTTTATTTGTTTCTATAAAAACGGAATTACGATATTTTTGGTCCCTGTTTTTTTCTTCGTATGTTCTTAACATGCCTATGGGTATATCTGGCTGGAGTTAAAATACCTCTCAACGTATGAAGTGATTGTCTACATTTGAGGTCCCCCTGGATAAATGGTTGCTGGGTGAATCTGCACATAGTTGCAAAAGCTTGTATGATCCCCCAAATGTAAATTTGTGAGGATCCAATAACTCCGGTAAGCCTTCAATTCGCCTGGTGACGGGAATCTCACGAGACTAATGCATGAACCTTTTTGAAAGGAGGTGTAATATATTTCCTACACACTTGTGGACTATATAAAGACACTATACACAAAGGACTCTGTTTTTTACTATTGGGACTCTGTTTTTTCCCCTTTTTTTCTTTTATATTTTGCTTCTTGGACATTTTTTTTTTTTTTGGTAAAACTTTCTTTGTTTGAGTCACTTATATATGCAATTTATGTAAGAATCTATGTGTTATGAGCACTACGTTATAGTTGGATTTTTTCACTGTAACTTTACACCTATAAGTAAGATTAAGGATATTTGATATTTTGAGAAGCGCTACACTTTTTCATAACATGGTATGGATTTTAAGGGGAACTTCTATGCCGAAAAAAAAGGCATGGTGGTCCTTCCAAAAATTCATACCAGACCCTTATCTGAGCACACAGCCAGGCAGGTCAGAATAGGGGGTGGGGACGAGCGAGGGCCCCCCCCCAACCATACCAGGCTGCATGCCCTCAAGATGGGGGGGTGGGTGCTTTGGGGGCAGGGGGGGGCCCATTAATGGGATGCCCATGTTTTTAAACTTCTATGTATACTGGCAACGGATATGCCTACAATAACTTTGAAGCAATTTTACCCTTAGAGGAGGCTTTGTCTTTCTTCCTCCTCCACCAACAATCTTGCTAGTGACACCAGTACGAGAAAAGGATACTGGAAAGTGGCCAGAGGATAATCCTGGTCTATGGGCGACCACTAAGCGATCTTATCTCCTTTTGTTATACAACAAGAGGGTCCACTCCATTTGGTGAGTGGGGACTTATATCACACACATGGTGAATTGGTGGCACTAAAGTGGATATTGTAGCTGAAGAAATCATTATGGCAATGATTATGGCACATTAACACATGTCATGTTGAACGTCACACCTATTTGGGACTGAGCACTTTTATTATGTTTCACTATTGGAATCTATGTTTTTTTATATTTGCACTACAGTGAATTACATTATACTTCATTCATTTGATTTGCATTTTGCAAGCGCTGTTTTAACACATGGAGCTAATACTCCCGTGGGTTAATTTTTGAAGTGCTTTTTACTTCCCTGCTAGGGAGTTTCTTTAGAATGGACATTGACCTGAACATGCAGAGCCTAGTGTACAATCTGAGCATACCATGGGTGCCAGTATGAATTAATTTCCATGAGCATGAGCTGGATTAACATTATCACAGAAGGAGAATAAATGTGGCTGAAAACTCTTAACCCAAAGGAAGACCGGGAAAAGACTCTAGCATAGCAATGGCACAGGAAATCAAGGAAGTTGCATCGTTGGAAGGGAGTAAGTGCAGCAGACTTTAGTATTGGAACTTTCAGTAACTTTACAAGTCTGCATGAATAATTTCAGTATTTACAGGTCACATAATGCAGTGCCAGACTAGTACCATCTTTTATCATTAACCTCCCTGGCGGTATGATCTGTAAGATTACAGTACTGTGTGTGTTTTGTGTGTTTTTACTTTTTTGAATTTGCCGCCGTTCTCCGCTCCCGTGCGCCGTAACGCCGCAGGGAACGAAGCTCGGCGGCATTCGGCACTGTGAATCAAGCGGAGGACAGCTCGCTCGCATAGCGCGGAGGACATCGCTGGATCCAGGGGACAAGGTAAGTAACTCTCACTGTGTCCTCCCCTGCATCCAGCGATGCGATCCCGAGTCTGGTTTGGGGTTACCACTCCTGTCAGTAAAATCCCAACCCGAGCCAGACTCGGGATTACCGCTAAGGGGGTTAAAGAGCAGTCTTTGAGCTCCAGTGAAATGACTTTTCAAATGCAAATAATGTCATCAGTTTAGTGCAAGTAGGAGGAAGAATTTTATCAGTCCCCCACCCTGCACCCCTGAATCAGAGGATACAGCGAAGGGCAGATTTGCATCCGACATTTTATGAATCTTAGGCAGCCCATATACGATGCAAATTTCTTTCCTGCAACCACGATTTGTAGGGAAGTAATTTGCTCTATTCCCCCATCAACACAGACAATGCTGACCTGGGAATTGCTTCTGTCAAGCCATTGTCCGAAGATTATACCAGCCACTAGCGATAATCGCAAGTAAAATCTGGCAGGCTGGTTGTACCCAAATTGATCAATCAACTTGGTAAATTCAGCCTGCCCATACATGGTTTAGTAGGAACCGTCCGAGATTCGAACTGTTTATGGCCAGGATAAGTCAAAGAAGAAGATGCTGATGGTGGATAATGCCTGAACAAAGATAACATTTCCCTTCTGGAGAGAAAATCTGATAAGGGCATTGTCAGGGGAAGTCCTGTAAACTCTGTGACAAGTAAAACATATCTGCAAGGGTTACACTTAAGCAGAGTACACACTATTCATTTTTGAACGGAAAAAAAAAACTGTCAGCTCTGGTCAGAAACCTCTGTACTAACCATGCAAGGTTAGTTCAACTATCTCCTCCGCTGAGCTGTTGTGTTCTGACAGGGGGACAGCCCCCGAGCCAAAACACTCCAATCAGCGTTCTCTGCCATTGGCTGAGAGAGCTAATCGGGAGTTGGACAGCTGCTGGTTTTCCAGCATGCACGTCCAACATAAGTCGGCCGACATATACAGGGGCCGAATGTCTGCAATGTTTTTTTTAACCAGCCAGTGTCTCCCAACATTCAGGCTCATGTGTACCTGGCTTTAAACATTACAAAGCATGCATGCGTTTGAAACATCACTTAGCATGCATTACAAGTATATAGGTCCACATTCATTTACAAAATATGTTTTTTCTTAAAAAGGATCGTTGTGATGAGAAAACAAATCTGAATATTGTGTTTGCTGTATGTTTAGTTTAATTATATTAAGTGCTATAACTAGTAAGTGAGATAAGGAAGTGAGTTAATTACATTGATTTCATTTTGCATGACTTGTGAACCTAGGTATTCCCCTGCTGCATTTTCTGTTTGCATTTTTTTAACTGTAAGGAGCCTGTATAGAACGATGTGCCCAGATATAATAAATTTCATCTATGTAGATAGCTGATATGCTGTTAATAGGCTGGCCAATAGACAAAATACAATATATTTATATTTAACTGCATGGATACTTACTGACAGTTACTTTATCTCTTTCCCCCAGCATGATGTTGTTTGGTGATAAGTCTCTGTGTACAATCCATTTTTCTTTGTGTAAATATCGCAGTGCTAAACATAACTGGAATGAAGAAGAAGTTATATTTAGAATGATATTCCCTTTAAAGTTTGTGATATGTTTATGTGCTCATGAAAAATAGAAAAACCCCATTGCTACAGTCTATGGAAGTGTAATTAAAGTAACGCTGAACAATATCCTTCATATTTTCCATCTAACAATTTCAGTTTGACACCTACAAGGCAAAGTCGGGGACAGCATGCCCTGAGAGAGGGATCTTGGCCAGGAGTTATCAGATGATGAATAAATAAAAATGAATTTTTAGGTGCATAAAGGACCATTAAATGTTTTGATCCAAGAAAATGTATACAAACTTAGGTCACGTTGGTACAGGACACCTATACATAAAATATCTCCCACAATTTTGAATCGCTATTGGCGTCGTGAGCAGAAAGAAGGCTTACTGCTTTAAATTTGTCAGTCCTGCCTGGAGATTTTGTGGTTTTGGCAAGGAGTGCATACAACAGTGGTGGAGGTCTCCCAACTACCAATAGAATTCCCCCTGGGTGCAATCCTTCTTCACCTCCATATATAATGAATAGTGATGGCCGAACGGTTCGCCCGGCGGTCGTTTCGCGGCGAATTTCCGACTTTCGCCGTCCGCGGGTTCGAACGCCTTTTTCCGTCGTTCGCCCCGGCGGACTTACGTGTTTAATGTATACAAGAACTTTAACCTTTCGTGACACGTTTATCATGTGTTACAGGACAACCAATTGAGACATGACAGCTCATGGACACTTGGACATTCCCCCTAACCTATAAATACACCCGATCCGGTGGCCATTTTACATTCTTTCTTCTGTCACTGTAGGGAAAGGATCCTGTGTGGAGTAGGGACAGAGAAAACGCTAGCTATTTGGTACACAAAAGTTCTTTTCAGGACTGGTATAGGTGTTAGGTCAGCAGCCTGAGTTTCTTTTGTCAGTTTAGATAAAGGGACAGAGCGCTGTATGCTGCTATTTTAGGGACAGCTCAGCCAGATTAGTCTTTCTTCATCATCATCATCATCATCATCATTAGCTGTTACTATCAGGTCCACAAAAGAGCTGTTCCAGCTAATCGTTCCAGCCTACTCTTTTTTGCCAATTTGTATAGGGACAGGCAGGAAGCAGTGTGTCAGGCAGTGAGGATAATTTTAAAGACTTGCTGTTACTATTAGTTCCACAAAGGTTCTTTTCAGGACTGGTATCAGTGGTACGGTAATAGGCTTGTACACGTATAATATTCTTTCTTCCAAATATAGAAAGAATATTATACTTGACTGCTGCCCTTCTGCTGCAGTCTGCTAATCATTCACAACTCACTTGTTCCACAAAGCTCTTTATCAGGACTGGTAACTTGGTCTGTCTAGGGTGCTACGGTACATAGGCTTGGGTGCGGTACAGTCTGCTGTTCTGTAAGGACCGCTATCGGTCCACAATACATAGGGTTGCCGTGCACTACTGCTGACCGCTGCCCTATACTGCAGCAGTCCTTCAGCGGTATAGGGACTGACGCACAGTCTGCTAAACACTAATACACAACCTGCTTGGTCCACAAAAGTTCTTATAAGGACTGGTAACTTGGTATAGGGTGCTACGGTACATAGGCCTGAGTGCAGTACAGTCTGCTGTTCTGTAAGGACCGCTATCGGTCCACAATACATAGGGTTGCCGTGCACTACTGCTGACCGCTGCCCTATACTGCAGCAGTCCTTCATTGGTATAGGGACTGACGTACAGTCTGCTAATCACTAACACACAACCTGCTTGGTCCACAAAAGTTCTTATAAGGACTGGTAACTTGGTATAGGGTGCTACGGTACATAGGCCTGAGTGCAGTACAGTCTGCTGTTCTGTAAGGACCGCTATCGGTCCACAATACATAGGGTTGCCGTGCACTACTGCTGACCGCTGCCCTATACTGCAGCAGTCCTTCATTGGTATAGGGACTGACGTACAGTCTGCTAATCACTAACACACAACCTGCTTGGTCCACAAAAGTTCTTATAAGGACTGGTAACTTGGTATAGGGTGCTACGGTACATAGGCCTGAGTGCGTTACAGTCTGCTGTTCTGTAAGGACCGCTATCGGTCCACAATACATAGGGTTGCCGTGCACTACTGCTGACCGCTGCCCTATACTGCAGCAGTCCTTCAGCGGTATAGGGACTGACACACAGTCTGCTAAACACTAACACACAACCTGCTTGGTCCACAAAAGTTTTTATAAGGACTGGTAACTTGGTATAGGGTGCTACGGTACATAGGCCTGAGTGCAGTACAGTCTGCTGTTCTGTAAGGACCGCTATCGGTCCACAATACATAGGGTTGCCGTGCACTACTGCTGACCGCTGCCCTATACTGCAGCAGTCCTTCATTGGTATAGGGACTGACGTACAGTCTGCTAATCACTAACACACAACCTGCTTGGTCCACAAAAGTTCTTATAAGGACTGGTAACTTGGTATAGGGTGCTACGGTACATAGGCCTGAGTGCGTTACAGTCTGCTGTTCTGTAAGGACCGCTATCGGTCCACAATACATAGGGTTGCCGTGCACTACTGCTGACCGCTGCCCTATACTGCAGCAGTCCTTCATTGGTATAGGGACTGACGTACAGTCTGCTAATCACTAACACACAACCTGCTTGGTCCACAAAAGTTCTTATAAGGACTGGTAACTTGGTATAGGGTGCTACGGTACATAGGCCTGAGTGCGTTACAGTCTGCTGTTCTGTAAGGACCGCTATCGGTCCACAATACATAGGGTTGCCGTGCACTACTGCTGACCGCTGCCCTATACTGCAGCAGTCCTTCAGCGGTATAGGGACTGACGCACAGTCTGCTAAACACTAACACACAACCTGCTTGGTCCACAAAAGTTTTTATAAGGACTGGTAACTTGGTATAGGGTGCTACGGTACATAGGCCTGAGTGCAGTACAGTCTGCTGTTCTGTAAGGACCGCTATCGGTCCACAATACATAGGGTTGCCGTGCACTACTGCTGACCGCTGCCCTATACTGCAGCAGTCCTTCATTGGTATAGGGACTGACGTACAGTCTGCTAATCACTAACACACAACCTGCTTGGTCCACAAAAGTTCTTATAAGGACTGGTAACTTGGTATAGGGTGCTACGGTACATAGGCCTGAGTGCGTTACAGTCTGCTGTTCTGTAAGGACCGCTATCGGTCCACAATACATAGGGTTGCCGTGCACTACTGCTGACCGCTGCCCTATACTGCAGCAGTCCTTCAGCGGTATAGGGACTGACGTACAGTCTGCTAAACACTAATACACAACCTGCTTGGTCCACAAAAGTTCTTATAAGGACTGGTAACTTGGTATAGGGTGCTACGGTACATAGGCTTGAGTGCGGTACAGTCTGCTGTTCTGTAAGGACCGCTATCGGTCCACAATAGATAGGGTTGACGTGCACCACTGCTGACCGCTCACCTATACTGCAGCAGTCCTTCAGCGGTATAGGGACTGACGTACAGTCTGCTAATCACTAACACACAACCTGCTTGGTCCACAAAAGTTCTTATAAGGACTGGTAACTTGGTATAGGGTGCTACGGTACATAGGCCTGAGTGCGTTACAGTCTGCTGTTCTGTAAGGACCGCTATCGGTCCACAATACATAGGGTTGCCGTGCACTACTGCTGACCGCTGCCCTATACTGCAGCAGTCCTTCATTGGTATAGGGACTGACGTACAGTCTGCTAATCACTAACACACAACCTGCTTGGTCCACAAAAGTTCTTATAAGGACTGGTAACTTGGTATAGGGTGCTACGGTACATAGGCCTGAGTGCGTTACAGTCTGCTGTTCTGTAAGGACCGCTATCGGTCCACAATACATAGGGTTGCCGTGCACTACTGCTGACCGCTGCCCTATACTGCAGCAGTCCTTCATTGGTATAGGGACTGACGTACAGTCTGCTAATCACTAACACACAACCTGCTTGGTCCACAAAAGTTCTTATAAGGACTGGTAACTTGGTATAGGGTGCTACGGTACATAGGCCTGAGTGCGTTACAGTCTGCTGTTCTGTAAGGACCGCTATCGGTCCACAATACATAGGGTTGCCGTGCACTACTGCTGACCGCTGCCCTATACTGCAGCAGTCCTTCAGCGGTATAGGGACTGACGTACAGTCTGCTAAACACTAATACACAACCTGCTTGGTCCACAAAAGTTCTTATAAGGACTGGTAACTTGGTATAGGGTGCTACGGTACATAGGCTTGAGTGCGGTACAGTCTGCTGTTCTGTAAGGACCGCTATCGGTCCACAATAGATAGGGTTGACGTGCACCACTGCTGACCGCTCACCTATACTGCAGCAGTCCTTCAGCGGTATAGGGACTGACGTACAGTCTGCTAATCACTAACACACAACCTGCTTGGTCCACAAAAGTTCTTATAAGGACTGGTAACTTGGTATAGGGTGCTACGGTACATAGGCCTGAGTGCGTTACAGTCTGCTGTTCTGTAAGGACCGCTATCGGTCCACAATACATAGGGTTGCCGTGCACTACTGCTGACCGCTGCCCTATACTGCAGCAGTCCTTCATTGGTATAGGGACTGACGTACAGTCTGCTAATCACTAACACACAACCTGCTTGGTCCACAAAAGTTCTTATAAGGACTGGTAACTTGGTATAGGGTGCTACGGTACATAGGCCTGAGTGCGTTACAGTCTGCTGTTCTGTAAGGACCGCTATCGGTCCACAATACATAGGGTTGCCGTGCACTACTGCTGACCGCTGCCCTATACTGCAGCAGTCCTTCATTGGTATAGGGACTGACGTACAGTCTGCTAATCACTAACACACAACCTGCTTGGTCCACAAAAGTTCTTATAAGGACTGGTAACTTGGTATAGGGTGCTACGGTACATAGGCCTGAGTGCGTTACAGTCTGCTGTTCTGTAAGGACCGCTATCGGTCCACAATACATAGGGTTGCCGTGCACTACTGCTGACCGCTGCCCTATACTGCAGCAGTCCTTCAGCGGTATAGGGACTGACGCACAGTCTGCTAAACACTAACACACAACCTGCTTGGTCCACAAAAGTTCTTATAAGGACTGGTAACTTGGTATAGGGTGCTACGGTACATAGGCCTGAGTGCGTTACAGTCTGCTGTTCTGTAAGGACCGCTATCGGTCCACAATACATAGGGTTGCCGTGCACTACTGCTGACCGCTGCCCTATACTGCAGCAGTCCTTCATTGGTATAGGGACTGACGTACAGTCTGCTAAACACTAATACACAACCTGCTTGGTCCACAAAAGTTCTTATAAGGACTGGTAACTTGGTATAGGGTGCTACGGTACATAGGCTTGAGTGCGGTACAGTCTGCTGTTCTGTAAGGACCGCTATAGGTCCACAATAGATAGGGTTGACGTGCACCACTGCTGACCGCTCACCTATACTGCAGCAGTCCTTCAGCGGTATAGGGACTAAGAGTTTTGTCACAGGGTCATTTAAAAAATGACATGCAGAGGAAGAGGCAGGCCCTTCCGCAGGGGTGGTAGGGGTAGGGCAGGAGCAACAGGCTTGAGCCAAAGTGGGAAGTTGCAGAAGGTGCGTTCAATTACTTTAAAGGATGCACCAGACTTGGTTGAGTGGCTCGCTCAGCCTTACTCTTCTGCACCCTCCTCATCCTCTCGATCTGCACCCTCTTCTTCACTCTCTGCTATGTGCACCCCCAAAGACACTACCACCAACAACACGACCACCACCACCACCACCACATACCTTCCGCTTGAGTCACTGGAATTATTTTCCGATCCATATCAAGAGGACATTTCTGATGCGCAGCCACTCTTGGTATTGGATCAGGAAGAGGAGGTAGCAACAAGCGCTACTCAGCAGTCTGACGCCAGTACCCAGATCAGCCCAAGGAGGAGGTTGGTCCCCGGTGTTGCTGCCTACTCTACTTATAGCGGTGGGGAAGGTGACGTTGATGATGACGTGTCTAGTGATGTCACGTGGGTGCCCACAAGAGAGGAAGAGGAGGGGAGTTCAGAGGGAGATATGGACCAGCAGATAGGGAGGAGAAGCAGCAATGACTTACATTGCACAGCAGGGACAAAGCAGACTGCAAATGTATCAGGAGCGAGTCATCGACCATGTACGGTCACATCTGGCGCTCCCAGGACACCGGCACATGGCTCCGCAGTGTGGGCTTTTTTTAACGTGTCCGCTGCTGACAATAGCGTTGCCATCTGCAATCTTTGCAGTCAACGCGTTAGTCGCGGTAAGCCCAATACTCACCTAGGGACGACCGCCTTAAGAAGGCACATGAGCAGCCATCACCGAGCCCAGTGGGAGCAACGGAACACACAAAGCCACACTGCAGGCTCTCACCGTCCAGCCTCGTCTTCTACTTCTCCTTCTCCTCTCTCCTCACAATTGTCCTCCACTCCACCTTCCATCACGCCAAGCTCACATTTTTCTGCAAAAAGGCAGGCTTCCGTGGGCCTAATGTTTGAGCGTAAAAAAATGATGACGCCGGATAACCCTCTTGCCCAACGGTTGGCGGC
Organism: Lithobates pipiens; assembly: GCF_037356315.1. Lineage (NCBI taxonomy): Eukaryota > Metazoa > Chordata > Amphibia > Anura > Ranidae > Lithobates > Lithobates pipiens. Next base: position 161,461,873 of record NW_027507764.1, read on the forward strand.
TGGCTTGTCAGAACTCATAGCCCGCCAACTACTGCCATATAAACTGGTGGACTCGGAGGCCTTTCGCAAATTTGTGGCCATTGGAACACCACAATGGAAGGTCCCAGGAAGGAAGTATTTCTCAGAGAAGGGCATCCCAGAGCTATATGGCCATGTTCAGCGGCAAGTGAATGTATCTCTGGCACACAGTGTCGGTGCCAAGATACATCTGACCACAGACACGTGGTCTAGCAAACACGGGCAGGGAAGGTATATCAGTTTTACTGCCCACTGGGTGAACCTTCTGACGGCCGTCAAGCATGTAACCCGTGGCACCCGTGTAGATTTGGTTTTACCGCCACGGATTGCATGCAGGCCTGACTCTTCTTCTCCTCCTCCTACTCCATCCTCCTCCCTCTCCTCCTCAGCTGCCTCCTCCTTTTCCGCTGCTAGCGTCTCTTCCACTGCACCGCCCAAGCTCCCCAGAACCTATTCCACATGCCAGGTGAGACGTTGCCATGCCGTGCTGCGTCTGTTGTGCCTGGAAGCAAAGAGCCACACTGGCCCGGCACTCCTTTCAGCTTTGCGTTCACAGGCAGATGAGTGGCTAACACCGCTCAATTTGACAGTTGGTAAAGTGGTGTGTGACAACGGTGCCAATCTGCTTAGCGCATTGAAACAGGGCAAAATCACGCACGTGCCGTGCATGGCACACGTCTTAAACTTGGTCGTGCAGCGATTCCTTGTCAAATACCCTGGGGTCCAGGACATCTTGCGGCAGGCAAGGAAAATCTCGGCCCATTTCAGAAGATCTTACACGGCCATGGCTCGCCTTGCTGACATTCAGCGGCGACACCATCTGCCGGTCAGACGTCTTATTTGCGATTGCCCGACGCGATGGAACTCAACCTTCTATATGCTTGATAGGCTGCTCCAGCAGAAACGTGCAGTTAACGTCTACCTGTATGAACTCTGCGAAAGAAACGGTTCTGGGGAGCTGGGTTTTTTTTCACCGCGCCAGTGGCTGCTCATGCGCGACACATGCAGACTTCTGCGGCCATTTGAGGAGATCACCAAACTGGTCAGTCGCAGCCATGGCGCCATCAGTGACATGGTACCTTATGCCTTCTTTCTGGAGCGTGCATTGCGTCGTGTCATTGATCAGGCTGTGGAGGAGCAGGAGCGGGAAGATGAGGAAGTCGCAATGCTGGATGAATTCCCAGGGGGGGCTACTCTATCTGAGACAAGTCAACAACAGGAGTCTGATGAGGAGTCAGAGGAGGATGGTGCCGGGGCGGATGAGCAGGAGCAAGAAGAGCATGCTTTAAACCTTTCTGGGATCCCTGTTGTGCGAGGATGGGGAGAGGAGAATGAAGAGGACGACATTATCCTGGATGATGAGCAGGAGCCAGGCCACCACACCGCTTCCACTTTAGTGCAAATGGGGGCCTTCATGCTCCAGTGTTTTAATAGGGACCCCCGTATAAAAAGCATGAGGGTCAAGGACCAGTACTGGGTGGCAACGTACTTAGACCCCCGGTACAAACACAAAATGGCGGAAATGTTACCGCCGTCGCAGAGGGCTGTCAGAATGCAGCACTTCCAGGCCTTGCTTCGAGAAATGCTGCATTCTGCTTTTGCGTGCGCTGGCAGAGGAGCAATTCCCACTCCCAGAGAAGGATTTGCGGGTACCAATCCAACAGCGCCTGCAAGAAGAGGCCGGTTTGAAGATGTGTTGGTGACTTCGGATATGAGGTCATTCTTTCAGCCGACCCATCGACAGGTGTCATCCGGATCCAGCATCAGGGAACGCCTAGACCGTCAGGTGTCCGACTACATTGGGTTAACGGCCGATGTGGACGCTCTGAGGAGTGATGAACCCCTAGACTACTGGGTGGGCAGGCTTGACCTCTGGCCAGAGCTTGCCCAATTTGCAATCGAACTGTTGGCTTGCCCCTCATCCAGTGTCCTGTCCGAAAGGACGTTCAGCGCAGCAGGGGGGATTGTGACCGATAAGCGTACTCGCCTAGCTCACCACAGTGTTAACTACCTCACATTTCTAAAAATGAATGAGGCATGGATCTCGGAGGAATTCAACACATGTGATCAGTAGACCATGTATATGTCTATAAACAATTTTTGGAATCAAGCACACAGACCTTCTTAATTCATTTGGCTCACTTCCCTGACCCAAAAAAGCACACCGTACTATATGCCCCTACCCTCCTCTTTGAAGAGGTTGAGCGGTGTCATATTTCTACTGGGGCTGCTTATTATGAGGGGTTCCCACCATCCCTGTGCTGTGCTGACTTCCTCCTGGGTGTTCTTATTATGAGGGGCTCCCACCATCCCTGTGCTGTGCTGACTTCCTCCTGGGGGTTCTTATTATGAGGGGATCACACCATCCCTGTGCTGTGCTGACTTCCTCCTGGGGCTGCTTACGGTGCTGCTGTCAGCGCTGTATGTCACGGAGCTGCTGTCAGCGCTGTATGTCACGGAGCTGCTGTCAGCGCTGTATGTCACGGAGCTGCTGTCAGCGCTGTATGTCACGGAGCTGCTGTCAGCGCTGTATGTCACGGAGCTGCTGTCAGCGCTGTATGTCACGGAGCTGCTGTCAGCGCTGTATGTCACGGTGCTGCTGTCAGCGCTGTATGTCACGGAGCTGCTGTCAGCGCTGTATGTCACGGAGCTGCTGTCAGCGCTGTATGTCACGGTGCTGCTGTCAGCGCTGTATGTCACGGAGCTGCTGTCAGCGCTGTATGTCACGGAGCTGCTGTCAGCGCTGTATGTCACGGAGCTGCTGTCAGCGCTGTATGTCACGGAGCTGCTGTCAGCGCTGTATGTCACGGAGCTGCTGTCAGCGCTGTATGTCACGGTGCTGATGTCAGTGCTCTGTATTACGGTGCTGCTGTCAGTGCTCTGTATCTCCTGCACCCTCTTGTTTGCCTACCCTGGTCCCTGACCTTCCCTCTCCTCCATTGCCTTCATTAGCTCCATAGTCCTGAATTGTCAGAACAATTTCCCAAATAAAAAAAAAATGCTTGTAGTTATCGATCCCAAATTCACCTCATACATGTATTATGCTATTGTCCAGGTGGTGGGACTACGTGCTACCCCCTAATAATTACCCCGTGGCCGCAAATTCGACCTAAAGGTTTGCGAAATTCGCCTCCCATTGAAGTCAATGGAGCCCGCGGCGAACGGTCGTTTTCGCGAACGTTTGTGTCCGTTCGCGTTTCGCGTTCGCGAAACGTCCCGTCGGAAGTTCGTCCATCACTAATAATGAAAGTATACAAAAACCTAAGCATGCTGGACACATTTCCAAATGACACTTAGCTACTGATTTTTCCTCAGGGATTAGAGGGCTTTCCCTACTTTCAGGATCTGCGCTAGAAACTGAGGATAAGGTCACAGCTGTTCTGTATTTCCCATATCATTTTGATTCTTTGTCAGTTAGGGCTGCAGTAAATGGGCACCCTTGTTAGTCATGGTAAACTATAATAAGAAGCACTTGATCCAAAGGACGGCGACAGGCTACCGATGTGTGGTATTTAGTAAGTTCATGCTCCCGGCCCCCTTCCAGGGGTTTATCTCTACAACACCAGGATTCACATTGCTGAACCCTGTACAGTTAGTTCTTTATATCATCTGTTTTGTATCTTTCTCTTGATGTATGATGAGATGATTGTACACTGCTCTACATTGATCAGAAGTGTGGAAGATTTGTATAATTTCTAACAAAAGTAATGCCTTCAGGCACATTGTACTGCATGCCAGTAGCTTTGTTAGTCTTCTAACAGTTAACTGCAGACCCCCTTGGTTACTAGACTGAAACTGTACATACGGCCTAAAAATCTAAGTTTGTTGAGAAATTAGCCCAGCCTCAGACATTTAACCCTACCTACTGTCAGACAACTGTCAAATGCCAGAACTTTTGGGCTTAATCTTGACATGACCAGAAGTCAAGGTGTACAGCTTAGGTCTAAGAACAAAAATTTTTAAATATGTATCTCTGCACTGTTATGAAATGGCCGCTGGCACAGATAAGTAATATACCCAACTTAAAAACAATATTCAAAAAATTGTGTGGCGCCAAACAAAAAGTGAAAAGAATAAAGTCTAAAAAAATATAAAGTCTAAAAATATATATTGTATAAATTCCATTCGGCAGAACCATGAAAGTTCATGCAAAGAATCCTCATAGAATGATGAAAGATGTGAAAGCAAATCCAGTGTACAATAACATCAACTATCTTGAGGTGAGGAAAAGTGATCCAATGAAGTGCTCCGAGATCAGCCAAAGCACCCCAGTGAAATGAATATTCACCAGAAATGATGGCTACTGTTACAGTAGCAAACACACATTCAGTAAGTATCAGTCATCCAGTAAGATTGGCTGTCCAGCGACTCTCTCAACAGGATAACGCTAAGATAAATAAATCTTGCCAGGAGCCAGATAAAATCTTCATAGTGTAGTAGCTTTGTTTCAATTGCATCCACATTAAAAGCCAGAATGTAACAAACAATCCTTACATTCAGTGCCACTGCCGATCCGGAATCGGACATCGGTGTGACATCTGCACTAGAATCTCCCACCCGACACGTTTCATCCAATAGGATGTTATCAAGGGGTCCCCTAATGTCAGACCTTGGACATGTTTATGCAGCTTTACAAATCTGCTCCACTTGCGGTGCTCAATTAAGATAAAATGAGAAGTGTTCCGTCAGCCCTTTTGCCTGTGATTCAGAGCCGAAAGTAGTTGTACCGTCATTAAATCATAGATCTATGGAGCAGGAAATGGTCCGGTCGCCATTTTAATGGAGACACGGCTGTGTCTGGTTCTATATAGGACAGACACCATCCCAGATAATTAGGATAACGATGTCTCCTGTAATATCAAACAATCTAGTTCCTGCCAGAAAGAGGTAAATAAATAAATAAATAACTGGAAAAGGAACCAAAATAAATTATTACGTCAATATTAACATGCCGACCGGAGAGCAGTATTGATCCGCCACTCATAAATCCAAAAAAGTATAAAAATACATGTCTATGTAAGGGCCGGTTCACACAGGGGGCGACACGAGGCGACACGACTTGCCGTGCCGCGACCTGACAAGTCGCCCCCGTTCTGTACAATGGAACCGTTCTAAGAGGAGCGACTCGAGTCGCTCCATCTTAGAAAAAAGGTTCCTGTACTACTTTTGGGCGACCTCGGGGCGACTTGCATTGACTTCTATACAGAAGTCATTTGCAAGTCGCCGCTGTGGTCGCGGCAGGTCGCGGCGAGGCAAGTCGTGTCGCCTCGCATCGCCCCCAGTGTGAACCGGCCCTTAAACATAAAACTACTACACTATGATGATTTTATCATGCTCCTGGCAAGCTTTATTTATCTTAGCTTTATCTTGTTAAGAAGTGTCACTGGACAGCCCATCTTACTGGATGACCGATATTTACTGAATGCGTGTTTCCTGCTGTAACTGCAGCCATCCTTTCTGGTGAGTGTTAATTTCACTGGGGTGGGGTGGCTGATCTCGGAGCACTTCATTGGATCAATTTTCTTCAACTTAAGATATACCAGTTGATGTTATTGTACACTAATACACTGGATTTGCTTTCACAACTTTCATCCTTCTATGGGGAGTCTATATGCGCTTTCACGGTTCTTCTGAACTGGCTGGCTTCTTCTTTTACAAAATATTTTTTTGTATTTTATATTTTTTTTAACTTTATTCTTTTCACTTTTTATCACTGATTATCATATGTAATTGTTTGGCGCTACACAATTTTTTGAATAAGAACAAAAAATGTTTATTTGAAGGTATTTACAGAAACCACATCGTACCTTGAATTTCAGTACTGGTGTTACTTAACCCTTTCATGACTAAGCCTATTTTTGGAATTTGGTGTTTACAAGTTAAAAACCAATTTTTTTGCTAGAAAATTACTTGGAACCCCCAAATATTATATATATTTTTTTAGCAGAGACTCTAGAGAATAAAACGGCGATTGTTGCAATATTTTATGTCACACGGTATTTGCGCAGCGGTGTTTTAAACGCAACTTTTTGGGAAAAGGGACACTTTCATGAATAAAAAAAAAAAAAAACAGTAAAATTAGCCCAATTTTTTTTGCGTAATGTGAAAGATAATGTTACGCCGAGTAAATAGATACCAAACATGTCACACTTTATAATTGCGAGCACTTGTGGATTGACGACAAAGAACGGTACCTAAAAATCTAAATAGGCGGCGCTTTAAATTTTTTTTACGGTTACCAGGTTAGTGTTACAGAGGAGGTCTAGTGCTAGAATTATTGCTCTCGCTCTGACGATCGCGGCGATACCTCACATGTGTGATTTGAACACCGTTTACATACGCGGGCGCGACTTCCGTATGCATTTTCTTTGCTTCGCGAGCTCGCAGGGACGGCGGGCGCTTTAAAAAATGTTTAGTTTTTTTTAATTTATTTTATTTATTTTAAAATGACTAAATTGTTTTAAAAAAAAAAAAAAATAATTGATCACTTTTATTGCTGTCACAAGGAATGTAAACATCCCTTGTGACAGTAATAGGTGGTGACAGGTACTCTTTATGGAGGGATCGGGGGGTCTAAAAGACCCCCCACCCCTCCTTTACACTTCAATGTATTCAGATCGCCGAAAACGGCGATTCTGAATACCGGATATTTTTTTAAAACCGGCGCCATTGGCAGCCGAGTAAATGGGAAGTGACGTCATGACGTCGCTTCCGTGTTTACGATGAGGAGACTGGAACGAAGCCGATTACGGCTTCATTCCAGTCCCTGCCCAGCAGCCGAAGGCAGCAGAATTTGAATCGGTGCTCCCGATCGAGCGGGAGCACCGGTAACAGCGGCGGGAGGCGGCGGGAGGGGGGGACGTCCCCTCCCGCTCCTCCGGCATAACAGCCGAGCGGCTTTTAGCCACATCGGTTGTTATGCCTGGATAGCCAATCGCCAGCTGAAAAAAACGGTACCGGGATGATGCCTGCAGGTGCGGGCATCATCCCGGTATACCCCCTGGAAGCCGAGTACGCAGATCTGCGTACGCTCGGCGGGAAAGGGTTAAACTGGTTGTAAACCCCAGTCATGGAATTTGAGCAAGGCACGTATATCTGCAGTGTTTACATATCTCTCCCCAAAGCTCTAAGTGTCATTTCTCTCTGGTGCTTCCTTATCAGCATGAGTAACTTCTGAGAAGTTTTCCCAACACATACATTTGTGGGGGGTGGGGAGCTCAGAACGGAGCATGTCTATTCACAACATAGTCCTTTTGCTGTGTGGAGGGGGTGTGTGCCTTTCCACCAATCAGCTATCACACACTGTTTACTGCAGTCTCTCCATCCCCTGCTTTGTGCTGCTTACAGATGCAGAAAGATTTTTTAACATGATTTGCACTTTTGAAAGGGTGTAGAGAAGAGGAGACTGCAAATAAATAAGTAAAATCTATGTAGGAGGATATGTTCAATCTCTGTGCACCGTCTGATGCTGTTCTCTATTACTTCACTGGGCATGTGTAAGGGTTTACAACCACTTTAAAGAAATATTTTTTTTGTAAACTTCTTTTTATTGAAAAGGTAATATTTGGTTACAAACCAGCAAAATAAAAATGCATAAAACAATTCCAATAATAGCCTCGTCTATTGCATACCAACTTAGACATTACCTTAGACATTTATGTGTTTTAAATCTTTTTATTAATTTTCATTGAAATAAATAACATTACAAAACATCTACAGAACATATAACATTTCTACATCACCAACGACATAGAACATATAACATTCCTATAGTAGACATACCACAAAAAGATATCTAAAATGTCCTTTAATAAATAATTATTCATAATCTACTCCCCCCCCCCCCCCAAAAAGGGAAAACCCTCCTTCCCCTTCGCCCCCTCTCCTTCCCCTTCCTCCCTCTCTCCCTTTCCCTTAAGCGAAATCATTTTAATTGTGATTTAATTTAAGGGACCTTAGACAAAGAAATATTAACCCGAAGGCAGGCTTGCTTTTAGCAGAAGACACATGGTTAACACTGTGCAGCTTAAGTCCGCAGATGGCTGAGAATGGAGTATGAACATCCATCTGCATATATCAGGGTGTGTAGAGACAGGTGGTGGGTCAAAAGCCACAGCTGGGTTACAACCTATCTGCTCCCACAATGCATTGTGCAGCAATGAAATTGTGGAAAATGTGGGCCCTGCTACTTTATCTATTAAAACAAGATATGAAGTGCTATCTCCACAGGCTCTCAGTGCTGCGTATAAGAGAACTTACTGAGATGGAAAAGACCAAGCTGCACTTCAGACAATTAGCTGAATAGCTAGCAAAAACACAAATATGAGGGTTGGCTTATATGGCAAAGGATGTACTGTCTAGCCAGTGATCTATGGCAGGGGTTTTCAACCTCAGTCCTCAAGTACCCCCAACATGCCATGTTTTCAGATTTTCCTTTATCTTGCACAGGTGCTTTAAATCAGAGTCAATGGCTTGGTATTTTGGACAGTTATTTTATCTAAAGCCCCATACACACGATCAGATTTTCTGATGATTTTTATCTTCAGATTTACCAAAACCATGTAGTGCAGGGGCCTGCCTGATTGCATACAAATTGAATCTCCTAAGGTTTGACCTCATATTATATGGTTTTGGTAAATCTGAAGGAAAAGAATCATCAAAAAATCTGATAGTGTGTATTGGGCTTAAGAGAAATTCCCATAACATGACCTGTTGGGGGTACTTGAGGACCGAGGCTGAGAGCCACTGATCTAGAGTGATCTGCCAGTTTTCGATCTTACTTTTTTCTAATGCAGTTGAACTGTAACAGGAAAGGTCACCTCCCTGCCCCAGTTTGTGATTGGCCAATGACAATAAAGGAGCAGGTCATTTGCCTTATCTGCGTGTCTGTCTGGATGTTTCTGATTGGCACGTATGCATGCAGCAAAGCTTAACTGGGTCAGAATACTTACCCTCCTTCTCACAGTTCTGAATGGCAATTACAATAGACAGCTATTGGGGAAAAAATGGGTTCTCCATTTTCATTTAACCATATTAATTAATATTAATAGTTTACCTCTGCTTAGATTTCGGCTTTAAAGTGGTTCTAAAAGCAGAAGGTTTTTTTATGCATTAAGGTTAAAAACATTTAGTGTGCAGCTCCACCCCCCTTTTTTACTTACCTGAGCACGATGTGGATCCAGCGCTGTGCACAAGAGCAGCATCACTGCTCTCTCTCTCTCCTTACTGGCTAAGAGGCATTGACAATGACAGCCAATGGGGAGGGAGCAGGGGGAAAGATGCACTGTGTATGTCAATGGATACACAGAGCACGGCTCAGGAGCAAGTCTGCATGAGTGCCCCCATAGCAAGCATCTTGGGGAAGAAGAGCCAGGAGCACCTGCAGAGGGCCCCAGAAGAGAAGGATTGGGGCTGCTCTGTGCAAAAGCAGGGAACAGAGCCGGTAAGTATAAAATGTTAATTACTTCAGAAAAAAATTACCTTTGCAAACACTTTAAGATACTATCATAGCCATGAACAATTTCTGCTTACCTGTACAAATATGTGCCAGAGTCGTTCTTCTGTAAACTGCTGCTTTTTCTCCTTAAGCGACTTGAAATGTTCACCAAGGGATGCCCCTTCAATGAGCTCCATAACAATGTACACCTTGTCATCTATGGCACAGCAAGCACATTTGGAGTTATATTACTTTACACAAGTTCCATTCAGGTGATGGACCACCAAACTGAATTCAACTGAAAAATGTGAATATCTCCCTATTCTATTCATGCAGATTGTCACAGAAAATGAATTAAACAGCTCGGGAGATTTGCAGGTATAGATCTCTCAAGGAAAGATTTGTAGTTCACAATTTGTTATACATTCAACTTATCTGAATTCTTGCTGAGTTGTAATTGGAGAAGGACAGAGAAGACAGGTTGCTTCCACCCATTAAGTTATGACATGTTTTACAATATTTTGTAACAGTGATGTAAAAGAAGTAGGGATGAGCTCCTGGTTCAGTCCAAACACAAATTCAGACTGAACTTTTCTTGTTGGGGCATTCTTCTTATGAGCCAGACTTTGTTTTTTTTTGTAGTGATTGTTAATAACTAATACCCTACATGTCCTTACAATGTCCTTATTAACCAATGACGTCACCTGACCCCATTCATTTACCAAAATTCCCAGCTATATACAGTGGCCTGTATATGTATATTTGGTTTAAAAACAAAAACAAAAAAAAACAGGGTAAGGTCTACAAAAGATTCTATACCAGATCCTTTGGGAATCCTCATCATTGTCCAAATATGGTAATTTTCATTTCTGGTCAATGATATCACCTCCCTTTTGTTTATACTCCACTAGAGCTGTCATTGATGGGTGAGCAGTCATTGGGAGAGTATTGTGTAGGCAGTCATTTTATATCTTTTGGTGGGTTGGTGGATGCTGTTCACCTCTTATCAATTCACATGAGGAGAGGTATGTGGGAGGTCCCTATTGTTAAAGGGGGGCTACAGATTCAGATAAGTTCCCTTCCTACTTATCAAATCCCCACAACAACTGTACCAGGGGGCGGAGGGGGGGGGGTGCACTCAGGCTGCTTGCTTAGGTAAGGATATGCTTTTATGCTTTGGATTTTTGGTAGGGGGGCACGTTTGTTTTCTTGATATTTATGTGGGGTTCCCTCTTCAAATTTATACCAAAAACAACAATTACAGGTGAATAAAGTGACACAGTGACCATACTTTAGGATGGCCTGTATACCGTATCAATGATAGATCATGATAGTTCCAATTTTATTATCAATGATAATTGTTGCTGCATAGCAACTGTGACTACAATATGTTCCAAGCCAATCACCAACAAAATTATGAAAAATGCTGAAGGCAAATCAAAATGAAATATAGGCTGTGTGGATAAATTGATAAAATTAACAAGTTCCATAATGTTATCCAAAGCCATATTACCATGTTAAACCTCTCAAATGGTAAAGAAAACAGACCATTTTAAGAGTGATTTTATAGGGAATATATAACACCAGTATTAGCAAATGTATGCTATACCTAAAAAATAGTACAACTTTACTCACTTTCTAGAAAGGTTCGATAGTATCGCACAATGTTTGGATGGCAAAGCTGTAAAATGGTATAAATTGAGAATACTTTGTCAGTTACTGAAAGCAACCATATATAAAACAATAAACAGTTAACATAATTGCACTTAGAATGCATTGTGCTGTATTTATCAAAACTGGAGCAGCCAGAATCGGGTAAACAATCAACTTTTATCTTTCATTTTCAAAGATTAACTGAAAAAGCTGATTGGTTGGCATGCACAGCTGCTCCAGATTCTGTCTGCTTCGGTTTTGATAACTGTCCCCATTAAATTTAAAGAAGTAAAAATAGGCAGTATTACACTTTGTTTAAATATGTACTTTATACTTATAAGCAATCTGCTGTGGCTGATTTTAAGGACCTGTAAGCTGTGCTCTGATTTCCCTCCCATCCCTGTGATCTTAACACACACTTTACATGCTTTTTGCAAACACAAATAATGTCATATAAAACATGGATCAATTACATTCCACTGAGATAAACTGGACTTTTATATGTGTGCATATGTACTTGTGTGCCTGGACAATAAAATACAGCACATGCTGCACTCTGACAATGGTAACACAAAGACAAACCCAAGATTTTTTTTTTGTTTGGCGAAACATGTAAGGTGGAGCCTGAGCGATATGGATAACTGCTTCGTTTGTCAACATCACTGATAGAAAACTGTAAAGCGGGCCATAGATGGGCGATTTTCTAAAATCGCTTGATTCCCTCAGTCAACACAGTCAGTTTTGATGGGGGAATCAATCCCATGCAGCCATTGTGTTCTCCCAGTGGGGTGCCAGGGTGCCGGTGTCTTGTTGAATACTGTCCCCCGTCGGATAGTGTCTGCCCTGTACTGCTCTTGCGCATTACGGAGGACAAGGAGACGCCAAAAGTCTCCGAAGATGAATAGCGCCTGCTTACTGAGTCCAGGTTCAAGCCCCACCATCCAAGTGGACATAGAGTTAGAATAAAAAATTGCAGAGCGAAGCGAGCCAGCGAGGGGTCCTGTTACTAAGTGCATACCGTATGTCCACTTGCATGGTAGGGCTTGAACCTAGACTCAGGGCACGAGGTACTATTAAGTGCACAGGCGCCGTTCATCTTCGGAGAATTTTGGCATCTCCTTGACCTCCGTACTGCGCAAGCGCTGCCCCTGCTTAGTACGAGGAGGACACTATCCGATGGGGGGATAGTTCTTGTCAGAACACTGGCCCTACCTGGAGAACACACAGTGATTATTGTGAGAAGCTATAAAAAAAATCTGACAGGCTGGTTGTACCCAAGCTGATCGATCAATCTACTTGGATATAACTAGCATGCCCATACATGCTTCGAATCTTGACCATTCCCTGTTGAACCGGCCAAGATTCTAACCATCTATGGCCGGCTTTAGTCTAGTGGAAATCAGCAAGACCATGGAAGAAAAGTGAATCACAGAGAACAAATTTAAAGGGAAATTGTCAGGATTGAAATATAGGAGCAGCGATTGACTTGTATGTCAAAGTGCAAGGTATACGGCTGTCACCCTTAGTCATACGATTAGAAGACAGTGGGGTGGGTTTACTAAAGGAAAATAGACTGTGGACTTTGCAAGTGCAGTTGTACGCATTTTCCTTAGTAAATTTAAATGTGGTAAAGCTTCACTTTGTAAAGACTACTCAATCAGGTGCAAGATAAATACATTTTTGTTTTAAAAAAAACATTTTTTTCTTACACATGATTGCATGATGTTAATCAGCAGAGCTTTGCCACCTTTACTAAGCTGTGGGGAAAAAACGAGTGCAACTGCACACTCTATTTCCCTTTAGTAAATTAACCCCAGTGAATCACCCAGAAGATGTGGGCAATATTGAGACCCCCATGTTTCTATGATGACAGGTTCCCCTTAGGGATACACGAACCTGTTCTCTGATTATTGTTAGTTCAGATACTATGTTCTCAGCGCTGCTATCACGATCCCTTTTGTCTTTACCAAATGCCGGGTTGTGCAGATTAATCTCTTTCATAGCCAAGAGATTCTGACCACTGCGTTTTCTGACCTATTGGGAGATAGAAAGAAAAATAAAAGGTTAAAAGATGACTATTCATTCCTACCGACAGAAAAGGTATATATATAAGCAAAACACCAAACACTTTTGTCACTAATAGGACTCCTTTTGCATACATACAGTATCTCACAAAAGTAAGTACACCCTCACATTATTGTAACAATTTTATTGTATCTTTTCATGTGACAACACTGAAGAAATGACACCGTGCTACAATGTAAAGTATTGAGTGTACAACTTCTATAACAGTGTAAATTTGCTGCCCCCTCAAAATAACTCAACAAACAGCCATTAATGTCTAAACCACTGGCAACAAAAGTGGTTCCAGATTCTGATAAGCCCCCCGCCCGCAGACCTCCACAACCACCGGCCAGGGTTGTGGGGATGAGGCCCTTGTCCTCATCAACATGGGGACAAGGTGCTTTGAGGGGTCACGGACCCCCAAAGCATCCTCCCAATGTTGAGGGCATGTGGCCTGGTACGGTTCAGGAGGGAGGGGGGGCCGCTCTCTCGTCCCCCCCTCTTTTCCTGCGGCCTGCCAGGTTGCGTGCTCGGATAAAGGGTCTGGTATGGATTTTTAGGGGGAACCCCACGTCAATTTTTTTTTAAATTTGACGCGGGGTTCCTCTTAATATCCATACCAGACCTGAAGGGTCTGGTTATGGATATTTAGGGGGAACCCCACGTCAAATTTTTTCTTAAATTTGAGGCAGGGTTCCCCTTAATATCCATACCAGACCTGAAGGGCCTGGTAATTGAATTTGGGGGACCCCCACGCTTTTTTTTTTATTTATTTATTTATTTTTTTATCAATGACTTTCAATGAGTGTTCTCTGTATTACGGAGCCGACAATTCATAATAGCTGCGAGTGATTTTAAAGGACTTTTTTTCCTGCATAAATTACACTTTGTGCTGGGACAGTTCTAAGCACGGGAAACATGCGCCCCTTCACAGGCATACTATAGACAACCCCCCCCCTACGAAATTTAAAGGAAAATTACACTTTTATTGTTTCACTTTAATCATTATTAAAATCACTGTTCCCGAAAAAACGGCCGTTTTTAAAACTTTTTTTGCATTGATACATGTCCCCTGGGGCAGGACCCGGGTCCCCAAACACTTTTTAGGACAGTAACTTGCAAATTAGCCTTTAAAATTAGCACTTTAGATTTTGAACGTTGGAGTCCCATAGACTTTAATAGGGTTCTAAAGTATGCTATATAGTTAGCTCCGTCGAATCTTCTTTATACATTCGACAGACACCATAAGCCTTCCAAGACAGATTCGACCGTAATTCATGTGGATTTTCGGACGAATGCAATTTTTGAACGAAAAACGAAATAAATAAAAACGAATTTCGGGAGTAACTAAATAAATTAAGTTTTCGGACAAAAATTAAATTCCGAAACGAAATATTTTACTCTGCACATGTCTATAGATTTCTGTCAAAACCAGGTACCCACTCCCCCACAAAAAGTACCAAATATGGCGGTTCAGGGGGGAGGGTGCAAACAAGCGGAGATTCCCCTTTTGGGCAGAGATCCGCTTGTTGGTAAAACACAGGTTCACTTTGATTTTCATCTTCTTTTTCTTGAAAGTGTGTTGGTGGTGGCTGGGGTCCCTATGGGTCCAGGACAAACGCCCTGTGTAACCATTTATTTAACAGCCTTGACTATAATGTGGAGCTCACATCAATACAGATCTTGGAGAGCATCCATGTATTTACTGAGCATACAGAAGAAAGTTAATTAACAATAAACTTACACTGAGCAAAATTATAAACACAACAATTTTGTGTTTGCCCCTATTTATCATGAGCTGAACGCAAAGATCTACGACTTTTTCTATGTACACAAAAGGCCTATTTCTCTCAAATATTGTTCACAAATCTGTTGAAATCTGTGTTAATGAGCACTTATCCTTTGCCGAGATAATCTATCCACCTCACAGGTGTGGCATATCAAGATGCTACTAATTAAACAGCATGATTATTTTGCACAGGTGTGCCCTCGGCTGGCCACAATAAAAGGCCACTCTGCAATGTGCGGTTTTAACATACAGCACAATTCCACAGATGTCACAAGTTTTGAGGGAGAGTGCAGTTGGCATGCTGACTGCAAGAATGTCCACCAGAGCTGTTGCCCTTGAATTGAATGTTAATTTCTCTACCATAAACCGTCTCCAAAGGCGTTTCAGAGAATTTGGCAGTACATCCAACCAGCCTCGCAACCGCAGACCACTTGTAACCACACCAGCCCAGGACCTCCACATCCAGCATCTTTACCTCCAAGATCGTCTGAGACCAGCCACCCGGACAGCTGCTGCAACAATCGGTTTATATAACCAAAGAATTTCTGCATAAACTGTCAGAAACCGTCTCAGGGAAGCTCATCTGCATGCTTGTTGTCCTCATCAGGGTCTCAACCTGACTGCAGTTTGTCATCGTAACCGACCTGAGTGGGCAAATGCTCACATTCAATGGTGTCTGGCACTTTGGAGAAGTGTTCTCTTCACGGCTGAATCATGGTTTTCACTGTACAGGGCAGATGGCAGACACCGTGTATGGCTTGGTGTGGGTGAACGATTTGCTGATGTCAACGTTGTGGATTGAGTGGCCCATGGTGATGGTGGGGTTATGGTATGGGCAGGCATATGCTATGGACAATGAGCACAGGTGCATTTTATCGATGGCATTTTGAATGCACAGAGATACCGTGACGAGATCCTGAGGCCCATTGATGTGCCATTAATCCATGACCATCACCTCATGTTGCACCATGATAATGCACGGCCCCATGTTGCAAGGATCTGTACACAATTCCTGGAAGCTGAAAACATCCCAGTTCTTGAATGGCCAGCATACTCACCAGACATGTCACCCATTGACAATGTTTGGGATGCTCTGGATCAGCGTATGCGACAGTGTGTTCCAGTTCCTGACAATATCCAGCAACTTCGCACAGCCATTGAAGAGGACTAGACCAACATTCCACAGGCCATAATCAACAACCTGATCAACTCTGTGCAATGGAGATGTGCTGCACTGCGTGAGGCAAATGGTGGTCACACCAGATACTGACTGGTTTTTAGACCCCCCCCCCCAAAAACAGTAAAACTGCACATTTTAGAGTGGCCTTTTATTGTGGCCAGCCTAAGGCACACCTGTGCAATAATCATGCTGTCTAATCAGTATCTTGATATGCCACACCTGTGAGGTGGATGGATTATCTCTGCAAAGGAGGAGTGCTCACTAACACAGATTTAGACAGATTTGTGAACAATATTTGAGAGAAATAGGCCTTTTGTGTACTAAAGTTGTAGATCTTTGCGTTCAGCTCATGATAAATCGGGCAAACACAAAAGTATTGCGTTTATAATTTTGCTCAATATACATATAACCCTGGTAAATCCTCCTTATAAAACATTGAAGGCAAGCTATGAAGATGCTTTGAGCTTACACAGCCTTAATGCTCACAAATATTTATTGATCAAGGTCTGTTTAACTCTCAAACAGAAATGCAAGGTCTATACAAAAATATTGATTATACTTCAACCATCAGATTTACAAACACTGTAAAATAAAATCACCTTATATACACTCCCAAATGCTCCACTTCCAAGGTGATCTAGAATTGCATAGTTTCCAATAAATTTTGTGGGAGTTTTGTTCTGATTGATACCTTCAATGCCATCAGCCACTTGCTTCAGTTCATCTTCCTGGAAATTGCATAAAAGACCAGTTATTTTCACTCTTGTGATAACAACACTTGATTTTTTTTTTCTTTTTCTTTTTAAAATGACATGTAAAGTATATCACTTACTGGTAGTGAATTCAATTTAGACACAAGGTCTTCATAGGCACTGATGTCTCGAACATAATGACCAATGTCAATAAACATTTCAAACAAATCTGGTGGAAAAAACCTAATACAGAACAGTAAAAAAACATTAAAAGGAATCCAACCCAGAGCAAGAATGAGGCAAGTGAAATCATAGTAAAATCTGAACTACGAATCCAAATACCTGTCAATAAAGTGGAACATATATTGATTTATTGAACATATATCATCTGTAAGGAGCATCTATTTTATTCTAATAGGTATAAAATGCTATTTTGCCTTTGTCTGTGTAAAGATCTTATAAACATCAAGACTTAGCATTTTAGAATTTACAGAATTATTTTATTTTTATTTATTATTTTGTAAAGATTTTTTTTATGAATCCATACGCTACCTTTTGAACAGATCTCGGTTTCTTTCCATGCTAAAGAGAAATCTTAAGGCTCGGAACGCATAACACTGTAAGATAAAAACAAAAGGCAGTCAAGCTAAAGCATTTCTGCCACCACAACAGTAGGACCCAGCAGGACTTGCACAATAATAAGTAGCTGCCAACGATGGTATTAATTTTGCTCAGTCTATGATCTGGGGCCATCTGGCTGTACATCTTTGTAGTAGGGATCTTCTGCCATCTGGAAGCTTGTACTACAACTTATTAGTGATACCACATTGTACAATAAATAATCTTAATTATAAGTAGTTAGGGGAAAGGAAACAAGTAAAACAAACAAGTAAAATTCTTAGGTTTAAAAATATGGTAAATTCATAGAATGCTTTAATTTCATTTAAAATAAAGAACCTGTCTCATAGAAATACAAGAACTGCCATTGCAGAGGCAGGTAAATGTTTGGAGGGAACCTAAAATGTGATTGGCTTGTCATCTGCTTAACCTTACAAACTGGGGTTGATTTACTAAAACCTGAAAGTACAAATTCTGGTGCAGGAGCCAATCACCTTCTGACTTCAGCTTGTAGACAGATGCAGTTTACTTTCTCCAATGCAGGTGGCGCTCAACCGTAGCATCTCTGCAGCTGGAAAGTCAGGAGGAACCCGGTTCCTCTATGGTTTCTTGCGGCACTGGGGAAGCGATTCTGTTAGACTCTGTCACCCCATGTGACTCTGGCAGTCATCTTGAGTCAGTCAGAGCTTATTTAAGGCCCTGGCCCCCTGGGTTTGGCATGCTTTATGCGAGTAGGTAATGCAGGGAAAGGTACACCGTCTGTTAGGGACAGTACTAAGGATAAGGAAAGATTCCTGACGAGGAGGGAAAGTGTAGGGTTGCATCCTTCAGGGTATCTTCCCGATTTGCCCCTCTCTACAGGCGCTGTTATTTTGAGTGAAACCTGCTCTGTTCATGTTGCTGTAACTATGAGGGCACCTGGCTGGTCAGTCTTCCCACTGGGATTATTGTGAACTGTTGCTGCATTTCTTTAATATAAGTTTATCACGTACCTGACTATGTGAATTATTGTCACCGCATCCTGCTACACCTCACTTACATGTTGGTTCAAATAAGCTTTAACCAAACAAAACCTGGAAACTGAATGGTTTCTCTGCAGAGCTGCACCAGATTTTGTACTCTACAGTTTTAGTAACTCAACCCCACTGACTACAATTATTTAACTTTTTCCATCAACTCATTGTAACACAGTTATTACCATTTGTATTACGTGCCCATCCCTTTTAGATTGTAGCTTTCACAAACACGGCTCTGCTAAACTTCTTGTACTGAATTGCATCATAATTGAACTGCATCCCGTTATATTGTAATACACAAGCACAAAGTAAAAAAAAAGGGGGTAAACTGCGCTATTGGAAAAACCCTCCCTCTAAGCAGCAACTCAGATCGTAATACTCCGATAATAAGTGCAATATAAAAGAAAAAGCTGCGCTCAAAAAAATTTTTTGCTAAATACAAACTACATACAATTAATAGCATGAGTGATTAAATGTAAATAAATGAATATCAGATGATATATAATTTGATTAAACACATACCTGGGAGGTACGGCGTGCTGACGTCACCGCGTTTACGCAAAGACCCGGAAGTGCGGGCGGTAGCCGAGAGCCGGCCGGCTCGGTATTGAAAAACGTTGGAGGTGTTTCTTTCTGGACTCTTTTTGGATTCATTTTCACGTGAAGGGATGTGGATGTCATTTTTTCTACATGAACTCATATCACTTGTTGATTAACATCAACCCTTGGGATTTAATGGGACTATTTTCTCCTTCACTTAATATTGTATTCACTTTCCGTTTGAGTTTTTTGGAGATTATGAGTTTAGGAGTGTGATTTTATGAGGGCACACATATTAATTTTGGTGTCCTTCACTTTTCTGCATTTGTTAAATAATTTTTTGTGTAGTTTGACCACATGAGTTTTTTATTCTATAGGGGATCATTCCTGTAAGATAATAATTCTTATTATATGATTTATGTGTTTAATCAAATTATATATCATCTGATATTCACGTTTTATTTACATTTAATCACTCATGCTATTAATTGTATATAGTTTGTATTTAGCAAAAAAAAATTTTGAGCGCAGTTTTTTCTTTTTATAATACACAAGCACAAGCTGTTGGCACTAAATAAATCATGTATTGTAGTAATAATATTTTATGTGTGCTGTGTGTGAGGTTAGACAGTAGATGGGTAACAACCGTGAGACTTTGGAAGATATCCATCCACTGACATTTCAGTTAAAGTATCAGACCTGGCCAAAGGAAATCAAGCTAAACAGGGGTGAAATGTAAATCTTTCATTAGAAATCATGAACTCAGATGGTATGTTTTATTATCTTTCTTGCAAATGTACTGTATATTTGTACAGCCTAAAGGAAGCATTGTGTCCAATGAAAAATTTGCCTATTGTCAATAAACAGGTGTCTTCATTTCTCTATTCTTACCTATGGCAGTGATTGTTAAAGTTTGAGATGGGTACCAGTGGTGCTACACAATGTCACCGTATGTGTGAATATGGCAACAGGGTAGAGATAGCATCCCAGAGGATTTTAAATTTGGCAAGAAGATATGAAACAGAAACTACCTCTGAGGCAGTGTTTTTAACCACTTCAGCTCCGGACCAATAAACACCTTAAGGACCAGAGGTCTTTTTGCAATTTCGCACTGCGCTGCTTTAACTGGTAATTGCGCGGTCATGCAATATTGCACCCAAAGGAAATTTGCGTCCTTTTCTTCCCACAAATAGAGCTTTCTTTTGATGGTATTTGATTGCCTCTGCGATTTTTTTTTTTTCCGATATAAATGGAAAAAGAGCGAAAATTTTTTAAAAAAAAGATATTTTCTTCTTTTTGTTATAAGAAAAATCGAATAAACTAAATTTTAGTCATACATTGAGGGCAAAATTTATTCAGCCACATGTCTTTAGTAAAAAAAATGTCAATAAGCGTATATTTTTTGGTTTGCGCAAAAGTTATAGCGTCTACAAACTAGAGTACATTTTCTGGAATTTACACAGCTTTTAATTTATGACTGCCGATCTCATTTCTTGAGGTGCTAAAATGGCAGGGCAGTACAAATCCCCCCCAAATGACCCCATTTTGGAAAGTAGACACCCCAAGGAAATTGCTGATGGGTATGTTGAGCCCATTGAATATTTATTTTTTTTGTCCTAAGGGATTGAATAATGACAAAAAAAAAATTTTTTTACAAAAAGTTGTCACTAAATGATATATTGCTCACACATGCCATGGTTATATGTGGAATTGCACCCCAAAATATATTCCGCTACTTCTCCCGAGTATGGGGATACCACATGTGTGGGACTTTTTGGGAGTCTAGTCACGCACGGCACCCCGAAAACCAATCACCACCTTCAGGATTTCTAAGGGTGCAAATTTTTGATTTAACTCCTCACTACCTATCACAGTTTCGAAGGCCATAAAATGCCAAAATAGCACAAAACCCCCCAAAATGACCCCATTTTGGAAAGTAGACACCCCAAGCTATTTACTGAGAGGCATGTTGAGTCCATGGAATATTTTATATTTTGCCACAAGTTGCGGGAATATTACAAACTTTTTTTTTTTTGCACCAAGTTGTCACTAAATGATATATTGCTCACACATGCTATGGGCATATGTGAAATGACACCCCAAAATACATTCTGCTGCTTCTCCTGAGTACGGGGATACCACATGTGTGGGACTTTTTGGGAGTCTAGTCGCGCACGGCACCCCGAAAACCAATCACCACCTTCAGGATTTCTAAGGGTGCAAATTTTTGATTTAACTCCTCACTACCTATCACAGTTTCGAAGGCCATAAAATGCCAAAATAGCACAAAACCCCCCCAAATGACCCCATTTTGGAAAGTAGACACCCCAAGCTATTTACTGAGAGGCATGTTGAGTTCATGGAATATTTTATATTTTGCCAAAAGTTGCGGGAATATTACAAACTTTTTTTTTTTTTGCACAAAGTTGTCACTAAATGATATATTGCTCACACATGCTATGGGCAGAAGTCAAATTACACCCCAAAATAAATTCTGCTGCTTCTCCCGAGTACGGGGATACCACATGTGGGGGACTTTTTGGGAGCCTAGCCACGTACGGGACCCCGAAAACCAAGCACTGCCTTCCGGATTTGAATATAAAATGCTACCAAAAAACCTGTTAGCGATGGCAGGGATCAGGCCTGACTCTGCGATCGCTGCAGTTATGTGTTTAGTGTTTTGTAAGTGACAGTGATCGATCGATACTGCACTTGGGTGGGCTGGGCAGAGGGGCAAAACGCAGGTGCTAGCAGGTATTTGGGCTGATCCCGCTAACAATGCGTTTTTTTGGAACCCTAAACTGCTGGGGACGCTAGTATAGATCTGATCAGATCAGATATTGATCTGTTCAGATTCTATACCACTACGGGAGGTGTATGCTTTGCGTGTGGGTGTTAGCGGTACTGGCACTAACCTAGCGCTGCCTGGGGCGACGCAGACCCTGACCCTAAAACCTAATTGATATCACCCGCCGGGTGATCAGGGGGTTAAACCTTTATTGGGTAATAAATGGTGGGTGCCCTGATGCTATAAAAAACAAACTAACCAGAGTCACCCGTAACACTTATACGGTGATCAGTGGTGAAAGGGTTAACTAGGGGCAATCAGGGGGTTCAAATTTTTATTAGGTAGTATATGGGGGTCCCTGGCGCTATATAAAACCTGACGGGGGAACCTAAATAACTAACTGGCTAACCAGCGTCACCAGTGACACTTATACTGTGATCGCTGGTGAAAGGGGGTGAAAGGGTTAACTAGCAGCAATCAGGGGGTTAAAACCATTATTGGGTAGTATATCGGGGTACCTAGCGCTATAAAAACCTGGCGGTGAACCTAAAAAAATAACTAGCTACCTAGCGACACTAGCGACACTGATGCAGCGTTCAGAAAAATTATCGCTTAGTGACACTGGCAAACGGGGGTGAAAGGGTTAACTAGCGGAAATCAGGGGGTTAAAACCATTATTGGGTAGTATATCGGGGTACCTAGCGCTATAAAAACCTGGCGGTGAACCTAAAAAAATAACTAGCTACCTAGCGACTGTAGCGACACTAATGCAGCGATCAGAAAAACGATCGCTTAGTGACACTGGCAAAAGGGGGTGAAAGGGTTAACTAGCGGCAATCAGGGGGTTAAAACCCTTATTGGGTAGTATATCGGGGTACCTAGCGCTATAAAAACCTGGCGGTGAACCTAAAAAAATAACTAGCTACCTAGCGACACATGCAGCGATCAGAAAACTGATCGCTTAGTGACACTGGCAAAAGGGGGTGAAAGGGTTAACTCTAGGGGCAATCAGGGGGTTAAATCTTTATTGGGGGGTGATAGGGGGCTACCCTGGACCTAACACTAACTGTCCTGACAGTTTTTACTGTCACAACTGACACTGAATGCATTTATCAGTAAAGAAATGATCAATGCAATCAGTGACACTGTGACTGGGGGGGAGGGGGGCGGGGGGGATCGGGGGGCGATCGGGGGGGATCGGGGGGGGGTTTGTGTGCCTGTGTGTACCTACATGTCAGTGTAGTGTTGGTGCACACTTACTATTAGTCTTCTCCTCGTAGTCCGGTCAAAAAGACCGCCCCGAGGAGAATGACATCACTTCCTCCTTCCTGTGTAAACAATACACAGTGGGAGGAAGCTTCTCATTGGCCAGGAGCGATCCAGAGGGGGTGGCCGAAAACCAACGGCCATCCCCTCATCACGGAGCGCTCCTGGAGCGAACCGGACCGCCGTAACCAGCGGGAGGGGGTCCGATCGGACCCCCCACCCGCTGGAAGGCAATCACGTACATCTACGTGATTGTGCCTGCCTGTGCCATTGTGTTGACGTACATTGGCAATACGGCGGTCCTGAAGTGGTTAAACTTTGGGTTATGATTCAAGCTTGGTTACAGACATATTTGTGAGGGGTTACCATATGACTTTGTAGTGGGCGGTACCTAGTTTGCCCAAAGGACAGCGCCTCTATCTGACACTATGGGGTTGATTTACTTAAAGCGGTAGTAAAGCCGCCGAGGTTTTTTTTTTTTCATACCTGCAAGGGAAAAGGCATAATGAGCTAGTATGCACCGCATACTAGCTCATTATGAAATACTTACCTTATACCGAGGCCCCGACATCTTGCCCAATGCATGCTGAGGGAGCTGACATGTTCCCTCGGCATGTCTTCCGGGTATCGCGGCTCCGGCGCTGTGAGTGGCCGGAGCCGCAAAATCATCACTCCCACGCATGCGCACGGGAGACTTCTTCCCGGCAGGGTCCGGCGTCTGCCGGACTTTCAGCCAAGATTCCCCTGTGCGCATGCGCCGCTGCAGTCAGCGGCGCATTGCGAGGGGAATATCTCCTAAACCGTACAGGTTTAGGAGATATTTTTTTTTACCTACAGGTAAGCCTTACCATAGGCTTTCCTGTAGGTAAAAGTTGTAAAAAGGACTATACAACCGCTTTAAACTGGATAGTGCAAAATCTGATGTAGCTCGGAATAGAAATCAATCAGCTTCCAGGATTAGAAGTGGGCTCCTTGAGGGTAGGGACCGATGTGAATGTGCAATGTACAGGGATAGGGACAATTGTAGACACTCAGTCAGATTGATTCTGGATGGTCTGGTGTCTTTATTCAACCTTACTAACTATGTAGGTTAGAAGCTGATTGGCTACCATGCACAGCTGGCCAGACTTTGCACACTCCAGTTTTAGTAAATCAACTACTATGTTCTTCTGAAGCAATTCATCTGCAATAGTGCACGGAAATGAGATTGTCTAACTTGAGTTAGGACACAATACATAAAGACATCAGAGATGTAAGTAGCACACTTACTGTTGGCAAAAAGGACTGTTGAGTGTTTTTGCCAAAGTGTTAATCTTTGCTCCATGGCCAGCTGCAGGGTTGAGGATCACTGCCGAAAGCTGGATAAAGAGATGCAAAGACTGCATCCACAGATGCCACTTGATTACCCAGAAGTAGTTAAATCCAGGCGCGCCATAGGCATTTGTGGACACCACCATATGCTAGCCAGCAGCTGCTTCCATCCTGCCATCTCTGCATTCCTCCCAAACGGGCTTTGGCCATGGAAAACAGTGAAGCAACAATAACACTCTGGCTAGGACACCCAGCGGACCTTTTCCCATCAGTAAGTGAACCTGTATTACTACCATTTAAGGTTGCAATGCACATAGGTCTGTTGAATCTGGTCTTTTCCCTTCATTTAATTCACTTGAATGTGTAAATTTCAGCTTGAGTTATTGAGTTATGCAAATAATAGGTTTACATCAAAGAAACAAAGAGCCTGAAAAATGTAAAGAGGATCCTAAATCACCAAATAAATAATATATAAAATATATATATATATATAAATAAAAACACACAGTACACATTCCCTTTAAGCACGTTTTGTTATTACCTGTAACAAAATAGACTTGCTTCTAATACAATCATTTTGTCTGCTTGGTAAAATCAGCATACCAATAATGTAAACACCATTTTCCTGCAAAAAAGAAACACATTATGTAATGTAGGTATGTTAGTATTCCTTAAAATGAGGCAAAGGTATTTTGACACTGGTAGACAGTGTCATGTTTTGTGTGTTTGTGGGTGGAGGGTGAGAAGAAATAATACTTATTAAATAGAACTAGCATGCAATTCAGGACATGAGCATAGTGTCTTTCACTGGGATCCCCTGATACAGATTTGTGACAGATACTCTAAGCTCAGCTTTACTTATCAAGAACGTGACTGCTTTTATCAGAGGCTCCTAAGACCGCCATTTTGCCTCTAGACAGATTCCTAAAAAATCTGATTTTTTTAAAAAAATTGACAGAAGATAGAGTTTTTAGTAGAAAGGACTTTGCATGTCCCTGCTGCCAAAATAAATAAATAATTATTTTATTTTCTGATAGCAATTTTACAAAAATTGTACACTGAGAGTGATGCATGTGCAGTTCATTGTGAACTCCCTGCATTTGTAAAATGCTGAGAGTGAAAAAGTGAAGGCAGGTGCTAGGGTAACTCCCATGCACAGCAGTAACATAATCAACGGCTGCCCCATGACCAAAGAAAGAAGACAGTTGGCCAGAATAAGACCAAGAGAAGATAGCAACAAGAGGGAGTGCACACACCTTGCATCACTAGAGGAGGCCTGCCTATGGTGTAAGTCTTCCATAATGTGCATACTTACAAACTATGACAAATGCTCCAGGGATTGCAGCTTTATTTAGACTTAAAAACCATTCTGGGTAAAGCGACAAGCTCATTTGACAAGCCACCCACTTACTTAATTTAAACAAGCTTTGATCTCTTGCTCATCTGCTGGCTCTAACAATACTGACCTTGGCCTGTACCCTGACCGCTCTTCTGTCTGCTGTCCATGCCTGATCTGATCGTTTGTTACTGACCTGGCTGATCTGACCATGCAGCCCTTTGGAGAGCTGATTCCCTGTGTTGGCAGCCTGTGTTGAACCTTACACAGGGTTAATGACGTTCTGTCCTCCCCTATGTGACAGGGTTCTGGCCTAGGGATTAGCTGATTCCCCACACCTGGAAGCACTGGGTATATCCAAGGGTTCGATTAAACAAGCGAAGCAAGAGGGAAGTACAAAAAGAAAAGCTGGCAATACACAATGTTTGAATTTTTTCCAGTTCCAGTTTCTAGCTTCATGTGCAGCACACTTGCTGGGGATTTTGATTTTTAAAATGCCTGATACCAGATTTGTGGGGGGTACAGAGAGGAAATGATGTGGGTATGCGTTTTTGGGGATTGGGGGATACAAGAGGAACAGATGTGTTGGTGGAAGACAGAGTGCCAGGAGGGGTGCAGAGGGGAACGGTGTTCAGGGTGGTGCAGTGAACAGGTGAGCAGAGGACTACAGTGGCGAAGCAATTGGGGTAATCTGAGGTGTGAAGGTGGAAGAATTGTAGTGATCTGAGGCCTGAAAATACAAAAATTGCGGTGATTTGAGGTGTGGCTGTTCAAGTTCAGCTTTGTAAAAAAATAATAAATGCAGATCTTTTTGCATGTAAATAAAAGGGGGGAATAACTTATTATTATTTTGACTAGGAGCCTGTAAACCATTGTCAGTGTATCTGTCTGCTTGTACGGACAGGCAGTTGTATAGTTAGCCTGTCCATATACTACCCTAGCCTGTCCATATACTACCCTAGCCTGTCCATTTACTACCCTAGCCTGTCCATTTACCTGCGGACCATTGCTGGCATTAGGAAGCAAGAAGGTGCTGCAACCATTTGTCAATAATCTCCACCCCTGCCACCCCCCCCCTCCACCATATACATGAACAGGGCAAAAGGGGTGGAGTCAGGTGGAGCCAATGAGGGGGGCAAAATTAGGTTTCTCCTAGGGTGTCAAAAATCCTTGCACCATCCCTGCCGACTAATCACAAAGAACTGTTAAGTCTGGATGCTATTTCTTCTCCACTGTTTCCTGTCATCCTTGGGCTACCATGGCTGCAGGCACATAATCCCCAAATCTATTGGATTTCCGGAGGAATTAAGTTCCAATCGATTTACTGCCAAGAACATTGTCTGTTTGGACCCCCTGCTCCATGAGTAACCCTGGGATTTGCATGGACTCGCAAAGTGAAGCACACCAGATGGTGCCTGAGCCATACCATGAATATCTGGACGTACTCAGTACATGGGGGGCTGACATCCCTTGGACTGACACCCCTGGAAGCCTTGAAGAAATATGTTGATGAGAACCAAAAGAAAGGCTTCATCCATCCCTCCATTTCTCCAACAGGTGCAGGAATCTTCTTTGTGGATCACGTCCTTCTGCCATGCATGGACTACCCCGAGCTTAATAAGCTTATTGTGCAAAACTGTTATCCTCTTTTCCTTGCACCTGAACTCTTTTAGAGGCTTAGATCTGTAACCTTTTTCACTAAGTTGGATTTGTGGGGAGCCTACAACTTGGTCCATATCCGAGAAGGGTATGAGTGGAAAACTGCTTTCCACAGCAGGTTTGTCCATTTTGAGTATCTGGTCTTTTGGCCTTTCTGCCTCTCCAATGCCCCTGCCACCTTCCAGCGTTTTATCAATGATATTTTGTGATGCAGGCATTGTTCAGGTACACTGATAGCTGGCAGCACCAGCTGTCAGAATAAAATAGCCCAGGGTGGGGGATTTGTCCATCCACAATATTTTGGTGGAGAGAGAAATCTGTTAATTTTTTTTTTTGGTTCAACGAGCAGGCTGAACAAAATCTATGTGTATAGACAGCTTTTGGTGAGAAAGAAACATTCCCCTCTGGGTGATCTATGTGCATTGCAAGGATTTAAAAAAAAAAACCTTTGTTGCAGATTTCTACCTTTTGTTATTCTAGTAATCCCTGTATGTTCCTCTGTGCCTCTGTGGTGAGTGGGTCTAACGAGAGTGGTGTCATAATTATATTATTATAATTAGGGTACTAATGAGGAAATCTGCTAGGCCTGCATCCCTTTAGACATGTTCCTACAGGGAGTATCGCACCAAAAATTATATTTTGTTGCAGGGGATGCCTGAAATCTGACTTGTATTTTAGGCTTAGACTTATGGGACAATTGGTGAGCCAATCACACAAGCAGGAAATTATGTTTCTGGGGGAGGTCAGTACACATTCTGTGTACAGAACAGCTCAAGGTAACCATATTGCAATGCAAATTACAGCGGATGCAGATTGAAAAGGAAAGGTAATTTTTTATAACATTCAATTACAATATGACTTGTGTCGCAATTGTATACGCTATATTATTTTTTCTTTATTTGCAATTTTTTTTTCGATGAAAGTGCTGTTAGTATAGAGATAAAGTTAATTGTAACTGCCTTTGCTCAGAATTATACTTTCAAATAGAATTTTCTCTGCAAATGTAGGTGACATTCAGCAACAAGAAAATATGTGAAGCCCAAAAAAAATACATTACTTAAGTACTGTAAAATCTGCAGACTCCATGATAGTTAGTGATAGAATTTATCACCCTCAGACTTCAATTTCACAGATACAGAGCATAGGAAGACCCTCCTCCCACAGTTCTGACCTCAGACAAAATTCATTAGCAGCTGTGAAAAATACACAAGAGGTTCTATTTTTGGGGGCTTTTTGTCAGGAATTTAATTGCCTTATATATAGCAAGAAAATAACACTGTTCAGCATTTTTATTTTTTTCAAACTTAAAACCTATATTAGTAGGCAGGAACTTAAAATAGATGAATTGAATATACTGTTCATGCACAACCATCATAAGTGTTACATTTATAGCTGTGTAACGGATGAACACACACATAGATTGAGCAAAAAATGTTACTCTACCTGAACTACTTGGTGAGCATTGGTGTCATTGAGCACAAGTTCAGTAAGAGCTGCACAGCAGGCTAGATAGAATGAGACAAGAGGCTCGGTCAGTACATTTATATTCAGCTAAGGTACAATATGACTGGGCTTTTCTAAGAAGACAAGAACACATTACAAATTCAGCACTTTATCTATAAGAAACAATGAATTATAAAACCCATAATCCCATCAACGTCTTAGCTATGTCAATAGGCCAGCATTAAATACTGCCATAAAATATATGCTCAGCTATTAGCAGTAACTGGCAATATAAACATGACCTCCATCAAGAAAACAACTAAAATGGTAGAACATTACAAAATCTTTGTATTATATATAACACTTGAGATCTTTTCAAACTGATTAATGCAAATATAGGCAGTTACTAGCTTACATATAAAACAGTACATTCAGCAAGTGAATCTTTCACCTCCTTTATAAAATAAATTCGCTCGGAAGATATACCTGCACAATCACAGAGCTGCGCAATATTCACTAACATTTACCCATATATGCTCAACAATTGGAAATATGATGTACTATACTTGTCACCACATTTATAACCTAGCAAATGTGAGGTTCTTTGCACATTCAGTGAAAACGTAAAATAGTACGCAAATCCAATCACTAAAATTTCATAAAAGCTTTAGCCCTGGTTCACACTGGACCATTGGGACATGCAATTTGACATGTCAAATCAGCGGCAATTGCCGTCAGTGGCACTAACCATCCTAATCGGTGCGACGCCGCATCAGTGGCACTGCACCAATTTCAAAAAGTAGTTTCTGTACTACTTTTTGTGATTTTGGGCTGTGATTTACATTGACATCTGTGCAGAAACCTTTTGCACAAACTGCAAACGGGACTTCTTATGGCTTTCTTTCAAACATGGCTTTCTTCTTGCCACTCTTCTAAAAAGGCCAGATTTGTGGAGTGCACGACTAATAGTTGTTCTGTGGACAGATTCCTCCACCTGAGCTGTGGATCTCTGCAGCTCCTCCAGAATTACCATGGGCCTCTTGGCTGCTACTCTGATTAATGCACTCTTTGCCTGGCCTGTCAGTTTATGTGAATGACCATGTCTTGGTAGGTTTGCAGTTGTGCCATATTCTTTCCATTTTCAGATGATGGATTGAACAGTGCTCTTTGAGATGTTCAAAGCTTGGGATATTTTTTATAACCCAACCCTGCTTTAAACTTCTCCACAACTTTATCCCTGACCTGTCTGGTGTGTTCATTGGCATTCATGATACTGTTTGTTTACTAAGGTTTTCTAACAAACCTATGAAGGCTTCACAGAACATCTGTATTTATACTGAGATTAGACTACACACAGGTAGCCTTCTATTTACTAATTAAGTGACGTATGAAGGCAATTGGTTCCACAAAATTTTAGTTAGGGGTGTCAGAGTAAAGGGGGCTGAATACAAATGCACACCACACTTTTCAGATATTTATTTGTAAACAATCTTGAAAACTATTTATCATTTTCCTTCACAATTATGTGCCACTTGGACTATCTCATAAAATACCAATAAAATACGTTTACCTTTTTGGTGGTAACATGACAAAATGTGGAAAATTTCAACCGGTATGAATACTTTTTCAAGGCACAAGTACTTCCTAATCCTATTATCATCAGCATTAGGCCTTGTTCAACCAGGTTTCAAGAAGAGCAGTGTGCAAGTATTTTTTGAAGCTTACACAGTTTACAGTGTGGGAACATATAGATGATTTTCACTTTAACACAAGCCAGGCTTCACCAGGCTTTTCACAAGCTTCAAGTAGTGCTTCTATTACTTTTTTAAACTGACAGTCCAATCTTCTATTAAGATTTGTATGTGAGCTGAATAATACTTTAAGGGTTGATTTACAGCTGTGTCAGTGGAACATTTTTCACAGAGCAGTGAAGGCCCACTGCCTCCTGAATGCCTATGTTTCTTTCTCTTTTTGTGACAGCCCAATTACCTTTTTCAATGAGAATAACCTTTAAAACATTTATTCTGCTGAGGGTGTTATCATGACCATTTATGCTTCCATTTTGGAAGGGAAAGCACCTTGTCCACATTCATATATGGCCATTTGGGAAGAGTACCTGGAGGAGGACCTGGATAAAGAGGACTAGCGTCAAATATGGCAAACCACAGCACATTGTTCCATTAATAGTGCAGCTGTTGAATTTAAGTATAAACTATTAATTCGGTGGTACATGGTTACCCAATGTCTGATAACTTTACACCCACAATGGCTGACAAATGCTTCCAAGATTGCCAAATACCAGGTAACCTTTTATATATCTGGTGGGATTGGCCCAAAATCAAATGATTCGGGGGCGTGGCCAACTTCCGAGCGGCATGGACGTCTTTCACTGAGGGCTGAGAGACACCCGGGATTAGCGACTCACCACAGCGCATTGAGACCTCGTTTTCACACGAAAACTTCACAGGGGAACTCTCTGGATATCCCTGCAGCGTGGCAGTATGTCCTCTAAAAGGAAGGGACACCGCCATCCACAAAAAATAACGGCCTATTTACACCAGCCGGCCGCCGGAAAAATCCAAGATGGCGCCGCGGCTGCAGCGTCTGCAGGTCTCCCCTCACAGCTTTCAGCGTTACAGAGCCATCAGACCAGTGAGCTTGAGGAGGGTCTAATGGAGCTCACTAGCACTGCACAGAGCCTCCCTGCCTCTTATCCAGGCACTCCATTGACCGGTAGCCCTGCAAAGGCTAGAATGAGGCTGGACTCAGAGAACCCAGTAGCACCTGAGGTGAGCCTGAACACTATACAGTCTATTAACCCCTGCAATGCCATTGATCCTTTTGCTAGCTTCCCTACCAACAACCAGCCTATTCTTGATACCACACTTAAGGATATGTTATCCACCCTCAGAAATTCCATGCAAACGGATATGGTATCAATTATGCAACGCCTGCATGCTGATATAGCCTCCGTATCTACTAGAGTATCACATATTGAAAACGGATTGGGGGGATTCGCATCGACCGTGAATGATCTTGTTGACGCACATGAGGTTAACCTAGAAGATCACGCTTGGATTAAACGCAAATTGGCAGATCTCGAAGACAGATCTCGTCGCAACAATCTAAAAATTAGAGGAATAGCGGAAATGGTGCAACCCCAAGATCTATCAGCCTATGCTAAAGGGCTTTTCAAAACACTACTACCCAATTTTAAAAATATGGAAATGGTGATAGACCGTATCCACCGTTTGCCGAAACCGCCATCCCTACCTGACTCCATTCCACGTGACGTGATCTTACGTATTCATTTTTACCATGTCAAGGAGCAGATCGTGCAAATTGCTAGAAACGAGAAATCTTTACCCGATCCGTATTCGCACCTACAAATATTTGCTGACCTGTCACAATATACGCTTCAGCTGCGTAGAGAGCTGAATACGGTTACAAAAGCTCTGAGGAACCATAATCTTCCTTACAAATGGATAAATCCTGCTAAGCTCTTGATAACCTACAATGGGGCTAAAGTTACAGCCTCCAACCTGACGGAAGGACTAAACTATCTGCGCTCATGGGGCATAATCCCTGATACCGCAACCACACCGCTGGAAACTCACAGGCATTCTATCCCACACTCGGAGGCTCACCCAACTCAGCGCCCTCACCACCCATCCAGTCGCTGAACGAGGTCCAATCAATGCATCATTTATATCCCGGATTCTCACATGGCTCTATTCAGGCCACTTGAACTTTTTCCCCACGTTATTGCCAAGTAAGTGCAAGTCACTTTCCAACGAGGCCATCTGTTCGGCCACTTGGCACATAGTTCCGTTACGCTTATTCTGGCGTTGATTGACTCTTTTTTATCTTTTTTTTTTTTCTTTTTTTTTTCTCTTGTTACCTAATTTTAGCATTGTTTTTAGTTTGTGTCATCACTGTCGCCTATACTTATTGGTTTGATCTAGTGTACAACTTCCGCTGGATTAGTTCTCTGCTCTACAGCTTCTATAGAGGTTTTTACTGATCTCTACCTCGTCCAATCAAGTAACTAGCTGTCTCTGGGGCCTTCGCAGCATAGACAATCAAAATGTCTATCAAATTTCTATCCATCAACGCGAACGGTCTTAATCACCCGGTAAAACGGTCTTCTCTTTGGAAATTGGCTAAAGAATCTCACTGTGACATCTTATGCGTACAGGAGACGCACTTCTCCACGGCTGCACCACCGAAATGCTCCAACAATCAATACCCGCATATCTTTACAGCAAGTACCAACTCGAAGAAAAGAGGGGTGCTAACGGCAATTAATTCGTCCTTAACCTTTGAACTGCACCATCAAGTACTAGATGACAATGGACGCTATATCATCTTAGTATGTTCTCTGAACAAGGCCTTATTTACTATTGTGAACGTCTATGCACCCAACGTCCACCAAATCAAATTTCTGAGGAAGCTCAAAAGGAAAATAGACAACGTGCAAAAAGGCACTCTCCTCTGGTGTGGCGACTTTAACTTAATTCCAGACTCAGATTTGGACTCTTCTGTCCCCTCTAGACGCCGTAATCTTTCCCTGGGCCCTCTCTTACAAGAATTTCAATTACAAGACATCTGGAGATGCCAACATGCGTCAGAGCGAGATTTCACTTACTTCTCACCGTGTCATAATTCATACTCCAGAATAGACCTATTCCTAACCGACCAATGGACTCTTCAAAAAATCTCTGCCTCAGATATCCATCCGATCACGTGGTCAGACCATTCACCAGTGAGTATCACCCTGACAAACTCACCACATCTATCTCCGACCTTCCTCTGGAGGATGAACACAAATGTGCTTCAGAAAGACCCCTACGGTACAATTATAAAGGACCATCTAGAACTATTCTTTGCAACCAACAAGGACTCTGTTTCTCACCCAGCGACGCTTTGGGAAGCCCACAAAGCTTATATGCGGGGGATTTTTATCCAACAAAGTTCTAGGGCTAAGAAGGAGAGATCGCACTGCATTGATAACCTCCTAAAAGAAATCAAAGAGCTGGATACTTTAAATAAACAAAAAGCATCCGGCTGCTTAAAAACTAAATTGGGCCAACTCCGTTTAGAACTTCGTTCCATGTTATTGGAACAATTTGAAATCTCCCACAAACGTTTTCAATCTACCCTTTATGCCACTGGCAATAAAGCTGGGAAACTCCTTGCTAAACAAATCAAAGGGGTGCGTTCTAAAACGTCCATCCCTTTCCTGTACCACCCGGTCACTAAAGAAAAATTAATAAACCCCCGTGAGATTGCTAATGCATTCAGTGAATACTACGGTTCTTTGTATAACCTAAAAAATGACCCAAAATCAAATGATTCTAGACTGGTGTTTAGCAGATGGTGTAATGACTAGATGGTCATATGCAAAAGCATACAAAAGACACCCAAAGAAGCCCTGCTGAACTTAAAACCATCTGAATGTACTAATAGGCAATTTCTTTTCTTGATGTTCTTGTTTACAGCAGACAAACCCTGGCAAAAATGAGGGGGGTTTTCCAGGCAAACAACTGCCCAGGTAAAACAAAAAATGATGTGGTATGGGATTTAAAACAAAAAATGGCTGTGGTCCTCAACATCTAGACTAAGAATGTTGATCAAATCTGGACCGGGGGCAGAATTCTATCTTCTGGTGAGCTTTAATAGGTTCCTATTCCTTTTGTAAGATACGGATTTGACAGGTTTTGTTTCCCCATTGGTGGTTCTCGTGATGGACCTCTTCCCCCACATTCCCTTGTCTTTAATACTTGTCCTTTTCTTTACTTATCTTTTCTTTTGACTTTCTCCTTGTGCCCACACCTGTTGGGATACTTACCTTGACTTGAAGCTAGAAAGTTTCAATATTTATAGTAACACATACTAGGCACTCCCACACCATGCATCTCTAGAGTGGTTTGCGTCTAAGAGGATGTATAAAGACGTTTAATTATTTCTTACTATGTTGATAATGATGAGTAATAGTTAAAGCTTTGTTACAAAAAACTTGGACTTCTTCACCTTGTGTCTGCTACTTTTGCACAAATACTTGTTACATGCTGGGGTTGATTTACTAAGAGTGCAACATCTGGTGCAGCTGTGCATGGTAGTCAATCAGCTTGTTCAATTAAGCTTTGACAAGAAAACTTGAAGCTGATTGGTTTCTATGCACAGCTTCACCAGATTTTGTCCTCTCCAGTTTTATTAAATCAACCCCATTTGTTAAATTTTGTTTAACTGCATTGCTACCATAGACATTAATAGTAAGCATGTTCACACATAGATACTGTAGTCTACTTTCAAATGTACTGTAATGATGCTGTTACCTTGATATGTCACATTCAATAAAAATGATTGACAAGAAAAACATTTATTCTATTAAAAAAAATGATGTAAGTAAAAAAAGTTACATTTGTTAAAAAAAGACAAGTTGGCTATTTTCACTGCACACACAAACATATGTATGCCAAGTTATGCTACCTGCTTGGAGTGAAAGAGTATTTTCTTGTATTTCCCTTGGGCTCAGATCCTCAGATAAATAAAGATGCTGGATTCGGCCTGCAGCATTCGCACTTGACAAGCTCCCAATGGAAGAGCGATCAGAAACTAGATACTGTTCCCTGGAAGAATTTAAAATGATATAGTACAAATGACTTGCTGTCAAGCATGAGACTTCACTGAGATTTCTTCATAAATAACTATGAATGATATCTCAGTGCATGCAACACTATAGAAAGTACAATATTTACCCAAATAGAAAAGCCAGTAAAGATAGATAGATAGATAGATAGATAGATAGATAGATAGATAGATAGATAGATAGATAGATAGATAGATAGATAGTATTGTAGTCAATAAACATGTGCAGAGTAAAATATTTCGTTTCGGAATTTCGTTTTCGTCCGAAAACTTAATTTATTTAGTTACTCCCGAAATTCGTTTTTATTTATTTCGTTTTTCGTTCAAAAATTGCATTCGTCCGAAAATCCACATGAATTACG
This sequence comes from Lithobates pipiens, assembly GCF_037356315.1. Lineage (NCBI taxonomy): Eukaryota > Metazoa > Chordata > Amphibia > Anura > Ranidae > Lithobates > Lithobates pipiens. The sequence continues at coordinate 161,497,695 of NW_027507764.1, forward strand.
GTCGAATCTGTCTTTGAAGGCTTATGGTGTCTGTCGAATGTATAAAGAAGATTTGACGGAGCTAGTATATAGCATACTTTAGAACCCTATTAAAGTCTATGGGACTCCAACGTTCAAAATCTAAAGTGCTAATTTTAAAGGCTAATTTGCAAGTTACTGTCCTAAAAAGTGTTTGGGGACCCGGGTCCTGCTCCAGGGGACATGGATCAATGCAAAAAAAAGTTTTAAAAACGGCCGTTTTTTCAGGAGCAGTGATTTTAATAATGATTAAAGTGAAACAATAAAAGTGTAATATTCCTTTAAATTTCGTAGGGGGGGGTTGTCTATAGTATGCCTGTGAAGGGGCGCATGTTTCTGGTGCTTAGAACTGTCCCTGCACAAAGTGTCATTTATGCAGGAAAAAAAGTCCTTTAAAATCACTCGCAGCTATTATGAATTGTCGGCTCCCGTAATACAGAGAACACTCATTGAAAGTCATTGATAAAAAAATAAATAAATAAATAAACGTGGGGGTCCCCCAAATTCAATTACCAGGCCCTTCAGGTCTGGTATGGATATTAAGGGGAACCCTGCCTCAAATTTAAGAAAAAATTTGACGTGGGGTTCCCCCTAAATATCCATAACCAGACCCTTTAGGTCTGGTATGGATATTAAGGGGAACCCCGTGTCAAATTTAAAAAAAAAATGCCGTGGGGTTCCCCCTAAAAATCCATACCAGACCCTTTATCCGAGCACGCAACCTGGCAGGCCGCAGGAAAAGAGGGGGGGACGAGAGAGCGGCCCCTCCTCCCTCCTGAACCGTACCAGGCCACATGCCCTCAACATTGGGAGGATGCTTTGAGGGTCTGTGACCCCTCAAAGCACCTTGTCCCCATGTTGATGAGGACAAGGGCCTCATCCCCACAACCGTGGCCGGTGGTTGTGGAGGTCTGCGGGCGGGGGGCTTATCAGAATCTGGAAGCCCCCTTTAACAAGGGGACCCCCAGATCCCACCCCCCCCCCCTGTTTGAAATGGTAAGGGGGTACAAAAGTACCCCTACCATTTCACAAAGAAAGTGTAAAAAATGGTTAAATAAAACAAACACACTTTTGAAAAATTCCTTTATTAAAAAAAAAAAAAAAAAAAAAAGATTCCAGCGGCGATAATCCACTCTTGCTATCCAGCGACGGACGGTCATCTCTCCAGCGATGGCTCATCTCATCCAGCGCAGCGAATCCATCCTTCTTCTGTCTCCGTGGAGGAGACACTGCAAGGATTCCGGCGGCCTGACGTTTCTTATATACGGTGGGCGCGGCCACCCGTCACCTGACCCCTCCCCCCCTCTGACGCAAGGGGAAACCTGGGGTTCCCCGTGACGTATGGGTGATCCCGCCCCCCTCTGATGTAACGGAAACCTGCCTGTGTTACATCAGAGGGGTGCGGGGTCCACCCATACGTCACAGGGAACCCCGGGTTTCCCCTTGCGTCAGAGGGGGGCGGGGTCAGGTGACGGGTGGCCCCGCCCTCCGCATATAAGAAACGTCAGGCCGCCGGAATGCCTGCAGTGTCTCCTCCACGGAGACAGAAGAAGGATGTATTCACTGCGCTGGATGAGATGAGACATCGCTGGAGAGATGACCGTCCGTCGCTGGACAGCAAGAGTGGATTACCGCCGCTGGAATCTTTTTTTTATTTTTAATAAAGGAATTTTTCAAAAGTGTGTTTGTTTATTTAACCATTTTTTACACTTTCTTTGTGAAATGGTAGGGGTACTTTTGTACCCCCTTACCATTTCAAACAGGGGGGGGCCGGGATCTGGGGGTCCCCTTGTTAAAGGGGGCTTCCAGATTCTGATAAGCCCCCCGCCCGCAGACCTCCACAACCACCGGCCAGGGTTGTGGGGATGAGGCCCTTGTCCTCATCAACATGGGGACAAGGTGCTTTGAGGGGTCACAGACCCCCAAAGCATCCTCCCAATGTTTAGGGCATGTGGCCTGGTACGGTTCAGGAGGGAGGGGGGCCGCTCTCGTCCCCCCCCTCTTTTCCTGCGGCCTGCCAGGTTGCGTGCTCGGATAAAGGGTCTGGTATGGATTTTTAGGGGGAACCCCACGTCAATTTTTTTTTAAATTTGACGCGGGGTTCCCCTTAATATCCATACCAGACCTGAAGGGTCTGGTTATGGATATTTAGGGGGAACCCCACATCAAATTTTTTCTTAAATTTTAGGCAGGGTTCCCCTTAATATCCATACCAGACCTGAAGGGCCTGGTAATTGAATTTGGGGGACCCCCACGCTTTTTTATTTATTTTTTTTTTATTTTTTTTATCAATGACTTTCAATGAGTGTTCTCTGTATTACGGGAGCCGACAATTCATAATAGCTGCGAGTGATTTTAAAGGACTTTTTTTCCTGCATAAATGACACTTTGTGCAGGGACAGTTCTAAGCACCAGAAACATGAGCCCCTTCACAGGCATACTATAGACAACCCCCCCCCTACGAAATTTAAAGGGATATTACACTTTTATTGTTTCACTTTAATCATTATTAAAATCACTGCTCCCGAAAAAACTGGAGTTTTTAAAACTTTTTTTTGCATTGATACATGTCCCCTGGGGCAGGACCCGGGTCCCCAAACACTTTTTAGGACAGTAACTTGCAGAATCTTTTCTCTCTGTCAAATCTTTTTTCTCTGTCGAATATTTTCTCTATATAATCTTGGACTAATAGAGGTAAGGTTAGGCACATTCGACCACAGGTTCTATAGACAGATTGTTATTGTCAGAGTCATGTCGAATCTCCTATTCTATATCGAACTGTTGTAACAATGAAAACGAAAATAAAGCATTTATTTATGTCGGATCTTTCGTTTTTCGGATTTTGTGCTTTCGTTATCGTTTGTCAAAACGAAAACGAAAATAGCTGAAATTCGGACGAAAATGCATTCGGACGAAAACGAATGCACATGTCTAGTAGTCAACAGAGCAGTAACTGATTGCGTTTGTCTGGTTAGGGTTTGCTAGCTGGGTGTTTGATTTCTCGCACCTGCTTCTAGAATATGGGGCAGGGACAGTCAAATGACCAGTATGAATATTTATCATGACTCAACTAATCTTTCAAAGGAGGCATCCAAAAGGTTGCTGGGAGGTGATAAGTAATTGGGAAGCATTTCCAGGGTGTTCTTTCCTCTCCAGGGAGGGTTCCAGTTCTCCTGGGGCTGCTGTTGAGGGCCTGGAGAAGATTACTAATGGATTTTCGATGGAGGGCACTGTCTTGAAGTACTGGTCTGGAGAAGGATCTTTTGTCTCCCTCACTGAGGATGTACCTGAAGAAAACTAGGTGGCAGACAGCTCTTGGGATATTATGAGTAAAACCTGCTGTTGGGACTTTGCCTGCTATTATAAGAATTCCTGTTGAAAATTGGACCTTCTATTAATTGCTACTATCATTTTTTATTATCCTGAAACACCTGAACCACTCTCTTGTTTCAAGTTATTCAGCAATACATTCTAAAAAGACTCCCCATAGATTGAGCCTGTATTGTTGGTGTGCATTGAACTGTGCTTGTGCCTGGCAGCCTCTATACTAGCAAGTTTGACCTGGGTAATCTATTGCAGCCCCTTCGGGGTAGAGCACAACAGATACTGTAGATAGATAGATAGATAGATAGATAGATAGATAGATAGATAGATAGATAGATAGATAGATACACCAACTAACTTCTGTCCAGTAATGCCCCAGACAGCACAAACCAGTGGCCTGTGATTAAGATTACCTGTCATTCTGTATACCTATGGCATCACATTTTTGCATAAGCATCATTTCAAGCTGAATTTGCTTGGTTCATACCATTCTGTTACAAGGATGTCAGTGCAGTGTGTCTGTGACCCTCTCTCAGTGCCCAAAAGTCTCAAGGCACTATTTGCCCCTGTAATGAAGAGGACGGAGACTGTATCTGCTCTACCTACTATCCAATCTCCTGTGTCTGCTTAAACTCAAACCCCCAGAGTGCACTGCATGGCAATGTTGTGCTTGTGAAAGGGGTTGTGTGGGCATTTGGGTGGCAGATTTCAAACAGAAGCCACCAAAAAGAATAAAAACCTGGTTGAGACTGAAACTACCACCCTATATTCCATACTTTAGCTTCACTGTATTTGTCTTACATATATATATATATATATACGCAAGTGCACGTCAAAGCCAAATTATGTCAATAAAGATATAAACATTTTCTATTATTACATATAATAAACAACTTGGGGGAGATTTACTAATACTGAGGCACACAGAATCTGGAGAGTGCAAAATATGGCGCAGCTGTGCATGGTAACCAATCAGCTTATAACTTCAGTTAAGCTTTGACAATAAAACCTTGAAGCTGATTGGTTACTATGTACAACTGCACCAGATTCTGTGTGCACCAGTTAATATCTCTCCCCCTATATCACACAAAATTAATGTAATAATGTCATAATTAAAATGCTTGGCCAAGGAAAAATAAAATAAAACAATCTGAAAACAAGGCCGCTCCTTCTTCCCTGTATCCTTTATCTTGCTCCTTTTTTATCTATATATGGATGACTGTCTTCCAAGTAGGGATGAGCTTCGAGTTCAAAACGAACTCATGTTCGACTCGCAAAAATGCCTGTTCGCCTGTTGACCGAACAACTTGGGGTGTTCGCGGCAAATTTGAAAAGCCACGGAACACCCTGTGCAAGTCTATGGGAGAAATCTAAAGTGCTAATTTTAATTTTTTAATTTTCTAATTTTTTTCGGGAGCAGTGATTTTAATAATGCTTAAAGTGAAACAATAAAAGTGTAATATTCCTTTAAATTTCATATCCGTCGCTGGATAGCAAGAGTGGATTACCACCGCTGGAATCTTTTTTTTTTTTTTTTTTTTTTTTTTCTTTTAATAAAGGACTTTTGCAACGGTGTGTGTCTTTTTTTAACTATTTTTTACACTTTCTTTGTGAAATGGTAGGAATACTTTTGTACCCCCTTACCATTTCAAACAGGGGGGGCGGGATCTGGGGGTCCCCTTGTTAAAGGGGGCTTCCAGATTCTGATAAGCCCCCCACCCACAGACCCCCACAACCACCGGCCAGGGTTATGGGGATGAGGCCCTTGTCCTCATTAACATGGGGACAAGGTGCTTTGGGGGGGACCCCAAAGCATCCTCCCAATGTTGAGGGCATGTGGCCGGGTATGGTTCGGGGGGGGCTCTCTCATCCCCCCTCTTTTCCAGCAGCCTGCCAGGTTGCATGCTCGGATAAAGGGTCTGGTATAGATTTTTAGGGGGAACTCCACGCCGTTTTTTTTTTTATTTGACGCGGGGTTCCCCTTAATATCCATACCAGACCTGAAGGGCCTGGTAATTGAATTTGGGGGAACCCCACGCTTTTTTTTTTTATCAATGACTGTTCTCTGTTTTACGGGAAGCCGACAATTCATTATAGCCACGAGTGATTTTAAATGACTTTTTTTCCTGCAGAAATGACACTTTGTGCAGGGACAGTTCTAAACACGGGAAACATGCGCCCCTTCACAGGCATACTATACACACCCACCAGGTACGAAATTCAAAGGAATATTACACTTTTATTGTTTAATTTTAAGCATTATTAAAATCACTGCTCCTGAAAAAACTGCAGTTTTTAAAACTTTTTTTTGGGGTTGTCCCCAAACCCTTTTTATGACAATAACTTGCATATTAGCCTTTAAAATTAGCACTTTTGATTTTGAACGTTCGAGTCCCATAGACTTTAATAGGGTTCTAAAATTCACACAAAGTTTAGGTCTGTTCGCGTTCTGGTGCGAACCGAACCGGGGGGGGGGGGGTGTTCGGCTCATCCTTACTTCCAAGCATCAATATTTATTTTTCATATGTCTATAACCTTTCCGGCCAATCCCAAAAATTATATTTAAACTTAGAATAACTATCATCCACTTTGTATACTGGAATCCTAGGTTCTGGACGCCATCGTGCGTTTGAAATATTTCAGTTGTATCTTGTATATACTAGCAATATAAATATATAAACACCATACAAGGTTTTCTGTTGAGCTGCAAACCATTGTGCTGGGGGTCTGAATATGGTATATAGTGTTCACAGAGTTTAGTGTATAAAACCTTGAGTGCTGATTTTAATATCCAAAAAACCTCCATATTAGGAGGCCTTAGGAGAGCAAAAGTTTACACATGAAATCACGGAGACACAAAAGTAACATCATTCTGCTCGCAGATATCTGCCACAATTTTTTTCTCTTCCAATGAACACCTCCAAAGCTTTGTTCAGTTGTTGTTTCAACGCACTCCTTTAAACTGAACATACTATATAGAAAGTCACAACAGTGTTACCACCACATTCTGTATATAGTCTTATAAGCTTTTTTTGCTAATATACAAAAGTATATATTATGAAAGTATAATTTTTGGGATTGACCTGAAAGGTTTTTGATGGATGAAGAAGAAATAGTCATGCTCAGAAGATATTTATCCATATATAGAAAAAAAGGAGCAGGATAAATGACACAGGAGAGGAGGAGCTGTCTTATTTTTTTACTGTTATATTTTATTTCTCCATTGCTAGGCATTTTTTTTTAATGATAGCATTAGTCTTTTGTGATTTAGAGTTTGATTTACTAAAGGCAAAAAGACTGTGCACTTTGCAAAATGCAGTTGCACTCTGCAAGTACAATTGTGTCAGAGCTTGGTAAAAGAGGCAAAGCTTCACTTCTCAAAGAATACCCAATCACATGCAAGGAAAATAAAAAAACAGCATTTTTGCTTGGATGAGGGAAGTCATCAGAGTTTCTGCTCATTTACTAAGCTCTGGAGCAACTGCTCTTGCAGAGTGCACAGTCTATTTGCCCTTAGTAAATCAACCCCATAGTGTCTATTATATGTGATAATAAACATTCTTTGTATTATATTTAAATTGACATAATTTGCATTTGAAATGTGCATTTTTTTATATATAAGACAAATACCACGGGGCTACGGTAAAGAATATAAAGCAATAGTTCGAGTCTCAGCCAGGTTTATATTCTTTTTGGTGGATTCAATAATAATATATTTACCGGTAACTCCTCCAGAGCCATTTGTGTACTGTTATGTTTTGACACTTTAGAACCTTGATGACATTTTTCAAAAAACATTTTGAATACATTTCAAAGCATGTAGCTCTAGATCCTGGCTGCTTCCTGCCCCTGCCAGAGCCTCAGGAGACCAGCCCAAGTCCTGGGGGGAGGCGGAGCGTAATTGGTTAGAGAGCATACTGTAAAATGAGCAGTCCCCCTTCACCCTCCACCCTCCTCTCTCCCTTCATTCCTTTCTCTTTCTTTCCCCTCTTTCTCTAACCATTTTGTCTCTCTCTATGCCCCTCCTTTCTCCCCCTCTAACCCCCTCTCTCCCCCCTCTCTCCTCCTCCCTCCCCCCCCCCCTGTCAATTTCTCCCCATCTCTATTTCTCCTTATTTCCTTCTCTATTCCTCTCCTCCATCCCCCCTAGTCTGTGTCCCCCTTTCCCCCCTCCCCCTCTCTTCCCTTCTTTCCCTCCTCCTTACCCCCCTCTTCCTCCATTGCTACCCTTTCTCTCTCCATCCTCTCTCTCTCTACCCCATCTCGCTTCTCTCACCCCTTACTTTTCTCCCTCCTCTCCCCTCTGCCTCTCCCCCCTCCTCCCCCTCCCCACTCTATCCCCTCCCCAACCTTCTTTGTCTGTGCTTTCCCTTTCCCTCTCTCTCCCCTCTCTTTCTCTCTCTACCTCCCGTCTCATCGTGACTGCTGCACTCTATATGCTGTGTTATATGTTACTTACTCCTGACCCCTGAATTCTACACCATATGTTGTATGTTATATAGTCCTGACCAAATTGTTCACTGAAAAGTTGCTGTTTTTTTGTTTTTTTACCAAGCAGAATTTATTTATGAAAATAGCATTATTAAAAGGTACAAATGCAGCGCATAACTGGCACAAGAAGAAAATCAGGGTAACAACATCATGTGGGAAGACAAGTGATACAGCTTTGTCAATAGATTGACAATCCCAAAAACATCTTACTGTAAGACTCCTGGGAGAGAGAGATTCTGCAACCCAAAAACAGCTAAAAGAAGGTGAGAAGTGGATCAGGAGGGGGGTGAGGGGGACAAGAGGGAATGAGAAGAAAGCTTTAAGCAAACAGAGGGACTGGGAATAGAAGAGAAAATAAAAACAAAATTCAACTAAAACTACTGGGCCATCCAGGGAAGCCAAACCCTGACATATTTCCAAGGGCAGCCATGATTTAGATACGTTAACTGATACAGTGGTAATGCAGCATTTATCATAGACTCCCAAGATGATATAGTAGGAGGGGTCACTGAGGTTCATTTACACATTTCCTTTTTGCCGTAATACAGCAAGTACGACATTAACAGTATTGTATGGTGCAGTCATTGGTCATCATTGTGGATACCCAGAAGAGCAAGTTCTGGTGTCACTGGAAAGCCGAGCTGGAGACAGGAATGAATGAGGTCAAAGACCTCCACCCAAAACCTGGAGACTATAGGGCACTACCAAAACATGTGCCCATGGGTACCTGGGTGAAGCAGGCAGCATAAACAAGTAGGAGTATGCACAGGAAAAATCCTGTGTAACCGTACTGATTTGAAATAGACCCTATGGAGAAATTTTGTTTGTATCAATTTATCCCTAGAGGAAATTACCAGTTTAGGACAAGCTTCCAGACAATCATCCCAGTCCTCTCAGTCAAGAGCAGGGATGTCATCCTTCCAGAGATCCCAGAACCATGTCACCTTTGCAGAATCAACACACAGAAGAGCAGCATAGAGAGCAGAAAGAGGCTTACTAAAGTTGGTTTAAGCCAGCAATTCTTTAATCGCGTTGGCTTGGAAGACTGGCACCTGAGGAAACTGTGATCTGGCAGTGTGGCATCCAGCCCGGTAAATAGAATTTCTGCGAGAGTTAAGAAAAGGTCAAAAGGGAACCCACTGGGATAATATCCCAAAAGTCCTAATCCCATGTCTAGCTCAAAGCTGTGGATCTGGGATAGTGCAAAAGTGTTATAGATTAGGGTTCCCCAAAGGGGCTGTGTGGGTGACTATTGATTGACCTGTAGGCACCGACACCTAGCAACCCCCACACTCTAATGCCGTGTACACACGACCGGACTTGCCCACACACGGACTAAAGTCCGTTCATTTTGAACGTGATGAGTTACGACGGGACTAGAAAAGGAAGTCAATTTCGCCGCTTTTAACGGCGAGATTGACACCTTGCGAGCCCCGTTGCCTGGTATGGATTTTAAGGGGAACCCCCTACGCCAAAAAAATGGCATGGGGGTACCCCCAAGGTCCATATCAGACCCTTATCTGAGCACGTGGCCCGGCCAGTCAGGAAAGGAGGTGGGGACAAGCGAGCGCCCCCCCCCCTCCTGAACTGTGCCAGGCCGCATGCCCTCAACATTGGGGGTGAGTGCTTTGGGGAAGGGGGCACTCTGCAGGCCCCCCACCCCAAAGCACCTTGTCCCCATGTTGATGAGGACAAGGGCCTCTTCCAGAAAACCCTGGTCGTTGGTTGTCGGGGTCTGCGGTTGGGGGGCTTATCGTAATCCGTGAACCCACCCCACCCTATGTGAATAAGTATGGGGTACATCGTACCCCTACCCATTCACCTGGGGAAAAAAGTGTCAATAAAAAAACATACTAGACAGGTTTTTAAAGTAGTTTATTAGGCAGCTCTGGGGGTCTTCTTCCGACTTTGGGGATCTTCTTCTGATTTCTCTGTGCTTTCTGGTTCTTCTCCCGCTCTCCCGCCTCTTCTCCCCGTCATGGAACTGTGCCGTCATAAAGAACGGGGTCAATGGGTGACATCACCTGGTGACCCCGCCCCATTCCTTATAAGTTGTTGTGCACCGTGTACACATCATTACAGCGGAGAGAGCGTCGTGACAACATCGGAAGAACAGAAGAAGGAAGAAGAAGAAGAAGACGATGACAATGCCGATGAAGGAGAAGACCTGGCCAACACTAGAAAAGAGCTGGAAGAAGATAGTGTAGGAGCCCGGCAGAAGAACCCGGAGAGCACGGAGAAGAACCGGAGACCAGGAGAAGAGCCCAGAGAGCATGAAAAGGAACCAGAAAGTGCAGAGAAGTCAGAAGAAGACCCCCGAAGTCGGAAAAAGAAGACCCCCGGAGCTGCCTAATAAACTACTTTAAAAACCTGTCTAGTGTGTTTTTTTATTGACACTTTTTTCCCCAGGTGAATGGGTAGGGGTACGATGTACCCCATACTTATTCATATAGGGTGGGGGGGCCAGGATCTGTGGGCCCCCTTATTAAAGTTGTTGGGAAGAGGCCCTTGTCCTCATCAACATGGGGACAAGGTGCTTTGGGATGGGGGGGCCGCAGGGCATAGTACGGTTCAGGAGGGGGAGGGCGCTCGCTCATCCCCACACCCTTTCCTGACCAGCTCAGATAAGGGTCTGGTATGGACCTTGGGGGGACCCCCACGCCGTTTTTTTCGGCATAGGGGATTCCCCCTAAAATCCATACCAGACCCAAGGGACGTTGTCGCATCGAGCTCACTGTGAATGTGTTTTTCCTATTGCAGCGAGGGTGAGATGCGCAGTACTCTGCAGCGAAGAACCAGTGTGATAGGATCGTGCTGGAAACATTCTCGCAGGCAGGTGCTGTAGCTGCCCTTGCGTCGTATTTGGTCCGTTGGACCAGCATACAGACGAATGGGATTCCCGCTAGGAACTGGGCGGGAAAATTTAAAACATGTTCTATTTCTAAAGTCCGTCTGAATTTGGACAGGAAAGGTCTGATGGAGCCCACACACAATCGAATTGTCTGACGGATTTGTTTTTGACCTTTGCTGTCAAAAAGTCCGGTCCTGTGTACGTGGCATAAGTGTAACTTTGGTAGGAGCAGAAAGCACTGCATAAGCTCTGGGGCCTCTATAGACCAAGTTACATCATTCTGAAAGAGAACCCAGAAAGACAGCCTCCAGGCAGACTGCAGCATTGGATCAAGATCCAATAAACCACCAGTAGGCAGTAACCAGGGTACCCCCCCCTATAATACAACTGGAAGTTAGGTAAAGCTAAGCTTTCGCAACAAGACAGGAACTGCTAGGTAGATTTTGCCAATCTGGAAAGGGCCCCATACCAAATAAATGAAGTAATACAACAGTCAATCTCCTGAAAAAAGGTATTCGGTACCAAAACCAGCCAATTCCAAAAAATATACATACATTTTGGCAGGAACATCATCCTAAGGAAATTGACGCGCCCTAAGAGATTGAGCAGGAGATTAGACCAAGAGGCACAACATTCCCAGAGAAGTGAATGAAAGATATATACGTTTTTAGCTATGAAAGCTGACAGTTCTCGGGTCACTTGTACCCCCAAGTATCTAAATGTATGCACCCAGCACAGGTGAGAGGAGCAAGCCACCTACCTAAGAAAGATAGTCAAATAGCGCTTTTGCAAGATAGTGCCTGCTCTCGTATGATGGAATGGAAATTGCAGAAACCCTCCTCCTCATGGGTAAAGGCAGGATATACAAAAAGTGCAAGAAACATTAATAGCATCATACCGTTTTAATTATAAAATCAAGTGATAAAAATGTAGCCAAATGGCTCCTTATATTTAAAAGTGCCTATCCCGGCACTGGGGCTGCTAGCTTGTCAGAAAGAGTGATGTATGGAGTCACCTCTGTGCCCACCTCTGTAGATGGCGTGCTTTCCACCGGCTCAAACCGACAACCAGCCGGACCGGAAATGGCATAGGCAAAAAATTTGACCAGGTACCGCCTAGACGTACGTTTCATTGTTTACGTCTTCAGAAAGTGTGTAATAACTAGAGAGAACTTTGTGCGCAGCCTCAGTCCTGGTCAGGGAACAATACAATCTATATCTCCATTGAATTAATACAAATCTCTAAAAATAAAGAAGGAAGAAAAGAAGAAAAATTCCCTCCCTTTACACCATACATATGTTAAAAACAAATAGTCAAACATTTAGCATTTAATAGTGTACCCCCATTAATACAATAGTAGTGATAAGCCATGTGGTTCCAACAGAATCCTCTAGGTGGTAGCATATATCCCAATAGCAATATACAAATGTGACTTGCATACTGCCTGGGATAGATGCCACCATGGCCACCCGTACTTAAACTAGAATTATGTATGGATAATAGTTAGTAACAACTTTTCCATAAAAAAAGATTATTAGAAATTTATATAATAAACCTTAGTGGTCACGAATTGTTTAGTCATTGGACAAAAAGCAATTTAGGTCTAGCTCTATTCCCAACGGTTGAATACTTCTTAATTTATATATCCACTTGGTTTCATTTTTAGAGATTTCTCTTTTCATATGAGTTCCCCTTCCAATGTTTGGCAATCTTATCAATTCCATAAAAAGTACAAAGTGTAGGGTCACTATTATGATATAATTTAAAATGCCTTGACACACTATGATTTGGAAAGCCTTTCTTAATGTTTGTTAGATGTTCATTTATTCAAATTTTTATTTCTTCGACCTACATATTGGAGGGAACAAGGACATTCCAGTACATAGGTGGCATGATCTGAGTTACACGTGATAAAGGGTTTAATTTTGAAATTCTCTTTACTTACTACAGACTGGAACTGTGAAACCTTCCTGGAGGTTCCCGGTCTTTTCATCATTCTGCAGGCTTTGCACCTAGTGCAGAAATGAAAACCCGATCCATTCAAAAAGGAAGACAGTTTCTTGGGGGTCAGGTACATTCTGAGATATTTTGTTCCTCAACCCTGGAGCTCTCCTATAAATTAATTTAGGCTTAGGCAGAATAGAGGATGATACATCCTTATCTTTTAACAAAATGGGCCAATATTTTTTAATTATGGCTTCAATTTGTTTGTATTGTCTGTTCAAACCTGACACAAACGCCACTTCACCTTTGTATTCAGGTTTGTATTCAGGTTTAGGTTTTGTTATCGGTAGGGATTGTCTGTCCATTGAAGACACTTGTGCTAGCACTTTAGTCAAGGTGTTCTCTCGGTAGCCCTTTTCCAGGAATCTTCAAGTGAGCACCTCGGCCTGGGTCCAAAAATCGGCATCGGCATTTTGAGTCTCATATATTGTCCTTTGGGGACCACTGCCTATCCACTGTGGGTGATGGCAACTGTGTGTTGGCACATAGCCATTCCTATTGGTTACCTTAAAAAAAGGTTTTGGTGTCAAAACTCCTATGATTTATTATCGCCAGGTCCATAAAGTTGACACAAATATTGCTGTATTCTGCCGTAAAACATTAGACCGTATTGGTTATTATTCATTTGTGCTAGACATATTTGAAAACTCGTATCCATACATAATTCTAGGTTTAGTACGGGTGGCCATGGTGACATCTATCCCAGGCAGTATGCAATTCCCATTTGCATATTGCTATTTGGATATATGCTACCACCTAGAGTATTCTGTTGGAACCACATGGCTTATCACTACTATTGTATTAATGGGGGTTATGCTATTAAATGCTAAATGTTTGACTATTCATTTTTCATATATGTATGGTGTAAAGGGAGGGAATTTTTCTTCTTTTCTTCCTTCTTTATTTTTAGCGATTTGTATTAATCCAATGGAGATATAGATTGTATTGTTCCGTGACCAGGACTGAGGCTGCGCACAAAGTTCTCTCTAGCACTTATTCACACTATAAAAACGTGACCAAGTACACTTCCTGAAGACGTAAACAATGAAACGTACGTCGAGGCGGTACCTGGTCACTTTTTTTTTTGCCTATGCCATTTCCAGTCCGGCTGGTTGTCGGTGGAACGCACTGAGGTGGGCACGGAGGTGACTCCATACATCACTCTTTCTGACAAGCCAGCAGCCCCAGTGCCAGGATAGGCACTTTTAAATGTAAGGAGCCATTTGGCTACATTTTTATCACTTTATTATATCATTAAAACGGATTCCTGAAATTTCCATTCCATCATATGTGAGCAGGCACTATCTTGCAAAAGCGCTGTTTGACTATTTTTCTTAGGAAAGAAGTCAAAATGGTCTGGTAAGCAGATCACTTATCCATTCACTTTTGGGTGTCCAATTTTCCTAATTTTGGTGAAGGATCACCTAATCTTTGTTGGAAGACATCATTATATTTGGAAGATTGATGTTTTTTTCATTTGTTTTTTTGTGGACTTATATGAGCATTTTTTTCCACTGATGTGGTTTTATGTTTGATTTGACACTTTGTTGGGACTTTATTTACTCACATATCTTTTGTCCAGGTGGACGATCTGAATCATTTTTATGTATTTTTTTTAATTTTTACATATTGTTTAAATATCAATTGTTTTAGTTTCTAAAATAAGTTGCTGTCATATATTAGGTTTTAAAAAACATGCACCCTAGTAGTAAATTAGTAAATCTTTAATATTTTGTCAGTGAAAAAAAATTGTGGGGGGGGGGGGGGGGGTTAGCCCCTATGCTCTGTTATAATAATACGTACTGCTAATTATCATAGTTTAAGTATTTTTAAAAATGGTTCCCCATATCCATATTAGTAAAAGAATAACTCATTTCTTGTTGAGAAAAAAAACATTCCTCTCTGGGCGATCTATGTACATTGCAGGGATTTTAACAAACTTTGTTGCAGATTCATACCTTTTGTTAATCTGAAGAAATCCCTGTGTGTTTGTCTTTGCCCATGTTCTGAGTGAGTCTAATGGGAGAGGTTTCTAATGTGGGAAAACTGCAGGGTCTGCATCCCTTTAGACGTAATTTCCTATTGGGAGTATCACACCAAAAATGACATTCAGGGGATGTCTGAAATCTGACTTCTATCTTAGAGCAGACTTCTAGGAAAGTCAGTGAGCCAATCACACAAGCAGGAAATGACATATCTGGAGGGCATTCTGTACACATTATGTGTGCAGAACACCTCCAGGTAGCTATATTGTGTTGCATTTTAAAGAAAATTACAGAGCTGCAGATTGAAAAGGAAAGGCAAATTTAAATAACATTCAATCACAAAATCTGACTTGCGTCGCAATTGTATATGCTATATTTTTTTTAATTAGATTTTTTTTCCCCCACAAAAGTGGGGTTATCTTTTAAATAAGATTGTGGCTGAAGAGATTTCCAGGGTTGCAAACTGTGGACATTTGGCAGCTAAGGTTCAATGGAAATTGCTCTAGTAGATTTCACTTTATCACGTGTAGAGGGAGCCCTGCATCAGGTAGCAAAATGTACTGATAACAAAGAAAACTTTGTTTTTGAATAGCCAGTGGTTCCTGTACTGATGAATACATGGCAATAAACAGTAGAGGAAGATAAAAACAAGGGCCATTTTAATAAAGGTGACAAGCCAGGTAACTGGTATTTCATACTGAAAGCATGAAATTTTATGTGCCTTCTATTTAATGTACAAGTCTGTAAAAAAACTAATTTCTACATACCCCTTTAAAATATGGAGCAGCTGTTTGACTCCTCCCCAGGTACGGATCTCCACACTTATTTCAGGGTCTTCACAGATCTGAACCAATACCCAAACCACGCTCCACAGAAGCTTTAGGTGATCGGAGTGAAGCAAACTAAGCAGTGTGGGAACACCATCATAAATTTTGACTTGTTCTTTTACCTCAGACTCTGAACAAAGAAGTCGTAAAAGCTCTGCTGAAAGTCTGGAAAATGGACAAAAGTATACATTATGTCAGTAGTATAATACTAAAGGAGGATGCATTCTTTAGCATTTGATTACAATTCTGTTAGTTTGAGTAAGATATAATGAACAATCAATTAAACATTACAAGTGTTAGCCCTTGTACACACGGTCGGACATTCCGACAACAAAATCCGTCTGATTTTGTCAGACGGATTTTGTCCGAAACTGGTGTTGCATACACACGGTCGGACAAAGTTGTCGGAAAATCTGATTGTTCGTAACGTGGTGACGTTATTTAGTTACGACGGGACTACGTTCAGGCTAGTAGCTAATAGCTTTGGCCTAGGAATTTGATCTGAGCATGTGTGGCACTTGTCCGATCGGCATTCTCTACAAACGATCGGACAAAGTCCGATTGGATCATGTTGTCAGAAAATTTTTATATCCAGCTCTCAAACTTTGTTGGTCGGACATTCCGATGGAAAAAGTCAGATGAAGCCCACACATGGTCGGATTATCCGACAACACGGTCCGATCGGATATTTTCCATCGGAATGTCCGACCGTGTGTACAAGGGCTTAAAGTCAAAATCCAGTCAAACCTTAATCATAGATACAAAGAAGAAAGGTTAGCAGCCCTATTTTGTTCTTGTGTACTAGTTTGGAAGATTTTTCCTGACTTCCTGTCTATTTGATCTGTGCTAGACAGAATAGGAAGTGAAAGTAAACATGCTTAAAGGGAAAACAGACAGCAAAACAATTTATCATATTTATTTATATATTTATATTTATTTATATATTATATATACCACATTTATCGGCGTATAACACATACTTTCCCCCCCTGAAAATAGAGTGCAAATAATGCGTGCATGTTATATGTGATATTTTTAAAAAAGCCATTGGGGAGGGCGCAAGGCAGGGCCGTTCTTGGGTGGGCCGCGCCCAGAGGCGGGGGGCATCTAGGGCTGGGCTTAGGGGAAGGGGGGGCAAGCATCACTGGATTACACAGAGCAGGGATATCCGGATTACCCAGCGGTCACTGTCATATGAAGTCCTGTCTCCTGGACCAACTCCTATGATAGACAGCACACTGGTCCAATGCAAGGAACGTTTAATGTCTATCATAAGAACTGATCCAGAAAGTGGGACTTCATATGACAGTGACCGTTGAGGAAGCAGGAGATCCCCACTCTGTGTAATTCAGTGGCTCTCCTCTCTCTAATCCCTGCACTAATAGGCACTGGTAAGGCTGCGCTAATGGGCACTGATCAGGCTGCATTTATTTACACTGGTGAGGCTGCATTCATGGAAACTGGTGAGGCTGTATTGATGAGCACTGACCAGGCTCCATTCATGGACACTGGTGAGGCTGCATTGATTGACACTGTTGAGGCTGCACTCATGGACACTGGTGAGGCTGCATTCATGGACACTGCTGAGGCTGTATTCATGGGCACTAGTGAGGCTGCATTAATGGGCACTGATCAGGCTGCATTGATGGGCACTGGTGAGGCTGCATTCATGGACACTGGTGAGGCTGCATTCATGGGCACTGGTGAGGCTGCATTCATGGGCACTGGTGAGGCTGCATTCATGGGCACTGGTGAGGCTGCATTCATGGAAACTGGTGAGGCTGCTTTCATGGACACTGGTGAGGCTGCACTCATGGGAACTGGTGAGGTTGCATTTGATGAGTTCTTAGCTACCCTTATTTTGCTTCAATTTTTTTATTTAAATTTTAAAGCGCAAGTTAATCTTTACAGAAAATCTGTAAGTTTAATTTACAATTTACACCCCCCCCCCCCCCACCGTCCCACTAACCTGGAGCCCAGCAATACCACGCACTGACAGCTCCTATCGCCACTGTACTGGTCCAGGAAGTTGAAATCCCCATGCCTTTCTCTCCTCTTTGCCTACGGTGATAAGATGGGCTACACGGGTTCTGATTGGTTGGTGGAGGGGATTTCTAAACCCCGGATAGGTGAGGCGGCAACCCAGTGTGTCAGTGCGGGTGATTGCCACGCTCCAGGTCAGCAGGACTGGGGAGTGATGAGGGGGTCCTGTGTAAGTTCACCTTACAGATTTGTCTGTAAAGGTGAACTTACCCTTTAAGTTTTTTTCCTGAAATGTCCCTCTTAAAATTGCATTCTAAAAGTGTATTCTATAAGCCGATAAATATGGTAATTATATTATTTATAATTTAGTGCTTTTTTAATAAAAATTGCTACACCATGATGGCATTTTGGGCCCCTCTCTATACTAACTGTATGGACATAAAGCACACTGACTATTGTCCATTGACCTGTGGACCAGTGATTACAGCACTGAGAGATCTCCCTAAGCATAGGCTTAAGTGGTCAACATAATCTGGTGAGTGCAATTCCAGGTGGAGGCACTAGCGGTGGAGGCTTTGGTGTGATAGTGGAGTGTCCACAGGGACATGACAACCTACAAAAAAAATAAGTTGGATGATCTTGAAAATCGTTCCAAAAGGACCAACCTCTGTTGGATTTTCTGAAAAGTCTTAAGGGACTATCCCTGAACTTTTCCCTAAACAATGGCTCTTTTTTGGGAATGAATGTGCATATCACACACCACCAAGACATCTACTTCTGGGGCTTAACCTTTGGCCCAATTATTACCAGAATCCTGAATTTCAGGCATAAAGTTGCTATTCTCCATGGCACAAGCACTGCAGGAGAGCTCCCTGTTAATAACAATGGCATCATAATCATTCCTGATTTCTCATCAGGCATACTGTATGATGCCAAAGTGACCCCTTCTTAGCTGTCAAAAAGCCATTTAAGAGACAGAAGACAGTCATATTACATATTCTAGTTATAAGAAAAAACCCACTTGAATCCACTTAATATGTATAATATCAAAAAATAAAAGATCAAACGTTTTGTCAACATGACCGGCTATCTCCCAAGCAGAAAAAACTATATATAGAAAAAAGAAGGAAATGAGACCACAGCAGTCCCAGGAATGCAATCAAAGGGAGAATCAACAATGTGATTTGATCAATTATATGGTTAACTTTACTGAAAAATGCACAATAATTAAAGAGAATCCCACATATGTGGCACAAGGCCACACAAGTGGGACCCGTTCCTCAACAATACCTACTGACAATAGTAAAACATTACAAACTGTAGAAAAAAACAACGTTGTATCATTAAAAATAGATGCTGACAATGAACCCTCCCCCACTGTCCCGGAGCTTAAAACTTCCTTGTACCAAGAAAAACCTAAAGCGTAGTTATAGAGAGTAATCAAATCAATCAAAATGTCAAATGACATAGCAATGCTATAGATGCTGGCAGCCACCCCCCTTGCTCTTGAGCGGCTCCCTACCGCTGATAGCAAGGTGATTCCTTGCAGTGGAATACCGAAGGCAAAAGCGCTGGTACAGACTTAATAGAGAGTGCCCTCTGCTGGTTGAACGTAGCTGAGTGACCTGTACAGTGAACTGGATGTAATTAGATCAACTGCTCTCCATGCGGACAAGTGGTCACTCTGCCGGACAAATGGAATTCACTCCGACCATAGCCTGTCTCTGTCTGCTTGATTTGTCCAAATCTGATGTGTGAAAGACGCCTTCTGGCCAAGCAGCTACAGTAAACGGAAAGGTAAGAACCCTGTGTGGACTGGTATATTTTCTTTACATAAGCTTCCAAGTCTGTTGACATGCTATAGACTAACGGCCGATATGTGCAATAATTGATATGAGATGGCTCCGGGTTCCATATAATCAGCATTGATCCTTGCAGTTCCTTGCACCAACTGAACCAAACTTCCTTTGTCTGGGTGTGTTCTGCTTTATCACTGAATAACTGGAGATCTTTATGCTGAATTATGCACGGATAAACGGGTATTTGATCTATACCCATGCCGGCAGGATTATTATTACCATCCTTATATGTTTCAACAGCATGAGAGCAGCTGCATCGGGCAATAGCTCCCTGTTTGTTCCCATTGACACTTTTATTTAGATTATTCAAGCCCTAGTTAGGGCATAAGTCTTTATAAGCGATCTGGGACAATCGCTTTAGGTTTTTATTGGCTCATGGAAGTTTTAAGCTCGGGGACAGTGGGGGAGGTTTCATTGTCAGCATCTATTTTTAATGATACAACGTTGTTTTTTTCTACGGTTTGTAATGTTTTACTATTGTCAGTAGGTATCATGGAGGAACGGGTCCCACTTGTGTGGCCTTGTGCCACATATGTGGGATTCTCTTTAATTATTGTGCATTTTTCAATAAAGTTAACCATATAATTGATCAAATCATGTTGCTGATTCTCCCTTTGATTGCATTCCTGAGACTACTGTGGTCTCATTTCCTTCTTTTTTCTATATTACATGTTCTATCCTGCCATGCCCTGAGTTGAGTCTGGCCCTGAAAAGGCGTGTATACTTTTTTTTGCACACAAATATTCCCTGTGTAGCAGGTACCAGGAGACCACTTACAAAATAACGAAACACTGGTACAGGACTTCATCAGTTCTTGCCAAATTGTTCCCTCAACAGAGTGATTGCTGTTGGAGATGTGTTTCATCTGAGGGCACTCTCTTACACATTTTTTTGGGAGTACCCTGAACTGTGCACATTCTTGCAACCTGTACTTCAGCTGATCCACAAATCTACTGACATTTATTTGCAGGACAACCCGGCTACAATATTACTTAATCTCACTCCGCTATCAAAGAAACTATACCATAAATCTCTACTTAAGCACTTGTTAAACGTAGCACAAGCTTGTATCCCTAACATGTGGAAACAGCAAACTACTCCAACGGTTGTGCAATGGCTCAAAAGGGTGAATGATATCTAACAACTGGAGGACCTGACCTCAGCCCTTCAAAACCAGACAGAGGAACGAAAGACCAGGTGGTTCTATTGGAATCTCTTCCATTTCTCTGAGGAATACCTGCAACAGCTCTATATTGCATCATGATACTGAATCCTGTCTTTCTGACTCCCCCAGTGGGGACCTCCTTTTCCCTCTTACCCCCCCCCCCCCTTTTTTTTCCTTCTCTCTTCTCTTTTCTTCTCTTGTTTTTCTTTTCTTTTCCGTACTACACTCTTTTCTATAATATATGCAGTCAATATTTTTCTTGTTATCTGCTGCAATCCTCTAGACAAAAAAAAAAAAATCACCTATGAACTAAGAAATAAACTTCAGAACTTTGAAAAAATATGAGGCCCTTTGCTTTACTCAATACAAATAGTTTGTGACTTGACTATTAGCTATGAAGTTTCTTTGAAGATCGCTCCCTTTGTAATACTTCTTGTCTCACTTACCAGAAGTTCTATATATTGTAGAAGCTATGCGTATCTTGTATTTCTGCTTCTTGCTGCTAGGGAACAGAGTACCGATGAACAGCAAGAGACATGTATTCTTACTTCAATCTTGTATTTTTTTCACATCTGTGCAATAATCCTCTATTAAACAACTCAAGCTTCCTGTTATAATGACCAATCACTCCTGTTCTCTATCCTTGTGCGGGGTGCCTGGTCTGCCTCCTGTAGTTTTGTAGTTTTATGTGGACAGCCTGTAATAGGAAGGCATGCTGAGTCTCTTCTACAGCCCTTCTCCCAACTAGGGTTGCCACGACAGTACAGGTTTTGAATCATGTGCCCTGCTTTCAGTCTCCTGGAAACCTGGACATATTATTCAAACTGCACTGTGTTTCCCACCATTGCTGCCTAATGGGGAGGAGAGGATGTAGTTCCCCCAGTAAAGAGAGGAGGCAGGGCTGTGTCTCTGATTGCACAGTACTCGCATCTGTACATTGTGCTGCATTGCACAGTATTTGCATCTGTACAGTGTGCTGTATCGCACAGTATTTGCCTCTGTACAGTGTGCTGCATCTCACAATATTTGCATCTGTATATTGTGCTGCATCGCACAGTATTTGCATCTGTACAGTATATTGTACTGCATTGCACAGCACTCACACCAACACATTGTTCCACATCGCACAGTACTTCCCATACTCCTGCCCTATACACACTATATTACATAATTCTCACCAAAGTGTTTAAGTTTCTGGTCAAGCAGTCCATGACTATTTTAATGAAGGTCTTTTTTACAGTAGGCTCAGATAAAATATTAGCGCTCTGACTATTTTCAGTGTATGCTAAACCATATGTAATAAAAGAGTTTTATTTTATTTTTTAAATGATTGCACTGAGGTTTATAGATGTCTGTGAGACTCTTAGCTACATAGTAATATAGTTAGTCCGGTTGAAAGAAGACACAAGTCCATCTAGTTCAACCAAAAAATAAATAAATACAATCCAATATACAGGCAGTCTCCTAGTTACAAACATCTGACTTACAAACGACTCCTACTTACAAACGGAGGGAGGAAACAGGAAGTCCCTAGGAAGGGAAATTCACTCCTGTAAGCCCTTGTACACACGATCAGACATTCCGACAACAAAATCCATCGGATTTTGTCCGAAAACTTGTGTTGCATACACACGGTCGGACACAGTTGTCAGAAAATCCGATCATACATAACGTGATGACGATATTTCGTTACGACGGGACTATGTTCAGGCTAGTAGCCAATAGCTTTGGTCTAGGAATTTGATCTGAGCATGCGTGGCACTTTGTCGGTTCGGAATTCTCTACACAAAATCAGACAAAGTCCAAACGGATCATGTTGTCGGAAAGTTTTATAGCCCAGTTCTAAAACTTTGTCCGTCGGATATTCCGATGGAAACAGTCCGATGGAGCCCACACACAGTCGGATTATCCGACAACACAGTCCGAACGGACATTTTCCGTCAGAATGTCCGACCGTGTGTACAAGGGCTAAGAGTTATTATGGGAAAAAGGTGCTGCCCCTGATGCTTTATCACCAAGGCTTGTTTCCACAACAACCCAAAATTTTCAAAATCCAATTGTCATTGGGACAGAAAGTGAGGTGAAATCTTCTGAACAGGGACACAGACAGCAAAACAAACGTTACAGGGGTGTTAACCTTTCCCTATGCTATCCAAAAAGCTTAAAAATTGTTTTTTTGGGCTGGAGCTACACTTAAAAAATTTACCTGTTACGACTTACAATGGATTCAACTTAAGAACAAACCTACAGACCCTATCTTGTTTGTAACCCAGGGACCGCATGTACACAATCCTTCACCCACAGTTGATCCAGAGAAAGGCAACAAAAACCCCAGCAAAGCATGCTCCAATTTGCTACAGCAGAATTCCACAAAATTCCTTCCTGATCCCCCGAGAGACAATCAGATTTTCCCTGGGTCAACATTACCTATAAATGTTAGTACCCAGTTATATTATGTACTTGTACTCTTACTTGTGGCACAGCAAGCTAAGCATATCTTAGGGGTACAAGAAAGCTTTTTTTTTTATTTAACCATGCCACTATGCGCGCTGCATTACCACTCTCACCAATTTCTAAAATGCTGTATTTGTACATTTTAATTGTCAGTATAAAGGAATAGCAGTGGTAAAAAAAAAAAAAAGAAAGAAAAGAAAGCACTTGTGAGTTTAGCTAATCTTTTTTCGCATAATTTTCCTTTAAGGGGGCATGGCGGGGGCGTGTCCTATACCTACATACTTTTGCTAATAGGGGTCCCTCGTTCCTGTCTCAAAAAGTTGGGAGGTATGGCAAAGGCTTTTGGTGATATTTGACAATGACAAATGGCAATGTTGCTGGATCCACCAAATCCTGTATTTGTTTTATCAAATAAAGAAAAGCTATATTACAAAGGACATTGTATTTTCTGTAACAGAGTAGATGTATGAATGTGCAGTCCACAAATTGACAACAGGCTCAGTTTTAGCAGAGTGAAAACTAACACATTGATCATTTTCATAGCTTTCCCTGTTCTTATGAAAACTGTAATAGGAAAGGAGGATCCAGGATCCTGGAACACTTTTCCCTGCTGAAAATATTACCATGAAACATAAACAGGTTATGACGTATCTGAAATATTCACATTCAGAGATGTATCCTAGCAAAGGCCAAATACAGTAAACTACAGGTAGATGAATGATACTTAAATAGATTATCTCCATTAGTTTATTGCCCAGATTAAAAACAGTTTATCACTAGATTTTTATTCTGCTCTGACTTTGAGATAGTCTGACCTGTCCTTTGACCAATGAAAACAATCCCAGTGTGACATAAATTCCTTTTCCTGCTGCTGTAATCACCATGTCGTATGTCACAAGTTGGATGGTTAGGACGAGGATCTGACTTTGATCCAGCTTCAATGATATTGAATAGGCTTAAAACAAACCAAAGTCGGACAAAAGTAGTGCAAAAACCTTTTTCAAAGTTGGACCGACTTGTGTCAGACCAGTTAAGATGGCTCTCATAGGGAACCACTGATTTGTACACGTCAAGCGACATGTGCTCCCAAAGTCAGTTCATATGTCACACCAGTGTGAACCAGGTCTAAGCCCTTGTACACACGGTCGGATATTCCGACAACCAAATCCATCGGATTTTTTCAGACGGATTTTGTCCGAAACTGTTGCATACACACGGTCGGACAAAGTTGTCGGAAAATCCGATCGTTCAGAACGTGATGACGTAATTTCGTTACGACGGGACTACGTTCATGTTAGTAGCCAATAGCTTTGGTGTAGGAATTTGATCTGAGCATGCATGGCACTTTGTCCGATCGGAATTCTCTACACATGATCGGACAAAGTCCGATTGGATCATGTTGTCGGAAAATTTTACAGACAAGTTGGAAAACTTGGTCCGTCGGATACTCCAATGGAAACAGCCCGATGGAGACCACACACAGTCGGATTATCCGACAAAACGGTCCGATCGGACACATTCCGTCAGAATCTCCAACTGTGTGTACAAGGGCTTAGACAGGTTAGACAAGTGTTAAAACCCTCATCAAGTTATTATTGCTGTATTTGGCCCAAGCTAGTGAGCATTACTCTTTCTACAGTATTTATCCTAGCAATCACTGTTAGAGAGATTTCTTATCATCTCCTGTTCTCTTCAGGGCAGGAAGTGAAGGTAAATTTCCCAATGGGAGACACAAAAAACCCTGATAGGGGGTTTAACCTTTCCTTACGCAATCCAAGAAAAAAAGTGCATTATATATAATTTGTTTCCAAAACGACATCTAATGGGTTGTATTAAAGATCCTGTGGTATAAGAATGCTAGCTCTTTCAGGGCTATAGAATTTATACATGAATTTTATATAGAAATAAAATAATATAAAATAGATTTTAGTGAAGTTCAGTGCCTGCAGAATATAAACATGTCTTTAACTCTATTACTAACCTTCTAGAAAGCAGATCATATTCATGCAATATAATCATAAGACTTTCAACCAAGCTGAGTTCACTTATTGCAGATCTGCACTCTGGGCTGCGTAGTAACACAAAAAAATCAGTAATTAATAAACAGTAAATTAATATGTCAAAAAGTGTTTATGATACAGTGTAATATATTACCCACTGAGCACAACTGAATTTCAAACTGTCCACTGTGCGTAATTCAATAAATGAAGGTTCTGCTTGCTTTATGTTAATTCTGTACCACACAGGAATTAATCTGACATAAGAAATTGACTGTGCTCATGAATGAAACTTTCCATATTTTCCTAAAGTTTAAAAACCTTTGCGACTTTTTTTGCCAATGAACATTGATCACATTTTAAAATAGAAACTATTTTAGATGGTTCAGCATTTGCCATATGGAGCTTTGCTTAAATGTCTGCTCAACCTCCATGGTGAAGGATGAAAAGGGTGCTGCTCATGAAAGTTAGTCCTTGCTTTGGCATATCTGTATAAGTCTATACAAGAAACGACACATAGGAGGGGTCTTCAAAAACGTTTATATTTTTGTTGGCGGAAGGAGTAGTAATTGGTCTTGTCTGAGAGTGTCATGTGACTAGTCTGCCTGGCAAGCCAGCTGACCTTGCAGTTTAGTGTAAGAGTTGTCACGCTGTGATGAAGAAGCCTGAGAAACGTATAAAAAAAGTGCGGAAATTTTTTGAAGAGACCTTGTGGTAATGTCAGTCCTCAAAGATGTTTATTTAGGACATCTACACTGATAGTCCCTGCCTGTAGCCAGACCCCTCTGAACTGTTTTGTCCTGATTGGGCTTAGTCGTAAAGGTAATCTTTGATAGACATAGTAGATTAGTGCCTATGATTAAGCCCAATCAGGGCAAACGGTGTCAAGTGTAAACTTCTCTTTAAAGACCGAGGTCATTAGTGTGCAACCTTTCTTGCACTGACTTTTTTAGATGGGTGTTTGCAATTATCATAAATCTCTTTTGTTGGCCATATAATTTCTAGTATGTTGACTAGGATGTAAAACTGGATATGCATACATATTCAAAAGGGTAGTATAACATTCAATGACAATAAAAGTACAATACTATAGTCCCAATAACTTGATTAATTTCCAATGCGATAATCAGAACAGCAGAAGAATAATAGATTTGCTACTATGGGTAACTACCGTATACACACCACCATTACAATTTGCTTTACATTTTCAAATTACCCCAATGATGTCAGGGTTATTATATACTTTATATACACAGTGCCTTGAAAAAGTATTCACACCCCTTGAAATTTTCCACATTTTGTCTTGTTACATCCAAAAACGTAAACTTATTTTATTAGAATTTTATATGATAGACCAACACAAAGTGGCACATAATTGTTGTGAACAAATAAATATATGAAAAGTGTTGCATGCATTTGTATTTAGCCCCCTTTACTCTGATACCCCTAACTAAAATCTAGTGGAACCATTTGCCTTCAGAAGTCACCTAATTAGTAAATAGAGTCCACCTGTGTGCAATTTAATCTCAGTATAAATATAGCTGTTCTGTTAAGCCCTCATAGATGTTTTAGGGAACCTTAGTATATAAACAGCATCATGAAGGCCAAGGAACACACCAGACAGCTCAGGGATAAAGTTGTGAAGAAGTTTAAAGCAGGGTTAGGTTTTAAAAAAATAACCCAAGCTTTGAACATCTCACAGAGCACTGTTAAATCCCTCATCTGAAAATGGAAAGAGTATGGCACAACTGCAAATCTACAAAGACATGGCCGTCCACCTAAACTGATAGGCCGGACAAGGAGAGCATTAAACAGAGAAGCAGCCAGGAGGCCCATAGTAACTCTGGAGGAGCTGCAGAGATCCACAGCTCAGGTGGGAGAATCTATTCACAGGACAACTTTTAGTTGTGCACACCACAAATCTGGCCTTTATGGAAGTGTGGCAAGAAGAAAGCCATTGTTGACAGAAAGCCATAAGAAGTTCCGTTTGCACTTTGCGAGAAGCTATGTGGGGGACACAGCAAACATGTGGATGAAGGTGCTCTCGTCAGATGAGACCAAAATTGAACATTTTGGGCTAAAAGCAAAACGCTATGTGTGGAGGAAAACTAACACTACACATAACCCTGAACACACCATCCCCACTGTGAAACATGGTGGTGGCAGCATCATGTTGCGGGGATGCTTTTCTTCAGCAGGGACAGGGAAGCTGATCAGAGTTGATGGGAAGATGGATGGAGACAAATACAGGGCAATCTTACAAGAAAATCTGTTAGAGTCTGCAAAAGACTTGAGACAGGGGTGGAGGTTCACCTTTTAGCAGGGCAATGACCCTAAACATACAGCCAAAGCTACAATGGGATGGTTTAGATCCAAGAATATTCATGTGTTAGAATGGCCCAGTCAAAGTCCAGACCTAAATCCAATTTACAATCTGTGGCAAGACTTGAAAATTGCTGTTCACAGATGCTCTCCATACAATCTGACAGAGCTTGAGCTATTTTGCAAAGAACGAGCTAAAATGTCACTCTCTAGATATGCAAAGCTGGTAGAGACATCCCCAAAAAGGCTTGCAGCTGTAATTGTAGCCAAAGGTGTCTCTCTAAAGTATTAACTCAGGGGGGCTGAATACAAATCAAATGCATGCCACTCTTTTCAGATATTTATTTGTAAAAAATGTTGAAAACCATTTATCATCGGGCCGGTTTTTATGCAGAGTTTGGTGGGAGCATGGCAGCAAACAGTGGCGAGGATTCGGGGAAGGTGGCCAGCGAAGAGGACAGTTAAATGTGAGAGTCTGGGAGGGAGAAGAGCTCCACTCCCTCCCTGACCACCGAAGAGGAGTGGGTGCAGTCACCTGGCGCTCCCAGAACCTTGATTCCTCTACCTCCTCTCTGTTCCAAGAAGAGTGCGACCTTGGCCAGCGGACAGGCTGACTGGGGGCCCAGAGGAAGAGGACAAGTGGGGGGTGGAGGCTGCCAAAGAGCCACTGGAAGAAGCAGAGCAGAGAGAGCACCCCCAGATCAAGAGGGAGACTTGGCGCTGACGTCGCTGGCCATCAGGTAACTGGCATCCTACACAAACCTGCCCGCACACAGAACCTTCGGGGAGGGGGGAGCAGAGGCTGCAGATGGGGACAGTGCTATGTGGTCTGTCTCAACCCTCCCCTCTTTCTCTCAGCCCCTCCTTCTCTCAGTCCCCCCTCTGTCTCCCAGCCCCACTCTGTCTCTCCGCCCCCTGTCTCTCATTCGCTTCCCTCTGTCTCTCAGACCTCCTCTGTCTCCCAGGCCCTGGTCTCTCAGTCCCCCCTCTGTCTCTCAGACCCCCCTGTCTCTCAGACCCCCATTTTGTCTCTCAGACCCCCCTTTGTCTCTCAGCCCTCTCCCTCGTCTCTCAACCCCCCATCTCTCAGACCCCCGTCTCCCAGCACCCCTTTGCCTCCCAGCCCCCCTCTGTTTCTCAGCCCCCCTCTGTCTCTTAGCCCCGTCTCTCAGCCCCCTCCTCTCTCTCACCCCCCCTCTCTCTCTCTCTCACTCACCTCTCTCTTACACTCACTCCCTCACTCTTACGCTCACCCGCCCTCTCTCTCACCCACCCCCTTTCTCTCTAGCCCCCTCTCTCTCACTCCCTTTCTCTCTTGCCCTCTCATGATATGCAATAATGGATGTGGGGGCCTTTTGGTGGATGTGATTTTTATTTTATTTTTTGGGGGAGGTGGGGGGCAGAATTTTATTCAATTTAAGTGGGCCGGTCTGGATGAAGACCAGGGCAACATTTTTGTCCCAGTCCAGTTACAATTATGTGCCAATTTATGTTGGTCTATCACATGCAATCCCAAGAAAAAACATTTACTTTTTGGTTGTAACATGACAAAATGTGGAAAATGTCAAGGGGTGTGAATACTTTTTCAAGGCACTGTATCAATGCCCATTGTTAAAAATATAGAATAGAAGGAAAAAACAGACAATTTAAAACAACAGGTCAAATACTTGTACATGAACACACATGTAGTTCAAAAAGAAGAAATGGAATGTTACATGTTAAAACAGACGCACCTTTCAGCCAAACTGGTAAGAGCAAGCAGAGCACCCAGCAGCACATTACTGTCTCTAGCTGCTAAAAGTCTGATCAGAGTCTGAAAAAAAGTAAATACAACTTTTGTTTGCATGTTTAATAATTATTAAACTTAAAATGTATGTCTGGCCAAAATAAGAAAATATATATTCAGTACATCCATGCAATGTATGTACATTTCCCCATTTTTTATAACTATACAATATGCAACAGTATACCCTTTGAAATGTGGAGGTCACTCCAACAATTTCTCTTTCTACTAAATAGGTGTCTCTCTTTCAACAACTCAGTGTTATCTTTTTGGTTGGCCACACAACACTTATCCTATAGTTTTTGAGATTCAACAACCTAACAATGAATGTGCTCAGGCACTTTGGAAACTGCTGACACTTAATTAATGTCTCTCCTCAGGTAATCCGGGGAATAGCCATTCACAACTGGATATTTCAACTGTCGGATAAATCCTGGTTTATGGATTTAGCAGCCGACAAATGATTCAAACTTAGCAAAGTCTCTGCCACAGACTTGGTTGTAAAACTTTAGATGAACACAGAAAGTCTCTCACAGGAACTTAGTTGCAACCAAAGAATGAAATTAGGAACTTTCTTACAGTACCAGAATCTTGCAGTCAGTCCGGCGATACCATAAGAAATGCAGATTCAATTAGTGTCCATACAGCTCAGCTTCCAGACTCTTACCGAGGAGCCAGTCTCGTGTGTGGCCCACGTCCGAAGAGTCCTCCCCTGGTTGCATGTTGAGTTGCTGGGCCTCTCCAAAACCCGAGACGGCACCGGACCACTTTAGAATCCTCCTTCCAGTTACTGTGCCTTGGACTAGCCAGTTCCGAGACTCGGAAACAGATGGATCTGCACCCCAGGCCATGAGGGCCTCTGGGGGCTGGTCAGGAGGACCAGGACCATGGAGTCAGAACATACTTCTGGACCGGAACCCAGAACCACGTGACTTCAGCACTTTTAAGTACCCTCTCCCAGAATACACAGCAAGACACCGCACCCAGTGATTGGCTCTGAGAGAGATTGGTGATCCAAATTTTTAGGGGGGTACAAACAAACTGGAAAATACTGAATCCCCCACATCAATTTCAGCCTCCCTGTGCCCATTATATGCAGCCACTTGTGTCCATCATATGTAGCCACTGTGCCCATCATATGCAGCCACTTGTGCCCATCAAATGCAGCCACTTGTACCAATCAAATGCAGCCACTTGTGCCTGTCATATGTAGCCACTTGTGCCCATCATATGTAGCCACTTGTGCCCATCATATGCAGCCACTCGTGCCCATAATATGCAGCCACTCGTGCCCATAATATGCAGCCACTTGTGCCAATCAAATGCAGCCACTTGTGGCCATCATATGCAGCCACTTGTGCCAATCAAATGCATTCACTTGTGCCCATCATATGCAGCCATATGTGCCCATCAAATGCAACCACTCATGCCCATCAAATGCAGCCACTTGTACCCATCATATGCAGCCACTTGTGCCCATCAAATGCAGCCAGGCTTGGTTGTCACTTCAATAACCCCCCTGGTCTGGTGGAACTTACCGCTAGTGTTTCGGGGCTCTGCTCCTCTCCTGGAGTGAAGGGGCTCTCCTCCTAGGTGGGAAGCGGTGGCTGCGGCTCCTGCGTCCGCTCAGCTCATACTCGTGCTTCCTCCGCCGTGTCTCCTCTTTTCCGCCAAAGTGATAAGCATCCAAAAGGATCGTCTAATGCTTTGGCCAATCGGGAGACAGGTCTTAATTTGCTATGCCACACAACAGGGTGGGATTGGGACACCGTGCTCTGCTCCCCGAGCCCACCCTATTTTGAAGCCTATTAGAGCCTCTGGCTCTAATAACATGCTTCAAAATACACACCCCCGCCTATCCCCATCATAGTATTTCATGTGTACAGTGTCCTGAAATAGGCGGCGGAGGTGTCGGAGGGGGCTGCCACTGGTCTCATCTGACCACAGCACTTTCTCCCAATCCTTCTCTGATTCATTTAGATGTTCACTGGCAAGCTTCAGATGGGCCTGCAGGATTTCAATCCATGGTGGCGTATTGTGTTACCATTGGTTTGTTTGGTGACTGTGGACCCAACTGCCTTGAGATCATTCATGAGCTCCTCCCGTGTAGTTCTGGACTGATCCCTCATTTTTCTCATGATCCTGCTTACCACATGAGGTGAAATCCTGCATGGAGCTCCAGACTGAGGGTGTACTGTAGCCAGTCTGTGGGAGCTAGAATTATTGTTGGTTGGTAAAGGATCAAATACTTATTTTGCTCACTGAACTGCAACTCTATTTATATAATTTTTTATAAAATTTAATTAATTAAATTTTTTTGCCATATATCTGTTTATTACTTTTCAAATAGATTCACACACAAAAAATATGTATATATATATATATATATAATATTTGTATCATTTTTTTTCTGGAATTTTGGTTGATATTCTGACTCTATCATTTAAAATATTATGATAAAAATTATAGACCTTTCATTTCTTTGTAAGTGGGCAAACTTACAAAATCTATATATACATATATATATATATATATATATATATATATATATATATATATATATATATATATATATATATATATATATATATATATATATATCAGTATAGTGTTTTTTAATTGTTCTTTGTATTTACAGTATATATATATATATATATATATATATATATACTGTATATATATATATATATATATATATATATTGCTGTGCTATTAAATTGCTGGTTCCTTACTTTGTGTGCTCCACTTTGAATTATCCATTCTCTTTGTTCTTTTGCGGCAGCAAGTTTTTGAAAAATATCTACAAAAAAGGAGAAAGATTATGTGACATACCAATAATATAAAATAAAATAGAACATTTAATATTAAGGGCACAAATCATTATGATGTTAAAAGCACATACGGTAGGTCTTTTTTGACAATTCCCAATATGGGGATTGGCATTGTAGGCTGTAAATGGTAACATACGGGGTGCTATGCCTTCCCATACCAAGGGTTTGCAATTGCACAAGTAAAGTAGACTGGTCACCTAGTTACTTTAAAGAGCAATGTACCTCAAAACCATAGCTCCCAACTGTCCTTTTTTTTTCGAAGCACTGTCCCTCTTTTCATACAAAATCCCTCTGTCCTCCTTATTTGCCTTGCCGTCTGGTCTAGGAATACTGACTTTGTTAATGTAATATTTAACTATCAAAACTATTATACTAGGCTAAACAGTTCATATAGCCTCTGACCTCTTACATATGTTTTTTTGAACAGTTAGTAGGAAGGCGAATTAGTGGTAAAAAGAACTTGTGGGTTTATCCAATCATGTTCTGTAAATTAATTCTTTCCGATCTGCATACCAATGGGGATGACAGGGTATGTCCTTTGCCTTCATACAATGTTGTCCCTCTTTCCCATTTAATTTGGGAAGTATTACAACTAATGCATATAAATATTACTACTTACACTTGTAATAATTATACTTACAGGTCATATTGACCAACTTGTCAATATTAAATTCATCTTCACCAGATGAAAGGTATGTATTGCATGTTGTCTGCATGTACTAAAAATAAAAAGAAGAGAGTATGTCATAATATAGAACTGGGAAAGCAGCATTTATATTTACATCCAGCAGATGGCGCAGTAACATTAAAGTTGAACTAAGTAACTGTTGTTATAGGATAACTAGTTTAGTTTTAAGCCTCATGCACACTGGGCATAAAAAATGCCCCTTATACAGGCGTCTGGGATCTTTTATTTCAACCGGTAAAAGCAACCTTATTTTAGTCTGTGTCCATGCACATTTTGGTATTTACAGCATATTTGTAGAGAAGATTTCGTGCAGGCTGAAAAAAAAGCAATCTATCATTTTCGTTTGTGAGAGATTTCGGGCAGAAAAAACGCTTGACATGCCTAAATTCGCATAAACGCACCTAAACATGGTTTTTATGAGTGCCAAGTATTTTTAAGTGTACATTTTTCTAGTGCTGTGGGAAAAAAACGCTTATAAACGCAGAACACACCTAAAGCTGCATACATTATGCTCTATGGGGGTGTCTTTATGCTGCTTTTTTCTGCCAGCAGTTCTGGTAATTTTTCTGCTGTCTAGTGTGCATGGACCCTTAAAGTGTATGTAAAGCCAAACTTTGTTGTATAGTTTTTGATAACGTAAGTAATGCTTAATGACTTGTACACACGGTCGGATTTTCCAACAGAAAATGTTCGATGGGAGCCTTTTGTCAGAAAGTGTGTAGGCTCCTTCGGACAATTTCCATCTGAATTTTCGTCGCACAAAATTTGAGATCTGGTTCTCAAATTTTCCGACAATAAAATCCGTTCGTGCAAATTCCGATCGTGTGTACACAATTCCGACACACAAAGTGCCACGCATGCTAGGAATCAAGCAGAAGAGCAGCACTGGCTATTGAACTTCATTTTTCTCGGCTCGTCTTGTATGTCACCACGTTCTTGACGTTCGCAATTTCCGACCAACTTTGTGTGACCGTGTGTATGCAAGACAAGTTTGAGCCAACATCCGTTGGAAAAAAAACATGGGATTTTATTATCGGAATGTCCGATCAATGTCCGATGTCCTGTACTGTCCTGTATTTTTTTCTGTTTCCCTTACTTCTGATATGAGGGACACAGCACTAAGAAAGAGGAGGTCTCTCCAAAGCAACCCAACCAGATATCCCCTCTTACATGACTGTCAGCAGAAGAAAAAAAAAAAGCTTTAAATACAATTTAAATAGTAGTGAGAACAGGTTACATCAGTGCTGATGTTGTTATTACCACTACCATTGTCATATCGCCATGTTATTATGGTATAAACATAAAAGAACAATTAAATAAAATTAACCAAAACCTTTAAAGTTTCCTTATAACAGCATAAGTGTGGTCAGATTACAATAAAATAGCTCATAAAATACATAGCATGAAAAACAGAAGCTGACTTAGTAGATAAGCTAATAGTCCCCATTTTCAGTTTATTGATATCAGGTCACTAGATGATAACATCTGATAATCGGTTATGTTCTCAATACCATATGTTTATTTAATTAGATAAAAATAAAAACATATACCTGTGTAAGAGTGTTGATGCCATTGATCTGGTGAAGCACCCCCTACATTGGAAATAATTT
Source organism: Lithobates pipiens (assembly GCF_037356315.1). Classification (NCBI taxonomy): domain Eukaryota; kingdom Metazoa; phylum Chordata; class Amphibia; order Anura; family Ranidae; genus Lithobates; species Lithobates pipiens. The sequence goes on from NW_027507764.1 coordinate 161,531,887, forward strand.
GTTGTTAGCAATGTGTAGTCTTATCTACTTAAAGCAAACCTTAGCAAATCAAAGGAAAAATGCATAAAAGGTTTCCAGAAGTGGTCAACCGAGTCTACTGCTTTTTTAGTTTTTTTGGTTATTAGCTTTTTTTTTTTTGCTTGTTTGTTTTAAACTTTTGGTCTGAGTATAATAAGTCCCCATTCAGAGCTGAGCATTTTGTAGCTTGAAGCCTGAAGCGCTGGAGGGGAAAAAATCTATTATTCATAATGGAGATGGTTCACATGTCCACTCCAAGTCGCCTGAAGCCGAACACCTGAAGCTCAAACAAGTTCTGGACCCTTTTTTTGTCGCTTGAATCGGGCAGATTTGGGTGTTTTTCTTCCTTTTACATTGGTGACCTTTTGCCCTGCACAAAATCGTGGCAAAATGTGGTAAAAATGCCGCAAAATCGCAGTAAAAAACCACCGCAAAAAAACGCAGCAAAATTGCGGTAAAATTGTGCAATTTTCTGCCTAAAAACGCTATGCTCAGGTGTGAATGGGGCCTAAATCTAGTTTGCCTCAAGCATGTTTAACCTCTCCCCGCCCGCCCTATAGCCGAATGACGGCTATAGAGCAGGCGCTTTCGTCCGGGAGGCCGTCCCTGGACGTCCTGGTGCTTACTTCCGCAATGTGCGCCGCCGTGGGCGGAGACAGGCAAACACAGATCGCTGTAAATGGCCAATCACAGCAGCCATTTACAGCGCAATTGGCGTGTCCAATGTGAGATGATCTCATATGTAAACATATGAGATCATCTCTCAGCGCCACTCTCCCTCCTCACACAGACAGCGTGTGAGATGGGAGAGATGAACGGCTGCAGCGGCCGTAAGTGGTAAAATAAAAAAATAAATTTAAAAATGTGCCATCCGCCCCAGTACCATCCTCCCCCAGTGCCATGCTCCCTCAGTGCCATCCTGCCCCAGTGCCATCCACCCCAGTGCCACCTGCCCCCAGTGCCACCTGTTAGTGCTATCTGTCCCCAGTGCCACCTGTTAGTGCTATCTGTCCCCAGTGCCACCTGTTGTCAGTGCCATTTGTCCCCAGTGCCATCTGTCATCAGTGCCACGTATAAGTGCCATCTGTCATCAGTGCCACGTGTCATCAGTGCCACATAGTGCCATCTGTCATCAGTGCCACATATTAGTGCCATCTGTCATCAGTGCCACGTATCAGTGACATTTGTCAGTGTCACGTGCCATCTGTTGTCAGTGCCACGTGTCATCAATGCCACTTATCAGTGCCATCTGTCATCAGTGTCACGTATTAGTGCCACGTATTAGTGCCATCTGTCATCAGTGCCACGTATTAGTGCCATCTGTCATCAGTCCCACATATTAGTGCCACGTGTCATCAGTGCCACGTATAAGTGCCATCTGTCATTAGTGCCACATATTAGTGCCATCTGTCATCAGTGCCACGTATAAGTGTCATCATTGCCCATGTGAACAGCTCCCTGTCCGACAGAAGTCAGTCTCATGACCAGCTTCTGTCAAACGGGAATGCTGGAAAACCTATAACAAAAAAAAATACAGCCACCGCATCTGTGGATTGGTAATCTGCAATATTTACGTTTGTTTTTTTGGTTTACATACATTTAAAAGAACATTCATAGCCAAAATCTTCCTTTTCAGCTTCAGGTAAAGTAGCAAACGGTTATAAAGGGTTTTATTTTCTCCTGTCTGTGTCCCATTGGAAAGATTTCCCTTTACTTGGTGTCCCAGGAGCGCAACAGTCAGCAACAGAAAATCTCTACAAGTTGAAGGAAAATCCCCTCTCAAAGAGCTGTCACTGGACCCCAATGAATGATTTACCCTTATCTCTTGTTCTGGTGACATATGTTTTCCCATCACAGTCACCAGGAGAAATATAGAGCATGATTCTACCTAGCAGAGACACAAACAGGAAAAAGATTGAAATAAAAAGTCTTAGCCCTTGTACACACGGTCGGAGATTCCGACGGAATGTTTCCTATCGGACTGTTTTGTCGGATATTCCGACTGTGTGTGGTCTGTATCCGACTGTTTCCGTCGGAATATAGGACGGACCAAGTTTTCCAACTTGCCGGTAAAATTTTCCAACAAAATGCTCCTATCGGACATATTCCGATCATGTGTAGCCTACTCCGACGGATAAAGTGCCACGCATGCTCAGATCAAATTCCTAGACCAAACCTATTGGCTACTAGCCTGAACGTAGTCCCATCGTAATGAAATAACGTCATATGGTTATGTACAATCAGATTTTCCGACAACTTAGTCCGACCATGTGTATGCAACATCACTTCCGGACCTCTTCCGGAATTAATCCGTCGGAATTAATCCGACGGATTTGGTTGTCGGAATCTCCGACCGTGTGTACAAGGGCTAACACACCCCTGTTAAAATGTCAGGTTTCTGTGATGAACTTTTTCCACCTTTAATGTGATCTATAAACTGTACAACTCAGTTTAACAACAAACTTAAATCTTTTAGGTGGAGGGAAGTATAAATAAAAAAAATAAAATAATATGGTTGTATAAAGTGTGCACAGCCTTAAACTAATACTTAGAATTACTTGAATTACGTTGAAGCATCTTTTGATTTTATTACAGCAGTCAGTCTTTTTGGTATGAGTCTATCAGCATGGCACATCTTGACTTGCCAATATTTGCCAACTCTTCTTTGCAAAAGCATTCCAAATCCGTAAGATTGTGAGGGCATCCCCTATGCACAGCCCTCTTCAGATCACCTCACAGATTTTCAATCAGATTCAGGTCTGGAATCTAGCTGGGCTATTCCAAAACTTTAATCTTCTTCTGGTGAAGCCATTCCTTTGTTGATTTGGATGTATGCTTTGGGTTGTTGTCATGCTCAAAGATGAAGTTCCTCTTCATGTTCAGCTTTCTAGCAGAAGCCTGAAGGTTTTGTGTCAATATTGACTGGTATTTAAAACTGTTCATAATTCCCTCTACCTTGACTAAGACTCCTGTTCCAGCTGAAGAAAAACAGCCCCAAAGCATGATGCAGCCATCACCATGCTTCACTGTGGGTATGGTGTTCTTTTGGTGATGTGCAGTGCTGTTTTTTGAGGTAAAAATATCTTTTGGAATTATGGCCAAAAAGTTAAACCTTGGTTTCCTCAGACCATAACACATTTTCCCACATGCTTTTGGGAGACTTCAGATGTGTTTTTGTAAAGTTTTGCCAGGCTTGGATGTTTTTCTTCATAAGACAAGGGTTCCATCTTGCCACTCTACCCCATAGCCCAGACATATGAAGATTATGGAAGATTGTTGTCACATGTGTCACACAGCCAGTACTTGCCAGATATTCCTGAAGCTCCTTCACTGTTGCTGTAGGCCTCTTAGCAGCCTCCCTGACCAGTTTATGGCTCGTCTTTTCATAAATTTTGGAGGGATGTCCAGTTCTTGGTAATGTCACTGTTGTGACACATTTTCTCCACTTGATGATGACTGTCTTCACTATGTTCCATGGTATATCTAATGCCTTGGAAATTCTTTTGTATCCTTCTCCGGACTGTTACTGAACAATGTGATCCTTCTGATGCTTTGGAAGCTCTCTGCGGACCACGGCTTTTGCTGTAAGATGTGACTAAGAAAATGTCACAAAATAACTACTAGAACAGCTGAACTTTATTTGGGTTAATCAGAGGAACTTTAAATGATGACAAGTGTGTACTGACTCCTATTCATCATGAATTTGAATGTTGAATACTGGGGGTGGCGCAGAATTGTGCTAGGGGGTCAGATATGTACCGGGGGGCACACATATTTTTAAAACAGTAAAACAAAACCATTTAATACTGGTCCTTGCTGTCTGTCTCCATTCTGGGTGTTCTGGCTCTGCTTGTAGGGTAGGAGGTCATTCCAGAGGTGGCACAGAGTGGAGTCGGACTTTGGGGTACTGGTGATGCTTCTAGGGCTACAGTGAGTGCTGGAGGGTAAGGAGTTAGCCATGGAGCAGCAGAGGTTGGGCTGAAGAAGACCCGATCCTCCAGATCCCATGCTTGGCCCAACCTGCAAGGACTTCCATGTCCCACCAGCACAGCAAGGAATCCCCCTTTCAGCCTCCCTCAGGACTGCAAAGTGCAAGCAGGGGGTAGTTATGCAAGACTCACCCTAGTATTATCAGCCTGTGCACAGCAAATAAAAACAGTCAGTTCCTGAAAAGGGATCTAGTGACTCTGTAAGGTGGATCATAGGCAGGGACACCCAATCAGAGGAAGGTACTCCCCTGGATGCAGGTGGCATGCACCCTCCCCCTTCCCACACCTTGTTCCTGCTGGAAGTGCTCCTGTCTCTGGTCTCAGTGGGGTGTTGTCACTTAACATAACGTAACAGAGCAGACCCTATCCAGGGGGAGCAGGGCAGCCAGCATGCATCCACAGTGTCTAACCGAGATCCAAGCTGTCTATAGATCTCTGCATCACTTCCCATCCTCTGCTCTGTGTGTGGAGAAACTGGGACTTGGAGACGTGGCTGTCTGCGCTCAGCCAATCCACTACCGGGAACTTGGCTTGCTGACAGCTCCCCACTGTCTCCTCGCTGTCATGCAGAGAAAGGAGCAGTGAAAACTGCTAGGGTATAGTGCTGGGGCATTACTGTGGCCAGATGCAGCTGACAAAAGGAGAAATCAGAGAGAAGCTACATGGGGAACCAGGGATAGGAGAAGGGAGTGGGAGCAGCCACGGGGTATACAACATGTATGTGATACCACGTGTGACGTGGTCATTACTGTGACGTGGCTGCCTGTCACAGTAATGATAAGCAGATGACGGGGAGATGTCAGCTGCAATACAGAGACTGGATCGCCGTGGTGTATTATCATACACACACAACACCAGCTGAGAGGCAGAGGCAACCAGCATCCCCCCTGCCAGACAAGTCTCTGGAACCAAGTGCCAGAATGTGTTCTGGCACTTGGCTCCACTCAGCCTTGATTTACTGGGACACCAGGACTTACATCAAATCTAAGTGCGGCGCGGCCATACAGCTTGCCCATTTAATTTTGTATCTCAAAGTGGATCTGTGTCTGCAAGTATTGATTTACTTGCTATCATGTTTTAATACATTTTTGAATTACACTATGGGTGCATATTTTTTGTCTTCCACCATATCCTATACGGAGCTATTCTGATGGGACACATGCCTGATGTCTGGGAGTATCCTGATCAAAGGGACGTTACTAAGTGCATTTGACTATTTATGTGATGGTCCATTGAATCCGGTAAGAGGCTCATCTATATGGTGGTACTTGGTGGTGGATTCACAAGGAATTGGGAGTGTGGAGTGTGGGGTCACTCACATGTGATATTGAATGAAGAGTACATTTTTGAACTTTACTGCTTATGCACATTATTAGAACTTTGGCCGTGAGGCTCTTATGGATTGATTTTTTTTCATATTTGCAATTTTTTTTGCATTATTTTAATTATATAGATGCATCATTGCACTATTAAGGATTGTTTTATTTAGCGCTACTTTTTTTATATTTATTAAGCAGAGACTGCCTGTGCTGTTCTGGGTTAATGCTGGCTGTATTGGCATGTAATTACACATTCATTTCTGAACTTATTTGTTTTGGTTTCTTTGTATGTATTGATTGTATGGGTCGTTACCGGCATGTGGTGAAAATTCCATGTCAATACCACCTTTAGAAATATATTTACCTAGAAAAATGGTGACATGTTCAATAATTATTTTACCCGCTGTACGTAATGTGTTTTTTTACTACAGAAAGCGTCACACTGCTCTAATTTTTTTTTTATCCAACCCCTACTACATATTACTACCTTTGGTATTTTGAAAAGCCTATATAAAGGAAAAATGGAGGTCAAAAAAGCACTTTTTGGTTTAGCCAATTATTTTCTGCATGTTAGATCTTTGTGGAGCGTATAACCAGGGCCATGGCAGAGATGTGTCCTTTGCCTACATACTGTGTGCAAGAAGGTGTCTTTTGGAAAATTGTGATGTATGAGGTTTTTGCGACAGGATCACATTAAGAAACAGCCACCAGGTTTTGTAGCATTGACCAAAGAGATTTCCCTTCACATCTGCAATCTCCATGAAAGACAAATATACAAAATGTGTTTTATAATGAATGCACCTGAAAGAATGGGTCCCGAATTAATAGCCGTAAACAGATCAATACTCGAAGCAAATGAACAGGTGGAGCTCTATCAATCCATTCCCTGTAATAGAAACCATATACTGTAAAACATATTACATATATAACATACATTCCTGCTTAAAAGCAATATGAATTGTGTAGCACCATATATTTAAAAGCAATAAATGATTCAGATTTAGCATTTTTTTTTATAAATTGCATTTTTTTTTCATATCTGAGTACACATATTTATAATAATTGTGCATTAATGTGTTTCTATGTAATATTTTATTGTTAACATGCCAAAAAGCATCTGAAGCCCAGTGAAACATAGTGTGTGGGATCTCAATGTGGGCTGTGATACCGTGTATATCTAAAATTATTAATGGCTGGTCTGGGAGGATGGCCAATGTGGATAATAAAATTATTCAGATTTGGAAAGATGTGAAAGACAATGACACAGAAAACTAGAAGAGAATGTTTGGAATCTTAACACTTCAGTAATGTAGATATTTTCAGAATTCCACACAGCTGCACATTTCACACCCCGGAGAGGCCGCATTATGCTCACAGACCTTATTTTAACTTCTATGTATTCATATAAATCATATTACTATGCAATTATATAAAGACATACTATCTTACACCACAGGGAAAAGCTATTTTCATTTTAAATTCATACGTCTGATGTAATGCAATTCAAGACTGAGGACAACTATGGAATGAATTCAGAAAAAGAGCAACTTAAAGTGTTACTAAACCCACAACAGTAAAATCAGTCTGTATATGCAGTAAAGTATGCTTGTTATACTCACTGTGGAACCTAAGAGGTTAATCCTCTGCATTGTGTAAAAAGGCTGTTTGATCCTGTATTTTATGATTCTCTCCCTTCCACAGTCCCCTATCCATCTGCAGAGTCTTGCGGGCATTCTGCACATGCTCAGTTTGGTGTGTATTGCTAGAGTTTTTTTTTTCAAGGGTGCATGTGATTGGCACAGGGGCAATCAGCACTGTCTAGACAGAGGGTCAGGGGTCCTGCAGCCTCATAAGACAGTCAGAGGAAAGTGAAAACTCTTCCTACAGGCTTTAACCAGACACTGATGGAAGTCACAAGACTGCTATATACTGCTGATGAGAAAGGGTATTTAGCAGTTTATATTTATTAAAATAATTGTATCTCCATATTCTGTGTACTGTGGGAGACTAAATATAGTGAATGCAGGATCCTGGGTTTAGTAACACTTTAACCTCTTAGCGCCAGCGCCTCCTGGCCCTTTAAGAGATTAATGACACTGGGAGGTGGGGCAGGGCTTAAGACAATGTAAGCGCCATGATTGGCTGTCACGTGATCCAAAATCTCCCGATTGTAAGAAACAATCGGGAGCTTTCGGTTGAGCAACCGTAACTGTGCCTTGTGGTACAGGTAAATTGGCAGCAATTCACGCAAATATGCGGCCTCTTGGTGCTAAGGACCAGGCGCAGAGAGGCCGCATATTTGCATACGGCCGGTGCAAAGTGGTTAAGCAAATATAACAAAAATGCTTAACTAAAATTGAAAAGGCTGTAGAGAGGGAGTAAGAACAGACACAAACAAACAACAATTTGTGTTCCCTGGCAGACACACAAAAAACATCTGCCTGTTGACCATTCTTATTTATCAGCCACCAAAACCCAAAAAACTGCCTGCTCGAATCACTGTTTTCCATGATTATACATAGTTACATAATTAGTAAGGTTGAATAAAGACACCAGTCCATCCAGTTCAACCTGAGTGAGTGTCTACAATTGTCCCTATCCCTGTAGATTGCACACTCACATTGGTCCCTACCCTCAAGGAGCCCACAATCCAAGGTCCTCATTCATATACTAGGGCTAAATTTGAACAGAAGCCAATTAGCCTACCTACATGTCTTTGGAGTGTGGGAGGAAACCGGAGTACACGGAGGAAACCCACACAGGCACAAAGAGAACATGCAAACTCCAGGCAGGTAGTGTCTTGGTTGGGATTTGAACCAGCGACCCTTCTTACTGCTAGGTGAGAGCGCTAACCACTACACCACTGTGCCAACAACAGGGGCAGACCATCCTATTCATGTGTTCGGCCTCTTTCAGGATGCCGGGTGCATGAATTACAGTGTTTCTTTTTTTAATCACCTGATTTGAGCCAGAGGCTCTAATAGGCTTCAAAATAGGGTGGGCTCTGGACGCAGAGCATTGCGCTCGGAGCCCACCCAGGTGTATTAGAATAGAGAATGAAGCTTGGGTGTGAAACGCATTTCCTGATTGGCAATCAGAAGCGTTCTGATTGCTGCCAAGGAGGAGGGAGGAGATGGAAGCCGCCAAGCAGGGGAAGGAGATGCTTGCTTGTGATGCCCACGGAGGAGAGTCGGGGAAGCCTCCCCCCAGGAAAATTACCACCAGCTGCTACTGGCTAACACATTACACTTCTAACAGAATACATACTACCATTCAACCCATTAACATCAGTCTCTGTTCTCTAGAGCAACACAAAATCTAATAACCTGACCACATTATGGAAAACAAAGTAACTTAACATTTACAATCAAATGCAAGGAACAAAAAAAAAAAAACATCTTGCTTGGACATGATTGGATGATGGAAGTCAGCAGAACTTCACCTTATTATCTAAGCTCTGGGGCAAATTTCCTTTGCAAAGTGCAACTTTCTTTGCAAAGTAAACAGCCCATTTGCCTTTAAAATCAACCCTAAATTATTATTGCAGCATGGTTGTCAACTAACATTTTCAACTAACTCCATGTCTCTCTCATGGCAGGTTGCCTTTAAAAATGAAACAAATCACTGCACACAATAAACTTTCCTTACCTGCATCCCAGCCTGTTCTTCATTAGTGCCATAAAGATATCAAGAAACAGGTTGTGCTGAGAATGTTGGCTAAAATTCCTTTCATTTTTGAAATAAACACTAGAAATAGTAAACAAGACAATTAGTCAGAGACAATTAAATGTTGTAAATCAAAGTTACCAAATATCTTAATTTTTACTTACCTGAATTTTTCAAGCTCTACAGACTCGGTGGACTCTTGCCAATGGGTTTTGGATGTGTGTGCCTTTCCAAACTTCTGCTGAGACTTTGGTGTACCAGTTGTTTTTAAAGCTGGAAGCTACACATAGAAAATACTATTGAGTCAAAATGTAGCTGACACTTGAGGAAAGGTATGACAGCCTTCTTTATATCAGTAATTGATTGTTCAATCTGAGGATTGAACAAGGTTCCCCAAAGCACCCCCCCATGTTGAGGGCACGCGGCCTGGTACGGCTCGGGGGGGGGGGCTCGCTCGTCCCCTGCCCCTTTCCTGACTGGCCGGGCTGCATGCTCGGATAAGGGTCTGCTATGGACTTTGAGGGGAGCCCCATGCAGTTTTTTCGGCGTAGGGGTTCCACTTTAAGTCCATACCAGGTAACAGCGCTAGCCCTGTTGGAGGCGGCGACATTGACCTTCTTCGCTAGTTCCGTCTACCTGGAGCCAAGTTCAAAATGAACGGACTTTACTCCGTCTGTGGGCAAGTCTGTTCATTTCAAAAGTCTGGCGGACTCCCGCCATAGTCCAGCGGCTTGTCCGCTGGACCTAGTCCGCCAGAAAAGTCTGGTTGTGTGTGGGCGTGTGTGGGCAGGTCCACTTGTTCGGAAAGTCCGGCGGACCTCCACTGCAAAGTCCAGCGGGTTGTCCGCTGGATAGTCTGATCGTGTGTACGTGGCATTATACACTCCATAGACATGCTGGTAGGTTAATTGACTCCTGTGGAAATTGGTCCTAGTACATGTTATTAAAGACCTTAGAGTGTAAGCTCCTTGATGGCAGGGACAGATGTAAATGTACACCATGTACAGTAGTTGATTTACTAAAACTGGGGAGTGCAAAATCTGGTGCAGCTGTGCATGGTAGCCAATTAGCTTCTAACAACAACTTATTAAATTAAGCTTTGAAAAAAAAAACTGTAACCTGGTTTATATGCAGAGCTGCACCAGATTATGCACTGTCCAGTTTTAGTAAATCCCTTGTGCGAAGCACTGTTTAAATTGTTGGGGCTATATAAATAGCTCTAATGAATATATACTACCTACAAAATCCTCTGTACAGTAAAACCTTGGTTTGCAAGCATAATTCGTTCCAGAAACATGCTTGTAATCCAAAGCACTCTTACTGTATATCAGAGCAAATAATGTAAACTCAAATGATTCATTCCTCAACCATTTATTCATAAGTCCTTCAGTTTATACTCCATTAAAAAAGATTATAGCAATGTGACCAGGTTGTCTAATTATAAAATGTCCATCCACAAATGGAAGCCTCCACAAGGGGATTAGAAGCACAATCCAACAGGAGCTACAGAGTATAAAAGAGAAGAGAGGTGCCTCTAAGTGTAGCAATATGTTTACATTTAATGACGGTACAACATTTAGCAACTCACATGGTTGCTGATTAAAACAGGCACATTTAAGTATGCAGACATCCAGGGTAAAGCTGTCCACACAGACAATCCACCACCGTAGAGCCATCTGAAAGCGATGCTTGAACCGCTCATGGAGTGCATTGTGGAAGAGATGATGTCGATGGTGGTGAGTAGGGATGAGCCGAACACCCCCCGGTTCGGTTCGTACCAGAACTTTCGAACGGACCCCATTGAAGTCTATGGGACTCGAACGTTCTAAATTAAAAGTGCTAATTTTAACGGCTAATATGTAAGATACTGTCCTAAAAAGGGTTTGGGGACCTGGCTCCTGCCCCAGGGGACATGGGTCAATGCCTAAAATGTTTTTAAAAATGGCCGTTTTGGCGGGAGCACTGATTTTAATGACGATTAAAGTGAAATATTCCTGTAAATATGGTGCCTGGGGGGTGTCTGTAGTATGCCTGTGAAGTGCCACGTGTTTCCCATGTTTAGAACAGTCCCTGCACAAAATGACATTTAACGGAAATAACACCATTTAAAGCTGCTTGCGGTTTTAATGTTATATCTGGTTCCTGCAATATGGTTGAAAATCATTGAGAAAAATGGCATGGGTAGCCCTCCCTGCCCATTACCAGCCTATTTGGGTCTTGTACGCATATTAAGGGGAACCCTGTACCCATATTAAAAAAAGGAAATGCGTGTGGCCCCCAGGCCCTATATACTCAGAACAGCAGTATACAGGCGGTGCAAACAAGACAGGGACTGTGTAGGTTTGTTGTGTTAAGTTGAATCTGTTTGTAATTTTCAACTGGTACATTTTTAAAGTGTAGCTCCAGTCAAAAAAACTATTTTTAAGCTTTTTGGAAAACATAGGGAAGGGTTATCACCCCTGTATAATTTGTTTTGTCGTCCATCTTTTTTCATCTCACTTGCTGTTGTCTCCTTCCGTTTGCAAGTAGGAGATGTTTGTAAGTTGGATGTTTGAAAGTAGGGACCTGCCCTATATGCTCTGCAGAAATGGCGGAACAAGGTGTTGGTTTTGCCACAACATTGTAAGCCCTCAAAGTGACTCTTGGTGGGCGCTGGAGCGCCCTGCTGTGAACGATTATATCAAGAATTGTAATTACATGCCACTGTTGAACAGTGGTAGAAAAATTGACCTTTGGTGGTTGTGGTGCTGGTGCCACAACACTATAAGTCCTCACCGTTACTCTGGGTGGGCACAGGAAGGGGCCCTCCTGTGAAATATTATATCAAGAATTGTAATTACATGTCCCTGTTAAACAGGGGCAGAAAAATTTGGCCTTAGGCACTGCTGCTGGTGCCACCACACTGCAACCTCTTCCATATACTCTAGTTTTATTGCAGGAATTAGCCCTGCTGCAAAGCATTGCATCAAAAATTGTACTTAATCGCCCCTGTTAAACAGGGGCAGAAAAATTGGGCCTTAGGCACTGGTGCTGGTGCCACCACACTGCAACCTCTGCCATATACTCTAGTTTTATTGCAGGAATTAGCCCTGCTGCAAAGCATTGCATCAACAATTGTAATTAAACGCCCCTGTTAAACAGGGGCAGAAAAATTGGGCCTTAGGCACTGGTGCTGGTGCCACCACACTGCAACCTCTGCCATATACTCTAGTTTTATTGCAGGAATTAGCCCTGCTGCAAAGCATTGCATCAAAAATTGTACTTAAACGCCCCTGTTAAACAGGGGCAGAAAAATTGGGCTGATGGCATCAACCAGAACCAGAAATGTTCTTCCAACATATCAGCGGAGGAGGAAGAGGATAGACAATCAACATAACAGGACAGTCACTCAGCATCAGCATAGGCAGTCTTGAAGGGATGTGGTATTTGAAAAAAATTATTCTGTTACATCAGCTTCAGGTGCTTGGTAGCTGTGGGTGATCCAAGACTGATTCATCTTGATGAAGGTCAGTCGATCAACTGATTCGGTGGACAGGCGCACCCTGTGATCGGTAACAAAGCCACCAGCAGCACTGAAGGTGCGTTCCGAAAGAACGCTGGATGCGGGACAGGCCAGTAGCTCAATTACATACTGTGCAAGCTCTGGCCAGTGATCCATCCTCAAGACCCAGTAAGCCAGAGGATTTTCGGTGGGAAAGGTGTCCAAGTCTGACCTTGCCCCTAGGTATTCCTGCACCATGTAAATCAGACGCTGGCGATGGGTGCTGGAACCGATCATACCTTGGGGCTGCGGAATAAAAAATTGTCTGAAAGCATCAGTCAGACGGCCACCTTCTCCACCGCTCCTTCTGACCGATGCCTCAGCAACACGTTGTCCAGGACCAGGAGTTTGTAACCTCCCAGTCTCTGGGAACGCGTTGCACAGACCTTTCTGCAAGGCCTCCCGGAGATGTCTCATCCTCTGCTCCCTCTGCGATGGCAAGATAAGGTCGGCAACCTTACCCTTGTACCGTGGATCAAGGAGAGTGGCCAGCCAGTAATGGTCCCTCTCCTTGATCCGAAGAATACGAGGATCCTTCCGCAGGCTTTGCCGGATCAGGGAGGCCATGCAGCGTAGGTTAGCTGAGGCATTCGGTCCGGAGTCCTCTGGGTCACTAAGGGCAACATGATCCACAGCTACCTCCTCCCAGCCACGTACAAGTCCACGTGTTTCTTGGGACTGTAAATCATCCCTACAAGACTGCTGCTGCTGATGCTGAGTGCCAGCCTCCACCTCCATGCTGACACAATCATCCTCCTCCTCCTCTTCCTCCTCCTCATCCTCTTCCTGTGTGATGGGTGGCACAGCAGGAACACTGTCTGGATAAAGGGGGCCTTGAGAGGCAAGGAAGTCCTCCTCTTCCTGCCACTGTTCTGCCTGAAGTGCCCTGTCCATTATTCCACGCAGCGTATGCTCCAAGAGGTGGACAAGAGGTACAGTGTCACTGATGCATGCACTGTCACTGCTCACCATCCTTGTGGCCTCCTCAAACGGTGACAGGACAGTGCATGCATCCCTGATCATGCCCCACTGGCGTGGTGAGAAAAAACCGAGCTCCCCTGACCCTGTCCTGGTGCCGTAGTCGCACAGGTACTCATTGATGGCCCTCTGCTGCGTGTGCAGCCGCTGCAGCATGGCCAATGTTGAGTTCCATCTGGTGGGCATGTCACATATAAGGCGGTTCTTGGGCAGGTTCAACTCCTTTTGGAGCTCAGCCAGCCGAGCACAGGCATTAAATGATCGGCGGAAATGCACACAGACTTTCCTGGCGTGCTTCAGGACATCCTGTAAGCCGGGGTACCTGCCCAAGAACCGCTGCACCACCAGGTTAAGGACGTGAGCTACACAGGGCACATGGGTCAGTTGTCCCTGTCGGAGGGCGGAGAGGAGGTTGCTGCCATTGTCGCAAACCACCATTCCTGGCTTAAGCTGGCGTGGCGTCAACCACCTCTCGGCCTGCCCCTGCAGAGCTGACAAAACATCCGCCCCAGTGTGGCTCCTGTCCCCCAAACAAACCAGCGCAAGCACGGCATGGCATCGTTTTGCCTGCGTACTTGCGTAGCCCCTGGAACGCCTATGAAGCACCGCTGGTTCTGAGGACAGAGCACTGGAAGAGGCCATGGAGGAAGAAGAAGAGGAGGGGGTGGAGGAGAGAGGTGTGTCACAACCAATAGTAGCATTTTGGAGGCATGGTGGCGGAACCACCTCCAACACTACTGCACCTTGTCCTGCATCCTTCCCAGCAGCCAGAAGAGTGACCCAATGGGCCGTGAAAGACAGGTAACGTCCCTGTCCATGCCTGCTGGACCATGAGTCAGCGGTAATATGCACCTTACCGCTGACCGCCCTGTCCAGCGAGGCAAGGACATTGCCTTCCACATGCCGGTAGAGAGCCGGAATCGCCTTCCGTGAGAAAAAGTGGCGTTTGGGGACCTGCCACTGAGGAACCGCACATTGTACAAACTCACGGAAGGGGGCCGAGTCTACCAACTGAAAAGGCAGCAGTTGAAGTGCTAGCAATTTAGCCAAGCTAGCATTCAACCGCTGGGCATGTGGATGGCTGGGAGTAAACTTCTTCCGCCGGTCCAGCAGCTGGGGCAGGGACATTTGCCTGCTATAATCGGACGTGGGTGTACCGCTAGCAGAGTTCCCGGAAGCACTTGGCTGTGACACACCTAATTCTACACCTTCATTCCTCTCAGAGCAGGTTTCAGAGAGGAATGAAGGTCTAGTGGGGTTGGAGATGCCAGCTGATGAGGAGCAAGGAGAGGTCCGCTTTGTTCTTTGGTGTGGGTCTTTGAGGTACGCTTGCCAACGAGCTGCATGGCAGGTCAACATATGTCTGGTCAAGCATGTGGTGCCCAAGCGGCTGATGTTTTGGCCACGTGAGATACGCTTGAGACATATGTTGCAAATAGCAGCGGTGCAATCTGATGCACTCGTCTCAAAAAAGGCCCACACCAAAGAACTTTTAGAATAACGCGCAGAGGCAGCGCTCTGCACAGGCGGAGCTCTGCGGTGTGATTCAGTCGGTGTGCTGCCCCTAAGCTGGCCCCCGGAGGGCATCCGTTGGACATGTGCCTCCTCCTCCTCCTCCTCCTCCTCCTCCCTCCTTCCAGGCACCCACGTGGAGTCAGTGCCCTCATCATCCCCTCCCTCTTCATCGCTGTAGCAAACCTGGCAGTATGCTGCAGCTTGTGGAACATGACTGCCAGATTGCTGTCCTTCTTGAGCATCCCCTCTCTCTACGTTCACGCTACTGCCTTCCTCTAGCTGAGTGTCATCATCAGAGCCCACAAAACACTGGGCATCCTCCTGGAGCATGTACCCAACACTGTGCTCAAAGAGTTCAGGAGACTCCTCAGGAGGATGTGGTGGGTCTAGGGAAGGAGTCACTGATGATGACATTGAGAGGAGGGAAGATGATGCGTTGGCAGCTGCTTTGCTACTACCCTGAGACTGGGTGAGAGAGGATGAGGAGGATGAAGAGGGCTTGGTCATCCACTCTACCAAGTCGTTGGCATGTTGCGGTTCAACATGTCCAGCTGCCGAAAAGAAGGACAAGCATGTCCCATGGCCACGTGCTGATGACAATGCACCGCGTCCACGACCAGCACTGTTGTCTCTAGACACAGAGCCTGCTTGCCCTCTTTTATCGGCTCGTGCCTGTCTGCCTCTCCTTGCTGGCCTTCCAGACATGGTAATGGCCTGAAGAGAGTTGGGTAAAACAGCAGTTGGGTAGTTTATATTGTGCTGGAGGCACACAACACCCACTAACTCCTGCAGATGCCTTTTTTATAGAACACCAGAGATAAAGGGGTATATACAGATGTATACTGTGCTGTGCTGGAGGCACACACAACTTCCAATAACTCCTGCAGATGGCAAGTGGGCTCAAATAGAGAACAGCTATGTAGGTGGATATAGCGGTATGTACTGGGTACAGAGCACGCAGACAGCACGCACTATCTCCTAACACTACTGACTGCAAGCTCTATTATTAAAGATATATAAATATAGTGAAGTGAATAGTGAATATAGTGGTGTATACTGCGGTCAGGGCACAGACAATAACCACTACACAACAGCAAGATAGGAAATCAGCCAAAAACGATCGGTGTGTACTGTGTTGAAGGTACACAGAACACCCACTGCTTCAGATGCTAACACACTACACGAGGCCGCCTCAATGGCGGCCTTATATAGTGTGGGGCGTGCACTACACAGCCTGAGCTATGATTGGCCACAGGCATCCTGCCTGTGGCCAATCATGGCTCTCCTCGCTGCTGGCGCTGCGATTGGCCAAGCATGCGGGGTCACAGTGCATGCTTGGCCAATCATGAGCCAGCAATGCACTGCGTCATCGCAGTGCATTGTGGGCCGTGAGCGCCATGCGAATTTTGACGCGAACGGACCAAGTTTTCGGATTTCGCCGAACGGACGAACAGCCAATGTTCGAGTCGAACGTACGTTCGACTCGAACACGAAGCTCATCCCTAGTGGTGAGGAGGATGGTCTATGTAGACAGCTTTACCCCAGATGCCTGCATACTTAGATGTGCCTCTTTTAATCACCAACCATGTGAGCTAAATGTTGTACCTGCATTAAATGTAACCATATTGCTACACTTAGAGGGACCTCTCTTCTCTTTTATACTCAGTTGTGATATGACACTACTTGTATATCAAGACATCACTTGTATATGAAATCAAAATTTATTTTAAAATGTTGCTTGTCTTTCAAAATGCTCTCAAACCAAGGTTTTACTGTATTGCATTATTTATTTAATATCTTTTCAGTTATTTTTATGTAAACACTTCAAGATTCTTAGAGCAAAATGGAGGTAGATTATGGATTAAAGCAAATATGAGCAAAACCTTTAGACTTGGTTTACAGATGAGAAAATAGACTTGAGAGAAAAAAAAAACTTTTCTTATGGTACTATGCCTTGTCTATAGCCATGACCCAACTACTGAGTTTGAATCCAAGTAAAAGAACTGTTTATGCAAGAATCTAAGCATTCAGTCTTAAGTCATTATAGTTATGTAGGCTCACTTATGGAAAATATGTATTAGTCCCTTTATTTAACTTTACTTACTGTGAGCCTGACAGATCACTTTAAATTGCCAGCGGGCAACTTAAATCTGACAAATACTTCCTGTCAAATGCCTGAACTCACACATTGTCTCCTAGCAGTTCATAAAACATAGAAGGATCAAATACTGTAAGTTCTGCAGACAAGATGAATGTAAACCAGTACAGGGCTCTGCTGTTTGACACTTTTATGCACTTAGGAGTTGACAGATAGTGTATGAGGTCAGAAGGTTGACAAGACAAATTGCCCCTAAAAACGCATATATATTGGCCCCATCCACAATTTGCTATGGTACACTCTTACGATTGCCATATATCACAAATATTCCATTTTGTTTTAGAAGGAATTCAGCAAAAACCCAGAAAAGTAACCCATTACCATTTAGGGCAGGGATCCTCAAACTACGCCCCTCCAGCTGTTGCGGAACTACACATCTCATGAGGCATTGTAAAACTCTAACATTCACAGACATGACTAGGCATGATGGGAATTGTAGTTCCTGAACAACTGGAGGGCCATAGTTTGAAGACCCCTGATTTAGGTTATTGCCTTTGAAAAGTGTTTGGCTGCCTCTTATTATATCTGTTTATTATACCTGTCTGCCTAACCCCCAAAGATGTATCCATAGAACATCTATGTCAGCCATTTTTAACCAGGGTTCCTCTAAAGATTACCAGGTATTCCTGAGGGAGTGAGGCCGCGTACACACGGGCGGACTGTTCGCCCAACTTTGTCCGCTGAACAGTGTTTGGGCGGACAGTCCGCTCGTGTGTGGGCTTTCAGCGGACAGTTTCAGCGGACAGTTTGACGGACAAGGTTTTTCGGAATTTCCGAAAAACTGTCCGCTGAAACCTTGTTTCAGCGAACAGTCCGCTCGTGTGTAGGCTTGTTCGTCAAACAAAGTTGCGCGCATGCTCAGAAAGGATTTTCACGCCGAAAGTTATAATGCAGTGTATAGGACGTCGTATTTTTCGTCCCGTCGTACGTGCCGTTCACGTCATCGCGCACGGTTTCAGCAAACTGTTCGTCCGTCGTGTGTGGCCATGTCCGTCCATGCTAATTTTGAGCGGACTGTTTGCCGAAACTGTTTGACGGACAAAGTTGGGCGAACAGTCCCCGCGTGTGTACGCGGCCTCAGTCACAGGATGTTAACTTTTCACCTGATGGTGCTTGCATAGTTCTAGGGCTGATATCACAGAGTCCAGGGTGTGGTACTAGAAGAGCCTCCCCTTGTCTTTCAGATAAATAGCCACTAACACCATGCCCTTTCCAGCTCACTAAGGTGGTATTCTTCCTACTGACCATGAATGTAAGGGGCATTTTTCCCACATTCTCTTAATATGACAAAATATTTTTTATTGACCCATAGTATAACAAAGCAGTTTTCCCATTGACTTTCAATGTATCAGGCACTCTTTCCACTGACCACCAATGCATGCTTTCTCCCACAGACCTTGAATGTAGGCGGCGCCTCTCCTCTCCAATATCAGGGGGCCTTTCTCCCAATATCCACCAATGAAAAGAGGCATTTTCCAACTGAGCACTAATGTAAGCAAGTATTTCTTTGATTAACACCAGTATAAGAAGGCATTTCACTGAGAGTCTATGTAAATGAGATGTGGAAAGATTAACTGCGCTGTGTCCTATATAGCATAAAAACTGCAGCAGCTTTAAGTGAGATAGACACAAAAATAGACAAGAATAGGATATGAGAGCTGCACACTGTGAACAATTCTAATGAGTGGCATAAATAAATATGTGACAGTATTTGAATCAACCTTATAGGTTACTGAGTACCAAAAAACAGCAACACAAGCAAATGTCTTTATTAAGTATTGCTGATAAACAACGTGCCACAGGACAACGTCAGACTTGTGACGAAATGCGTCGGAAGAAGTGGCGTGCTGATGTTACTGCGCTGTCACTGTTCCAAAGGAACGGGTGTTCATATCGTAGCTAGTCGGCTTACTATCCATGCTTGATTTACCTTACTCTAATGTAAGTGATACTGTTTTGATAATAAATCATTAATCTGGTTTTACCTTTGCAAGCCTTTTCCCTTTCTTTGGGTCATTATGAACATAGAAATTGAGGACCTTGGATCCCTGTGAGCTCTTTTGTTATTCCAAGTCCATCTGCTTGCAAGAGGCGTTTGGAGGTTGCTCTGGTTGGAGTCGCTGTTTTTGCCATCTTGGGAGTCAAAGGCCCTGACTGGGTATTAGCCACAAGTGACCCAGCTTGTAGTAGCTGGTAAGCGTGCACTTCATGTAGTGGAGGATGCACTTTGCATGTTGGTGTGTTCTTGTTATCTGCAAGAGGAGGATTCCAAACCCTTGGTGTTCGCCTATTGTGTATCAGCAATACTTACCAAAGACATTTGCTTTTATTGCTGTTTTTTGGGACTGAATAACCTATAGGGTTGATTCACATGCTGCCACATATTTATTTATGTCCCTCATTAGAATTGTTCACAGTGCACAGCTCTCATATCCTATTCTTGTCTATGTATATGAGACCATTCTCCAATGACCACTAGGGTAAGGGGGCTGCCTATATTGCTGGCCATTATTATTATTATTATTATTTTATTTATTGAGTTCATGACTATTCAAGAAAATAAGAGCAAGGGGATGTTTTAAAATGATCTGTCATGGTTGTAATAATCTACAGGAGGTATGCCACATTTGCCACATACGTTTGACTATTATATCAATGTCTTACTGATCATACAAATAATTGTAATCTGTACAAATACAAAATGTCATCAAGGGTTTTCTGAAACCCCAAAATTCTTTTAAAAGCTCCTCCATGGAAAAATGTTAAGCAATACTGATCTAGGGCCTGATAAGGGTTACCTTCCAGTACAAAGATATAGATATAATAGGTGGATTTAGAAAGATGTTTATCATTTCTTAAAAGCAGAACTATAATGTATCTGAGCACAACAAACTGAAAACTTCTTTCCTATCCAGGGAGGGTTCCAGTTCCAGTTCTCCTGGGACTGCTGCCCATGGTTGATAGCTAGTGAGACAAAAAAACATAAAGTCTCAGTCTCAGAAGGTGCTGAGCTGAGGGCCTGTAGAAGATTGCTAAAGGATTACTTGTTGGAGGGCATCATCCAGGAGTCCTGTCCTGGAGAAGGATCTTTTGTCTCCCTCACTGGTGGACTACCCGTGGATGTTGAGTGGCAGGCAGCTCCGTGGACATTGTGAGCAAAGACCTTGCTGTGGACTCTTGGGTGTGCAAATAGGGATGGCCAAACGGTTCGCCCGGCGGTTGTTTCGCGGCCAATTTCGGCTGTTCGCCGTCTGCCCGATCGGCGGACTATTGCCGCCGTTCCCCCGGCGGACTTCCATGTTTACTGTGTAAAATAACTTTGACCTATGATGACACATCCATCATGGGGTACAGGACAGCCAATTGAGACATTACAGCACATGGACACTTGGACATTCCCCCTAACTTATAAATAGACCCGATCCGGCGGCCATTTTACATTCTTTCTACTGTCACTATAGGGAGAGGTTGCTGTGTGGAGCTGGGAGAGACTTCAGTGACCCAAATCGCTAGCTATTAGGTCCACAAAAGTTCTTTTAAGGACTGGTATCATGGTATAGGTGTTAGGTGTAGTTCAGGATATAGGTTTGAGGCAGTGCTGTGCTAGTGATTGTTGCAGCAGCCTGAGTGTCTTTTGTCAGTGTAGAGAAAGGGACAGGACGCTGTGTGTTGCAGGTACAGTCAGTTTAATCATTAGCTGTTACTATTAGGTCCACAAAAGTGCTATTCAAGTTATTGTTCCAGTTGTCTCTGTTTTGTCAGTTTAAATAGGGACAGGCAGGAAGCTGTGTGTGAGGCAGTGAGGGAAAGTCAGTTTAATCAGTAGCTGTTACTATTAGGTCCACAAAGGTTCTTTTCAGGACTGGTATGGTAATAGGCTTGTACACGTATAATATTCTTTCTTCCAAATATAGAAAGAATATTATACTTGACTGCTGCCCTTCTGCTGCAGTAGTCCTTTATCAGTATAGGGACTGAGGTACAGTCTGCTAATCATTCACAACCTACTTGTTCCACAAAGGTCCTTATAAGGACTGGTAAGGAATAGGGTACTACAGTACATAGGGTTGAGTGAGGTACAGAGACTATTATTCCTTAAGGACTGGTATAGGTCTACAATATATAAGGTTGAGGTGCACTACTGCTGACTGCTGCCCTATACTGCAGCAGTCCTTTATCAGTATAGGGACTGAGGTACAGTCTGCTAATCATTCACAACCTACTAGTTCCACAAAGGTCCTTATAAGGACTGGTAAGGTATAGTGTACTACAGTATATAGGGTTGAGTGAGGTACAGTCTGCTAATCACAACCTAAAAAGCACACCGTACTATATGCCCATACCCTCCTGTTTGAAGAGGTTGAGCGGTGTCATATTTTTGGGGCCCAGCAGCAAGTTGCTGGTATCAGTGCTGCTATTAGTGCTCTCTATCTCGGTGCTGGTGTCAGTGCGCTCTATCATGGTGCAGGTGTCAGTGCTCTATATCACGGTGCTGGTGATCATCTCCTGCACCCTCTTCTTTGCCTACCCTGACCTTCCCTCGCCTCCATTGTCTCAAGATTCCTGAATTTTCAGAATTTCCCATATAAAAAAGAATGCTTGTAGTTGTCGATCCCAGATTCACCTCATACATGTGTTATGTCATTGGCCATGTGGTGGGACTATGTGTGCACAGCTAGTAATTATTTTGTGGCTGCAAATATGACCTGTAGGTTTGTAAAGTTCACAATCCCTGTGCTGTGCTGACTTCCTCCTGAGGCTGTACCTCTGCTGTGCATATTATGAGGGGCTCCCACCATCCCTGTGCTATGCTCATTATGAGGGGCTCACACCATCCCTGTGCTATGCTCATTATGAGGAGCTCCCACCATCCCTGTGCTATGCTCATTATGAGGGGCTCCCACCATCCCTGTGCTGTACTGACTTCTTCCTGAGGCTGCTTATTATGAGGGGCTCCCACCATCCCTGTGCTGTGCTGACTTCCTCCTGGGGCTGTACCTCTGCTGTGCATATTATGAGGGGCTCCCACCATCCCTGTGCTATGCTTATTATGAGGGGCTCCCGCCATCCCTGCGCTATTCTGACTTCCTCCTGGGGCTGCTTACGGTGCAGGTGTCAGTGCTCTCTATCACAGTGCTGGTGTCAGTGCTTTATGTCACGCTGCTGATGTCAGTGCTCTCTATCACGGTGTTGGTGTCAGATCACTCTATCACGGTGCAGGTGTCATTGCTGTATGTCACGCTGCTGATGTCAGTGCTGTATATCACGGTGCTGGTGTCAGTGCTGTATATCACGGTGCTGGTGTCATTGCTGTATGTCACGCTGCTGGTGATCATCCCCTGCACCCTCTTCTTTGCCTACCCTGACCTTCCCTCTCCTCCATTGCTTTCATGCGCTCCACAGTCCTGAATTGTCACAGTTTCACATATAAAAAAAGAATGCTTGTAGTTGTCGATCCCAGATTCACCTCATACATGTGTTATGTCATTGGCCATGTGGTGGGACTATGTTTGCCCAGCTAGTAATTATTTTGTGGCTACAAATTTGACATGTAGGTTTGCAAAGTTCGCCTCCCATTGAAGTCAATGGGGCCCGCCGCGAACGTTACGGTTTGCGAACTATCGGCCGCGTTCGCGAAACGTCCCGTCTGAAGTTCGTCCATCACTATGTGCAAATGCTAGAAGGGAAGTAAGTGGCAGATGATGCTATAAGGACTGCTTTATGGACTGGAACTGCTTTTTTTTTTTTATATATATATATATATATTTTTTTATTGGGTTTTTACAATACAGGGTACAAATCAGCTAACAATGAAAAGTATACAGCCGAATAACTCTAAAACAGAGTGGTCGGGGGGGGGGGTGGGGATTAATGAGAAAAAGGGGTATGTTTACCTGTGAATAAAACATACGTGGACTGGTTCAAATCAGTAACGATTCAGTGGCTGCATTGCAAAATGTGTACTATATAACCCTCAGGAGTGGAAGCATCTTTATCAGTATTAAAGAGAAGACAGACATAAGCAGTAGGAACATAACAATATTAATAATATTAATGAGTGGAGACGTTCGTCTTGGACTAGTGGTTTGCCAAGAGGGGAGCTCATAGCTACAAGGGGTGAGAAGTATTAAGGAGGACACTTATCTTTAGTTTACCCAAGGTGTTGGTGAGTGGGACTGCTTTTATAGAATGCTAGATATACTGGCTATTGGCTGCCTCCAGGAGAGTCAGCTTAGGGAAGATTAGTGAGAAGCTGTTCTCCTGTTATTTCTGCCATCATTTGGCATATCCTGATCCCTGAACCCCTCTCCTGTTCAAGCTATTCAATATGGGCCTTAGAGACACTGAGGAGATTTTTGTGAATTTGGCCTTCTGATGATATTGTTTTTTTTTTCAGATTGGGTTCATTCTAAATCAGTGTGAATCCTGAGGAATCGATTATCGTGAAATGCATTGATCCCACTATTTTGATGATTACATCAATCTACAACTCTTAGTGCATGTGTATGTGCATATTGTAATTTTAAACCAGTAATAAAATATGTTTTTAGCTGTATATTTGTTTCCTTCTTTGTGGTACATTTAAAGTCCCACTTGACATACTTACCTTATTCTTGGGTCAAACATTGATTGCAGTTAATTAAGGGATGGTACCCATATAAATTGTAGGCCTTAAAGCAGAAATTAAAGGGTTATTAACGCACCTTTCCAACGGTCCTGTGCATGCACAGCTCAGTTTATAGCACCGGAGAAGACAGGAAGCAGGCAGGTAGGGACATTTTATTGCAGAAGAGACATTGGATGTTTCTTCTGCAATAAAAGTCTACATGCTTGCAGTTTATTACAGCGGAACTTCAAGACGTTTAAGATGTTATTTTAGCAAGGTCCTGAAGCTCCAGAGGCCTAATGGTGACCTCCAGGTTTAGGGAGAGCTGTCATCCTTCCTTGTAGTATGGGTTACCTGCCATGATGGGTGTGATGCAAGAAGAAATGATGGGCGCCAGTCACTTATTGAATGCGAACAAGAGATTTATTGTCTCTCAACAAGAACTGTGGGAGAGCAAGTTAGGGCCAGGACACCCTGGAGTAGATGCAATGATAATTGGCAGACTCGGAGACTTCTATAGATAGACAGATATACAGTGGAAGGCCTCCAGCTGGATGACACTTTTGTATAGGTAGAACCACTGTGCCCTATGGCAACTAATCTCGCTACAGTCAGTAACAGTAGTTGTACATAACTATTTGTAACACAGAACAGTTCTTTACTTATCTCACAGTCCTTTACTTATCTCACAGTATCCCACTGTAGGTCTTCACTCACTGAGCTCCCAGATCCCAGCCGTCACTGGATCTCCTGAGCTCTTCCACACCTATCCCACTGTATACTCCACAAGCGTCACCCATGCTATCGTGCTGGCTCCCTGACTTGGCACTTGCTGATACATTCCCACTTCTTCACCATCCCCGGCTGGTGAGAACACTGCTCAGGTACTTGCTTCAGCATACTCACAGTAGTCTCTGGTAACAAGGTGAATGGTCCCTTAGTTACGAAAGCTTCCCCTCTACCTCCAACCACAACTGGTTCCCCGTCCGACTGAACCTTCGCAACTCGGTTGGACTCCAAACCTGCAGGTCCCATCCCTACACTGCTTCTCCTGCTCCTGGATAGGCCTCAGGCAACCTAGCAGTCAGGTGTCCCTGGGATAGGCTTCAGGCTTCCAGCCTAGCAGCCCGGGGTGACATAACACAAGTCCACCCAAACAGCCAACCCAGATCACCTGACTCCACTCAAATAAATAGGCTCTCCCAGCAGGCCAAGGGGCTGAAATAAACCCTTGCGCATTGCCTGAGACATCCCATCCATTTATAATCTGTCCTTGCTATGCCCTTGCCTATCTAATGTCACCAGCTACAATGCCACCTAGTGACAGAAGAGAAAACTACAGCAATTCCAGAATTAGGGGGAAATCAGTGGATCTCCTTACAATTTATGTAAGGAGACAATTACTACCTGGCAAACTAAAGTGGTTAGCAACACTGCCTAAACACCAGGGTGCAACATCATTAACCCACCTTTCTTTTTTATAAGCTTTAACAGTGCTTTATCGTAAAATGTTGTTTGCAAAATGTCCCCAATCATTAATAGATCAACACCTTTACATGATAATAAGAGGGTTAAAAATGTAGTTATAAAGTGGCAGCTATTAGAAGATTGTGCAACGCCAGTATGGCAGGACAATTATTCCAAGTCTGGTAGATAAACAAATTGCAAAATGAGTCCTAGGTTAATACCATAGCACTGTGTTTACCAACTAATTTGTCCCTGTGGAATAATTTATTTGTACAAAGCAATGTACTTTAAAATGTGAGTTTTGGGAATATAAATCTAATTAAAGCAAGACAAAAAGAACAATCTTAAAGAGGATTTTTATAGGAAAATCAACTTTCACAAAACAAATGTAGAGACCCCGTTCTAAGATGGCATGTCAATAATTAAATGTAATATGTCTGTGGCTAGGGTGTAACCAGCCTGTACTATGTTTATATTTCCTGGGCTCTGTTGGTCCTTTTACCGACTTCAGGTCTTACAGGTTTTACCCCCTTCATGACCAGGGCATTTTTTGCTATTTAGGACTGCATTACTGTAACTGGTAATTGTACAGTCATGCAACACCATACCCAAAATAAATGTGTACAATTTTTTTCACACAAATAGAGCTTTCTTTTTATTTTTGCAATATAAATGAAAAAAGACTGAACATTTTGAAAAAAATATATATTTTTTACTTTCTGCTATAAAACATATCCAATAAAAAATAAAAAATAAAGTAATTTCTTCATAAGTTTTTGCCAAAATGTATTCTGTCTGGTAAAAAAAAAAACCCCAATAAGTGTATATTGATTGGTTTGCGTGAAAGTTATAGCCTCTACAAACTATAATATATATAATGGAATTTTTAATTTTTTTTAGACTAGTAATGGATGTGATCAGCGACTTTAATGGAACTGCAATAGTGCAAGTCTGGACTAGGCCACTCAAAAACCTTAATTTTGTTTTAACAGTAGCCCAACAGTGTCTGGCTCCACACACATTTCCAACAGTGACAGACCTTGCTCACATTCCCAATAAGGACAGGCCTGCCCATATTTCCAATAGTGACAGGCCCGACCCACATTTCCAATAGTGACATGCCACATTCACATTTCCAATAGTTACAGTCCCCAACCACATTTCCAATAGTGACATGCCACATTCACATTTCCAATAGTTACAGTCCCCAACCACATTTCCAATAGTGACAGGCCACATTCACATTTCCAATAGTTACAGTCCCCACCCACATCTCCAGTAGTGACAGGTCACGCTCACATTTCCAATAGTTACAGTCCCCAACCACATTTCCAATAGTGGCATGCCACATTCACATTTCCAATAGTTACAGTCCCCAACCACATTTCCAATAGTGACAGGCCACATTCACATTTCCAATAGTTACAGTCCCCACCCACATTTCCAATAGTGACAGATCACGCTCACATCTTCAGTAGTGACAGGCCACACTCACATTTCCATTAGTTACAGGCCCCACCCACATTTACAATAGTAACAGGCCACCCTCACATTTCCAATAGTTACAGGCTCGCCCACATTTGAAATAGTGACAGGCCACACTCACATTTCCATTATTTACAGGTCCCACCCACATTTCCAATAGTAACAGGCCACCCTCACATTTCCAATAGTGAAAGGCCCCACCTACATTTCCAATAGTGACATGCCACGCTCACATTTCCAATAGTGACAGGCTACACTCACATTTACAATAGTCGCAGGCCCTGCCCCATTTTAAATAGTGACAGGCCCTGCCCATATTTCCAATAGTAATAAGCCCAGCCCACATTTCTAATAGTGACAAGCCCCACCCAAATTTCCAACAGTGACAGGCCTTGCCCACATTTACAATAGTGGCAGGTCCCACTTATATTTTGAACAGTGGAAAGCCCTGCCCACATTTCCAGTAGTGACAAGCTCCACCCACATTGCCAACAGTGACAGGCCCTGCCCACATTTCCAATAGTGACAGACCCTGCCCACATTTCCAGCAGTGACAGGCCCCGCCCGCATTTCCACAAGCTCAGCTCAGTTTTTGCTTTTTCATGTTTGTTGTGTATAGAGTCAGCAATCACACATAACAAAAAATATATAATGCATGTTAATAAGTCTACAAAATTAACCACTAGACCTCACAAAGGTTTTACCCCCTCCATGACCAGTGTATTTTTTGCTATTCAGCACTGTGCTACTTTAATGGGCAATTGTGCAGTCATGCAACACTGTATGCAAATTAAATTTATATAATTTTTTCACACAAATAGTTTTCTTTTTGGTGGTATTTGATCACCACTGGGTTTTTTATCTTTATTACACAAAAAAATACCAAAACTTTTGAAAAAAACATATTTTCTATTTTCTGTTATAAAATTAAAAAATCTAATATCTTCACACATGTAGGCCAAAATGTATTCTGCTATGTCTTTGGTAAAAATAAAAAAACAAGTGTATAATAATTGGTTTGTGTGTAAGTTATAGCGTCTACAAACTATGGTATATATATATACTGTAATTTAAGCAGCTATAGACACTATAATGTAATAGAAGTAATTAGCAACTTATAATGTGACTATGATAGGGTGACGGGAAATCTGACACTATCTGAGAGGGTCGCTAACTGGCACTGATGTCACTAATACAGTGATCAGTGATAATACTGTACACTGACACTGTACTAATCGCACTAGCTAGAAAGGGATTACCATCCAGCAGCAATCAAGGGGTTAACTGTGTGCCTAACAATGTGTAATATGTGCAATGTGTGCTGCTTTTACTTCCTGATCTGGCTGTTTTTTTCTTCCTGCTTTCCACAGAGAAGAAACAGCCAGATCACTGTTCCTATGTACACAGAGTTCTGCGTTAGTAAATACAGAACTCTGCGTGCGATTGGACTTTAGGCAATATCATTGGCTGAAATCTGTTGCCAAACTCATATGCCCTGTATGGTCGGAAATTCCAATGGAGAAGGTCCGATCGGATTATATTGTCGGAAAATCCAATTGTGTGTGGGCTCTATCGGACTTTTTCTATCGAAATTGATGGAAAAAATTTGAGAGCAGGATCTACAAATTTTTAAATATAATTAAAAATAAATAAAATCTGTTCGGACTTTTTCTGATTGTCTGTAGAGAATTCCAATGGACAAAGTGCCACGGATGCTCAGATCAAATTACAAGACCAAAGCTATTGGCTGCTTGCCTCTACGTAGTCTCGTCGTACGCAACGAACGTCACCACATTCCCGAACAATCGGATTTTCCGACAACTTTGTCAGACCGTGTGTATGCAACCCCAGTTTCGGACAAAATCCGTCTGAAAAAATCCGATGGATTTTGTGGTCGGATTGTCCGACCGTGTACAAGGCAATATTGTGTTGAATCCGGGAAGACAGGCAGCGGCGTACAGGCAGGCCTGGACTGGCCATAGGGCAGACCGAGCATTTGCCCAGTGGGCCGGGGCTGCCCGTGGCCTGTTGATGATCAGGCCGCACAGCGGGAGGTAAGCGGCGGCCGTGGCCTGATCGTGGGTAACACAGGCCACGGCCGCCGCTCGCCTACCGCCATACGGCCGTGCCTGTGTCATGCGGAACTGGCGGCTGCATGGGCTGTGCTGTGTGTCTCTCTCACACACAGCTCAGCCTCAGCGCCGCGCTGACAGGTCCGCTGTCCTCCTCTAGCCATGGGCGTCCGCACGGTGGGGAAAGCTTCAGGCTGCTGTCACTATTCCCCCCCCCCCCTCGCTCCCCCTCCCCTTCTCACGTCGGCAGCAGGGGAAGAGAAGGCGTTCCTGTATGGTCGTTTTCCCTCCCCATTGGCCAACACAGAGGGCCAATCAGAAGAAACTAGAGGGGCATCATGGGAAATGTAGTCCCAGAGATACATGGCACCATTGGTCTCAGCAGGGAGCAGACTACAGTCCCCAGCATGCACTCTGCTGGGGTGAAAGAGAAAAGCCCAGAAACAAGCTGAGGAGTGCTTGTAGCAGCTACTACAGGAGACATTGCAAATAAAACAGAGGACTGTGCTGGGGGAACTAATAGCCCCAGCACAACCAGAGAGAGAGAGCGATGCTGCACCGCACCACCAGAGAGAGCGATGCTGCACCGCACCACCAGAGAGAGCGACGCTGCACTGCACCACCTGAGAGAGCGACGCTGCACCGCACCACCAGAGAGAGCGACGCTGCACCGCACCACCTGAGAGAGCAACGCTGTACTGCACCACCAGAGACAGGGGCTGCACCGCACCACCAGAGAGAGCGACGCTGCACCGCACCACCAGAGAGAGCGACGCTGCATCGCACCACCAGAGAGAGCGACGCTGCACCGCACCACCAGAGAGAGCGACACTGCACCGCACCGCCAGAGAGAGCCACCCTGTACCCGCAGCACCAGAGAGCAGGTCAGTGTCACTGGGCCATGGACACAATAGGAGACAGACAGTACTGGCATGGCCACAATAGGACTGGGACACTAAAGGGGACTGCCCCGTAAAAGGGCACTGTAATCATTGCAGTGCCCCTTTTTAGTGCAGTTCCCTTTATATCACAGTGTCCCTGCACATTACAGTGTGGAGGACCAACACCAGCCACCCCCGCTAATGTCTACCGAACCCCCCCCCCTCGGTCCCTGGAAAGGTTGGCTGCTCAATCTAAAATGCCCGGGCCTTTAGATCAAGGCATCATTTAATAGGAGCTGCTTGACACAGTAAGGTCCACCAGAAGATCCTTAAAAGCTACACATCATGCCGAGACCCAAAGAAATTCAGGAACAATTGAGAAAGAAAGTAATTGAGATCTATCAGTCTGGAAAGGGTTATAAAGCCATTTCCAAAGCTTTGGGAATCCAGCGAACCACAGTGAGAGCCATTATCCACAAATGGCGAAGACATGGAACAGTGGTGAACCTTCCCAGGAGTGGCCGGCCGCCCAAAATTACCCCAAGAGCGCAGCGACGACTCATCCAAGAGGTCACAAAAGACCCCACAACAACGTCCAAGGAACTGCAGGCCTCACTTGCCTCAGTTAAGGTCAGCGTTCATGCCTCCACCATCAGGAAAAGACTGGGCAAAAATGGCCTGCATGGCAGAGTTCCAAGGAGAAAACCACTGCTGAGCAAAAAGAACATCAAAGCTCGTCTCAATTTCTCCACAACACATCTTGATGATCCCCAAGACTTTTGGGACAACATTCTGTGGACCGATGAGACAAAAGTGGAACTCTTTGGAAGGTGTGTGTCCAAGTATATCTGGCGTAGAAGGAACACTGCATTTCATAAAAAGAACATTATACCAACAGTAAAATATGGTGGTGGTAGTGTGATGGTCTGGGGCTGTTTTGCTGCTTCAGGACCTGGAAGACTTGCCGTGATAAAAGGAACTATGAATTCTGCTGTCTACAAAGAGATCCTGAAGGAGAATGTCCGACCATCTGTTCGTGTACTCAAGCTGAAACGAACTTGGGTTCTGCAGCAGGACAATGATCCTAAACACACCAGCAAGTCCATCACCGAATGGCTGAAGAAAAACAAAATGAAGACTTTGGAGTGGCCTAGCCAAAGTCCTGACCTGAATCCTATTGAGATGTTGTGGTATGACCTTAAAAAGGCCGTTCATGCTCGAAAACCCTCTAATGTAACTGAATTAGGACAATTCTGCAAAGATGAAAGGGCCAAAATTCCTCCAGGACGCTGTAAAAGCCTCATTGCACGTTATCGCAAACGCTTGGTTGCAGTTGTTGCTGCTAAGGGTGGCCCAACCAGTTATTAGGTTTAGGGGGTAATCACTTTTTCACACAGGGCCATGATGGTTTGGATTTTTTTTCACCTTTAATAATAAACTCCTTCATTTACAAATTGCATTTTGTGTTTACTTGTGTTGTCCTTGACTATTGTTTAAATTGGTTTGATGTTCCGAAAGTGTGACAAACATGCAAAGGAACAGGAAATGAGGAAGGGGGCAAACACTTTTTCACACCACTGTATATATATATATATACATACACACACATATATACACACACACACACACACACACAAGAGAAGGGATAACACTGTTCCTGACAGTTCTTCCCCCCTAAGGAGTGGCCCCTGGACACTCCATTCTGCCCTTGCCTAGATGTGGAAAAGTCCCAAAAAGTCTCCCATGTGACTGCAGACTTCTTTGCACTCTCCGGCCAGAGTCTCTTCACCTACTGGGAGTCCGACAATGGGACATGCACCCCAACCCCAGGGCCTGGAAGTTTAGATCTGGAAATAAAAACAGGCAGGGCAACGTGCTTCGGGTCATCTGGCTGGGCAGCAGGCTCCGGGTCATCAGGCTGGGCAGCAGGCTCCGGTCATCAGACTAGGCAGCAGGCTCCGGGTCATCACGCTGGGCAGCAGGCTCCGGGTCATCAGGCTCCGGGTCATCAGGCTGGGCAGCAGGCTCCGGGTCATCAGGCTAGGCAGCGAGCTCCGGGTCATCAGGCTGGGCAGCAGGCTCCGGGTCATCAGGCTGGGCAGCAGGCTCCGGGTCATCAGGCTGGGCAGCAGGCTCTGGGTCATCGGGTTGGGTAGTAGACAAGAACACATCAGGCTGGGCAGTAGCCAAAGGCACTTCAAGCTGGGCAGCAGGCAAAGGCACTTCAAGCTGGGCAGCAGGCTCCGGGTCATCAGGCTGGGCAGCAGGCTCTAGGTCATCAGGCTGGGCAGCAGGCTCCGGGTCATCAGGCTGGGCAGCGAGCTCCGAGTCATCAGGCTGGGCAGCAAGCTCCGGGTCATCAGGCTGGGCTACAGGCTCCGGGTCATAAGGCTGAGCAGCAGGCTCCGGGTCATCAGGCTGGGCAGCAGACTCCGGGTCATCGGGTTGGGTAGTCGACAGGAACAGGAACACATCAGGATGGGCAGTAGGCAAAGGCACTTCAAGCTGGGCAGCAGGCAAAGGCACTTCAAGCTGGGCAGCAGGCAGAGACATCAGACGGGACAGTGGGCACTGGAACATCAGATCGGACAACAGGCAGAGACACTAGTAAAACAGGCTGAACAGCAGGCATTGGAACATCAGGCGGGAGTGGATTAACTTAAATTTACTTAGCTGCTTTTTTCTTGCCATAATACAAAGTCTAACAGTCTATTCAGTAGGACTATCAGCTGTGTACTGTATCCACCTCCTGCACAACACAACTGATGGTCCCAACCCCATTTATAAGGCTTGAAATCCCACTTATTAAACCTGACAGGGCATACCTGTGAAGTGAAAACCATTTCGGGTGACTACCTCTTGAAGCTCATCAACAGAATGCCAAGAGTGTGCGGAGCAGTAATCAAAGCAAAGGGTGGCTACTTTGAAGAACTTTGAATATAAGACAAATTTTCAGTTGTTTCACACTTTTTTGTTCAGTATATAATTCCATATGTGTGAATTCATAGTTTTGATGCCTTCAGTGTGAATCTACAATTTTCATAGTCATGAAAATAAAGAAAACTCTTTTGCCGCGTACACACGATCAAACAATCCGGTGGAAAAGTCCGGCAAACTCAAGTACGCCAAACAATCCCCCCGTGTGTAGCCTCTGGCATACTTTTTTGACCCGAAAGTACGGCGGACTTAGAATGCCGTGTTGCACTCCAATCTTCCCGCTGGACTCGCATTTCGGCGGACAACCGGCCGTGTGTATGCCAGTCCGCCGTACTTTTGAAATGAGCGGACTTTTCCCGCCCGGAGAAAAGTCTGCTCATTTCGAGCGGGTCTCCAGGTAGGCAGGGCCCGCGAAGGAGACGTCGCTGGCCCTGCCGCCCGGTATGGACTTAAAGGGGAACCCCAACGCCGATTAAATTCGGCGTGGGGGTCCCCCCAAGTCCACAACAGACCCTTGTCCGAGTATGCTACCCGGCCGGCCAGGAAAGGGGGGGCGAGCGAGCGCCCCCCCCCCTCCTGAGCCATACCAGGCCGCGTGCCCTCAACATGGGGGGTGCCTTGGGGAAGGGGGGCCGCGCGGCCCCCCCACCCCAAAGCACTTTGTCCCCATGTTGATGAGGACAAGGGCCTCTTCCCGACAACCCTGGCCGTTGGTTGTCGGGGTCTGCGGGCGGGGGGCTTATCGGAATCCGGGAGCCCCCTTTAATAAGGGGGCCCCCGGATACCAGCCCCCCACCCTATGTGAATGAGTATGGGGTACAATGTACCCCTACCCATTCACCTGTAAAATAAAAGTACAAAAAAAACACAACACACAAGATAAAATACTTTATTGCACAGCTCCGGGGGTCTTCCGTCTTCGGGGGTCTTCTCGCCAGACTCCTCCGCTATCTTCTTGTAGCTCTTTTACTAGCGGAGGAGCCCGGCTTTCTTCCTCGCCGCCGCCCTCTTCTTCTGACTTCGGGGGTCTTGTCCCCCTCTTCGGTTCTTCTGCCGGGCCACCGCGCCTTCTTCTAGCTCTTTTACAGGCGGTGGCCCGTCTTCTGTCGCCTCCGCCGCCACCGCCACTTTCCGTTCTTCTTCTTCTTCTGTTGACTCGACGATCTCTCCGGCCGCAATGCCAGGGACGCGCTGCGCTGACACTTATATAGGGACAAGGGGCGGTGTCACATGGGTTTATGTCACATGGGTTGGTGTCACATGGTGACCCCGCCCCCTTACGATGTCACAGTCCCAGAGGATGCTGGGACTGTCGCCCGCAGCCCCCGACAACCAACGGCCAGGGTTGTCGGGAAGAGGCCCTTGTCCTCATCAACATGGGGACAAGGTGCTTTGGGGTGGGGGGGCCGCGCGGCCCCCCCTTCCCCAAGGCACCCCCCATGTTGAGGGCACGCGGCCTGGTACGGCTCAGGAGGGGGGGGGGCGCTCGCTCGCCCCCCTTTCCTGGCCAGCCGGGTAGCGTACTCGGACAAGGGTCTGTTGTGGACTTGGGGGGACCCCCACGTCGATATTTTTTCGGCGTTGGGGTTCCCCTTTAAGTCCATGCCAGGCGGCGGGGCCAGCGACGTCTCCTTCGCGGGCCCCGCCTACCTGGAGAAGTGCTCGAAAAACTTTCCTCCGCGTGTGTAGTCGAGTCCATTCATTTCAAAAGTAGGGCGGATAGTACGGCGGACTTAGTACGCCATATTAGTCCGCTCAAAAAGTGTCATGTGTGGGCAAGTAGCCCTTTCGGAAAGTCCGACGGACAGTCTGGCGGGAAGTCCGCCAGACTAAGTACGTCGGACATACCGCTATGTGTGTACGCGGCTTTTGAATGAGAAGGTGTGTCCAAACTTTTGGTCTGTACTATATATATATATATATATATATCTATATATATATATATATATATAGATATATATATATATATACACAAGGTAAGGGAACACATATATAACAACAAGGCAGGGACGAGAGACAAGGGGAACAGGAGGCCAGATGGAGGAAGCAGAAGCAAGGGGGAGCCGGAGGCAGGAATCAGGGGACAAGTCTCAGGAACCGGGTACAGGAAACAGAGTACAGGACAGGGCAGGAAGTGGATCAGGAACGGATCAGGCAGGAACAAGGCTTGCAGGGAGGAATTCTGAAGCACTGAGCCTCAGTGAAGGGCGGGCTTATATACTCCCAGAAGTTCCACATCAGGTGCAGCTTGATCACTAGAATGTCCATCTGCTGGGAGACACCCGCTGGTGGCCACCAGAACTGCACCCTTTGATGCCAAAAGAAACAGTGACACCAGCAGGTGATCCAAGCAATAACACTGTTCATGACAGGTGGTCACACCAAATATTGATTTGATTTGGATTTCTCTTCTGTTCATTTCCATATTTTAAATTGATAAAAAATAAACTGATAATACTTTTATTTCTGAAAGCATTTTTAATTAACAGGATTTCTTCACACCTGCCTCAGGCCCCCATCACACAGGACGGACACCGCCAGCAGGGAATCTGTCCGCTGATCCCTGCTGAGCAGTTGCCATGCAGAACGGACACAGACACAGCTCACTCTAATCTATGGGTGGTCAGATGTAAATTTACCGTCTGTCCATTTACACCAGACTGCTATCCAATTCGCTAGATGGGTGGGGATCCTGTGCCGTCTGTTTTTAGCAGATTGGATCGGACTGGATGTCAACAGGCAGCAGAGAGGAAGCAAGAGCGGGAAGGAGGTGTGAGCTGTGCTCTCCCCCACCCCAGCTCCTCCCTCCTATCAAAGCAGTGCTCCCCTTTACAGGAGTTAATAAAAGATAGTTGTCAGATTGGGACTGCAGGGTTTAATTACCTGCCCCCATCTCCTTCCGAGACTGCTCATGCCCCAGCATCAGAAAATGTGGTTTGGGATCAGGTAATAAAATCCTGCATAATTCCAATCTGACAGAGTTCCTGTATCTACTCCTATATACCGACAGAAGGGAGGGGCTGGATGGAGGAGAGCACAGCCTGCACCTCCTCCTGGCTCTCTTCCTCTCTGCTGCTGTCACTACTCCTGTAAGTTTGTAAACTTCAGGAAGGGAGAGGGGAATTGTACTAGGTGCACAACTGGAGTGGTGGTTAACAAACATTTGTGCTGGATTTGTGATAGGAGGGGGTATTTGGCCTATGAAAGAGGAATATTATTTGTGCCAGGAGGGGGGAATTTTTGGAGGGAGCTTTTTTGATGGGAGGGGGGATTTGAGGAGGGAAGAGAATTTGAGCTAGGAGGGAGGATTTGGGGTGGTGAGAGGATTTGTGCTGGGAGGAGGCAGATTAGTGCTGGATTTTTTTGGGGGCTGAGAGGGGATTTTCACTGAGACACGAAGTTCACACATCAAGGAAGGGGGGATGCAGTTTACCATATATGCCCTGGGCGCTAGATGACCTTGTCTCAGCACTGGTCTCCAGAGAAGAAGGTAGCTTATGTGTAACTTTGTACCAAGATGGGGCACTATCGTTTCTTTGGCATCTCAACTATTTCGGAAACAGGGAATAATCTGCAGAGTATCCCAGATTCTCAAGAAAGAATGGCTGATGTAAGCAGAGTTTTTTTGATGGACAGCAGAGTAGGGATGAAGCCCCACAGAAGCCTAGCCCTTTGTACTGTTTGGGGATTTGAACACTTTGGCATTGCCTGTGGGATGTGTGGGAAGTGGGCATGGAGTCGCTGTGAATAGTGTGGTGACTTTTTGTTGAATATACTGCACAACAATATAACTCCAAGCATATATGGTGTGGATTGGATGATTGGATACACTTAGGCAGATACCCAGATGTTTATCAGACCTGAAATCGACAGAACCTGTTGAGGAACAGAAAAGATTCACTACAGGCCAGCCTGCTCTACTTGAATTCACAGCTGGCTATTCCCCGGGCCACGGTAGAGAAAACTTGATTGACAGATGCTGTAGGATCTGCCGGCTGTACTGGAAGGTGAGAGCTCTGGAGTTGCTAGCAAAGGATTAGAAATAGAAGAACCTAAATAGTCACTAGTGGAAAATACTGCCACACTATGGACGTTGAGGAGGGGAAGCCAGAGGAGGTATCCAGTTTTGACTAATCCTGGAGGGAAATAGTGGAAGAGGAGCTACAGGCGACTGTTGAGGGGGTCACCCCACTTGTCTACTGTTTGTGATATTAACATACCTTGCTAAACACATTGCTTTCTTAATTTTACAGGTAACGTGCACTTTAAAGCTGAATTCCAGGTAGATACAGAAGACACATTAATGCAGCTCTGTAATCATTAAAAGGTAACTCCTCTCTAGTGGGAAATGTTTCTATCAAAAATTACCTTTCCCTTTCAATCCGCAGCTCTGTGATTTTCTGTAAAATGCAATGCAATATGGCTACCTGGAAGCCGCCTGTACACATATGGTGTACAGAGCGCCCCCCCGACCCCACAGATATGTCATTGGTTGCTCATGTGATTGGCTTACTGATTTTCGCATAAGTCTCCACTAAGATACAAGTCAGATTTTGAGCATCCCCTACAACAAAAATTTTATTTTTGGTGAGATAATTCCCAAGGCAAATCACGTCTAAAGGTTGGTATACATTATAAGATCGGGCGAACAATCGTTCGGTTTTCCCCAAAGTTTCACTGCAAGTCGAAAACAAGGAAGGATATAATGTACGAAAATTCTCGTAGACAAAGGCTTTTTTTTTTGTCGTTTATTGTTTCTGATCACGCGCAGTCTTTCGTATCTGATCTTTCTTGTACTAATATCACGCAAAAAAGGTACACATTCAATAAATTGTTCCTTCTGTTAACATACGTGAAAAAATTTGGAGTTTGTTTCTTTGGAAAGTTTTGTTTGCAGAGTCTGAATTGGATGTCAAAAGTTGTGTACACACTATACGAAAATTTAACGGTTGTGCCTTGCAAGCAATGTTTCTTTTCCGATATTGTCATAGTGTGTACCCCACTTAAAGGGATGCAGACCCTGTCACTATGCTCATTTCAGCCCTGCAGGTACAGCAGCTGACTGATAATTATACAACCACTCCCATACAGATTCATTCTGGAACGACACATGGACACAGACAAACAAACAGCTGTTTCTTCAGAATAACAAAAGGTAGGAATTTGAAACAAAGTATGTTAAAATCCCTGCAATGTACACAGATCACCAAGAGGGGGTTGTTTTTTCTAAACAAAAGTGGAGTTACTCTTTAATGCATCATTTATAACTAAAAAATATTTTTGTTCTGTTGTCCTATTACTGGTTGATTCCCCATTCATGGGACAAGACAACACAATGGACTTCTTGGAACTAGAGGGAAATGTGCAAGTCTTCTAGTAATTACCAAGCTACTATACAAGATAGAGGTGGCTTGACCTAAAGTTTATCACTGCTGCAACGTGTAAGACAACTCACATGAGCAGTGTGAGTGGGAAATTAAACATGATCTGGTGGAAATCAAATCATGAGCCTCTGGAAATGCTCAATACCGAGCAGCCATAAGCCCCCTGAAGCATTCAGTAGCAGACAGCCACTCATATTGCACATAATACAATCTGCCACAGTGCAGAATACTGACTCTCAATATCGATTTATTTATATTATATGGTTCTAGAATTAAAAACGCAAATATAAAAAATTACCTGCTGCTTGCTTGCCGGGACATTTAAGAGAGACCAGAGTCTCTTCACATCAAAGCACTTCCTAAAAAAAAATGCTGAGCTGATACATCAATTCAAATATTATCATGTAAACATTTCAAAAGCTCTTCAAAACTGAGAAAATCTAAAGTATTATGTTTAATATTTGTTTTTTGAGGGAGGAATATTTTCTGTCTGAACGATTTCCTTGGGAAGATTCCCTTACTTCTGCTCACATGTGGTCACCAGGACAGGAAGAAACATTTCACTTTAATGGTTAGAGGATCGGGAACTAATTCTCACTTGGAGAGAAGCCAAGGCCTTTGCCTATGCCTGAGATATAAGGTCCTCCTAGGCTCAAAGATGCTGACTGAATGACAAATACAGGTATATCTAAGTGTAACAAGCAATGGTATAATTATAGTCCAAGCAGCTCACACGACTGCAATGTGGCTTGGTGCAGGATTGATGCAAGGTCTTCCATCCCATCTGGAAGTGGATTTATTGCCTTCAGAGCATCTGATAATGATCCAGCCAGCACTGTGAAATTAACCCTGTTTCTTAACATAGTCTATTTGAGGCTGTAAAAAAGTCTCAGAGTATCTCCTCAGCTAAAGATGTTTAACAAAGTCTGTATAAGGCTGGGTTCACACTGCTGCGGCTACGAGAACCGGATGTGATTCGCACCGCAGTGCAAATCACATCCGATCTCTGTGCGATGCGAGTTCAGCCATACAGATAGTATGGCTGAATTCGCATCGCACCCGCCCCAAACTCGCACAGGACCCTTTTTTTGGTCTGCAGCAGAATCGAATCGTATGGGTGTTCACACCATGCGATCCGATTCCTGTCCGAGTTTGCAGATCGCACTGCAATATGCGAACTGATCTGGGGGTGTCATTAACATTTCACTGACACTCCCAGCAGTTCGCATAGGGCAGTGTGAACTGCCGCCGGGAGGCATGCGATGCGGGAACCCGCCGCGGATTTGCGGTGTTCCCGCATCACCGCAATGTGAACCCAGCCTTAGAGTTATAGAGTAATGGTGTTGGTGTACAAGAGAATTAATAATTATATAAAATACCGTGATTGGTAATATTATTGGTACTCACCAAAGGTTGAGACCTCATATGATACAAGAGGTCAAATGCACTCATTTACCCAGAATCTCATATGTTGTTTGGACGAGTTGCTCTGTTAACGCTCTCTCTTTTTCCAACCTTCTCAACCAATTAGCACGAATCAACACTTTATTTATTTTGCAGGAAAGTGAATTCCTGGATCAGAAGAATTACTAACCAGCAGTATCTGCACCAGCAATCAAGATATATGCTGTCCAGTAATTTTTTTGATCTGCAAATTCAATTCCCTGCAAAAGAAATAGAGGTGATTTGTGCTAATTGGTTGGGAAGGTTGGAAAAAGAGGAGGGTTCATGGAGTCACTCGTCCAAACAACACATTAGAGTCTGGGTAAATGAGCACATTTGACCTCTACTATCGTATGAGGTCTCAACCTTTGGTGAGCAGCAATTTTACACATTTAGTGGAAGTGGCTGAGCACATGGTGAAACACAAGTTTGGAGTTGAAGATTTGAGTTATTTAATTTACACATTGGACTGATTCATTCAGGCACTTGGGTGTAATTATTCATTGGAATTATTTTTTTTTTTTGATTTATTTTGCGGTGTGATGGAAAGTTTTATTTATTAGTATTTTAGTAAGTGAGTGAAATTCATATAGATGCTGGCTGCTCCTCACATTTTTGTAAATATTTTATTATATTTTTTCATGTGACAACACTAAAGAAATGACACTTTGCTACAATGTAGTGTACAGCTTGTATAACAGTGTCAATTTGTTGTCCCCTCAAAATAACAGCCATTAATGTCTAAACCACGACAACAAATATGAGTACACCCCTTAGTGAAAATGTCCAAATTGGGCCCAATTACGAATTTTTCCTCCCAGGTGTCATGTGACTCGTTTTTGTTACAAGGTCTCAGGTGTAAATGGGAAGCAGGTATGTTCAATTTGGTGTTATCACTCTCACTCTCTCATACTGGTCACTGGAAGTTCAACATGGCATCTCATAGCAAAGAACTCTGAGGATCTGAAAAAAATAATTGTTGCTCTACATAAAGGTGGCCTAGGCTATAAGAAGATTGCTGAAGCTGAGCGGGCTAAGACCATACAGAGGTTTAACAGGACAGGTTCCACTCAGAACAGGCCTCGCTATGGTCGACCAAAGAATTTTTTTTTTTTCAAAATTCAAGATCTAAGTAGTCAAACAGAGTTGTAAGTCCTGTATTTCACTATATAAAGTGACTTTACTGTTATAAATACGTGTAAAATGCAAAACTCCGGTGGGTGTAACAACATGTCTGCTTTACCCCTTCTTTGGTGTCTTTTTATGAAGCAGTGAAATCTATTCACTGCTTCATTCTCCGGCATTCACAGAGGAAATCTTTCTCCTCTGTATGCCAGTTTATAAAGCGGAGTAGACCGCTTCACCCTTGGAGGAGTGAAGCGATCTACAAACGCTTCTAACACTGGAGAACGGCCCCTAATACTGGAATCTCGTGAGACTTTACGAGATTACAGTACTAGAAATTCACCGATACACAGAGATGTCAATTTATTAAGCAGTGATAAATTATCACAGCTCAATACACTGACACACGGTGCGATTAATGTTAGTAAAATAAAGAGTCCCCCTACATAATATATACACACACAGACATTATATATACATGTATATATACACACATTATATATATATACATATACACATTATATATATATATATATATATATATATATGTATATATATCTATATACATAAATATGACAGGGGGACATGGTTACAGTGTTGGGGGGGTCTGAATGAGGCATAAGGAAGTTAATTATCTTCCTCTTTCCTCCTCAGATTCCCCCCCATTTTCTCTTCTCACTCCCCGGTTCTCCACCTCTGAGCTGGTGAATCGGGGAGTGTGAATTCTGACACAGATCGCCAGTGAAGCGCTGAGATCGCAGCTTCATAAACTGGCCGTTACTGTGTCATTCAATTAGGATTCTCAGTGTGTGGAGATAATCGGCGGGAGAACAAGTTCAAACACTTCTCCCCTGATTATCTCTGGTTTATAAACTGTTTATGGGCTGTGATCAGTGGCGATCCTCTGGATCTTCACTGATCACTGCTTCATAAACAGACACTTTAGTGTATCCTTACTGTGGACGAGTGTGGGGTGTAGCAAGATGGCGGCAACGGAACGTCACTTCCGTAGCAAACTGCGATGGGTTACCGAATATGTCGTTACACCGCTGAGAGGACCCGAGAGCCGCCGAGATACACAGGACTCTGTATCTTGGCGGCGCCATTTTTAAACTTCAAGACT
This sequence comes from Lithobates pipiens, assembly GCF_037356315.1. Taxonomy (NCBI): domain Eukaryota; kingdom Metazoa; phylum Chordata; class Amphibia; order Anura; family Ranidae; genus Lithobates; species Lithobates pipiens. The sequence goes on from NW_027507764.1 coordinate 161,573,595, forward strand.
GCAATGACAAGGCTGCAAATGACACTGGACAAGGCTGCAGATGGATGGGCAAGGCTGCAGATAGACACTGATAAGGCTGCATTGATGGGCATTTAAATGTGTTTTTTCTTTAAACTTCCCTCCTAAAAGTTTTTTTTCCTTAAAATTCCCTCCTAAACTTGGGGTGTGTGTTATATGCCGTCTCTTGTTATATGCCGATAAATACGGTAATGTATGGAAGGTAGGGCCCGAAAGTGACTCAAGCCCAGGGTCCCCACCACCCTAACACCTGCCCTGGTTGACGGCACTGGGGAGCTAGAGTTCATTGAGGGAACCATGAATGCCAACATGTACTGTGACATATTGAAGCAGAGCATGACCCCCTCCCTTTGGAGACTGGGCCACAGGGCAGTATTCCAACATGGTAATGACCCCAAACCCACCTCCAAGATGACCACTGCCTTGCTAAAGAAGCTGAGGGTAAAAGTGATGGACTGGCCAGGCATGTCTCCAGACCTAAACCCTATTGAGCATCTGTAGGGCATCCTCAAATGGAAAGTGGAGGATCGCAAGGTCTCTAACATCCGCCAGCTCAGTGATGCCATCACGGAGGAGTGGAAGAGGACTCCAGTGATAACATGTGAAGCAAGTGTTAAGGCAGTGCTGGAAAATAATGGTGGCCATACAAAATATTGACACTTTGGCCCAATTTAGACATTTTCACTTAGGGGTGTACTCACTTTTGTTGCCAGCGGTTTAGACATTAATGGCTGTGTGTTGAGTTATTTTGAGGGGACAGCAAATTTACACTGTTATACAAGCTGTACACTCACTACTTTACATTGTAGCAAAGTGTCATTTCTTCAGTGCTATCACATGAAAAGGTACAATAAAATATTTACAAATATGTGAAGGGTGTACTCACTTTTGTAAGATACTGTGCATTAGATTATTTTTATTTGATTTTATTGATTCATTTTAGTCTTTAACACTTAATGGTCAAGGTTGCGCGGAGACACGTATATTATTATTATTATTATTATTATTATTATTATTATTATTATTAATACTACAACAGTTTTTGTCTATTACCACCTCTTTTAGCACTTGCTTACTGTGGTGGTGGAAGTGAACAAAAGGGTGAGAATGAGAATAAACATATAGGCCTGTTTCATTTACTGGTACCGCCTCTTCAATGTGTTTACTGTGGTAGCGGGGCCCCTGATAACTGGGTGTTAATGTGGCACCTCCATGGTAATGTTACTTTATTCAGGTAGATGTGCAGATCAAAAATAATAAAATGGAGACCTTAGTCCAAGCAGCTAAATTACTAAATAAATAATGTAATTTGAAAATGACCTAAAAGTTATATCTCCTGCCTATAAATTTACATGTAAGAAGCCCTCATTGCAGAAAAGCCTTTATTGCAAAAAATAAGTCTTAAAAAAACACAATTTCTTGGAAAACATTTCAAACTTGAGCTTTCTTTTGAAAAATAGTTCAGTGAGTTTGACAAACCTTGATGATGCTCCATGACTTTTCTTTTCAGTTGCCCTTTCCGTTTTTTTCCCTTTTTCATCCTGATCCGGCATTATCAGACCTTAGTTCATTGACCTGAAATTGTGAGTCCTAAATAAAAATATAAACAGATAAAAAAATAAATATCCATTTAAATCGTACATCTAAGATTGTTATAACAGTTCAAGCTTACCTGTGAAAGTTTTAAAGTGACCCTGTTCCCAGATAATGCACACTAAAGTATTTACATATTCTGAACAAACAGTATCTATAAGCATTGTGCAGATGTGAATTTCACAACACAAGCATTGTAGTTTTTTTTTTTTTAAACAATCAAATCTTGGTGGGGGGGGGAGGGGGGGGGCAGGGGGATTTTAGATTGAAATACTATGTTGCAACCACCAAAGCTGGATTTGGCACACGATCGTGGCATGGTCCCATTGACTAATTCTTTAATACCACCCACGTATGCCATACATCAGCAGCAGCTGGTGGTCTTACACACACTCCTGGCTGCAACTGCATGTAACTCTGACAAGTTGACTGGCAGCTGTCATATGGGAGCGACTGGGTAGCTGTACAGTCACTTTATTACTTGCACACACATCAGAAACATTCACCCCTTTCCACTTTTTTCATACTCCTGACACATTTCCTGGGCTCTACAGACCTGGCAGCAGCATGGTAAGTACCACTGGGTAATGAGGAGAGGGGGACCAGAAAACATCCATATGCTGATCTACCCTAGCTAGTAAGAATCTGGAAACAATATGATAAAACATCACTTTCAGTTTCTGCTGTCATTTTCCTCTTCCGTTGGCCAGGGATGAAGCTAATGGAGTGTGATCTCTATGAGCTTTAGTGAAGGGCAAGCGAGACACCAGGGGTCTACAAGACTGATTAAATAGTATCGGTCATAAAAAAGTATCACATAGGGGACTTTTTGTCCCAGTGTGATATGGAAAAAAAGTGGACAAAAGTAGTTACACTCAAGCACTTAAACCCCCCAAAAAATGTTGAATCCCCCACATCCACATACAGTAAATGCATATATGAACATAGACATACACATCTGGGCATCTACACATTAAAACGTCAATTTGGTTACACTTGTTACATATTGCTGAGCACGCTGCAGTAAGCAAAATAATTATAGGCTAATTTTTCATGTTTAAAGCCTCATACACACGATCGGATTGTTGGCCAACAGAGCGTCAGTCTTTTGTCTGAAGGGTGTGTGCCAGGAACTTGTCTTGCATACTAACAGCACACAATTGTCGGCCAACAGTGATGCACTATGTGGAATTTCAGCTCTTAGCCCTTGTACACACGATCGGACATTCCAACAACCAAATCCGTCGGATTTTGTCCGAAACTGTTGCATACACACGGTCGGACAAAGTTGTCGGAAAATCCGACGTGATGACGTTAATTCGTTACGACGGGACTGTTGACGCTAGTAGCCAATAGCTTTGGTGTAGGAATTTGATCTGAGCATGCGTGGCACTTTGTCCGATCGGAATTCTCTACACATGATCGGAGTATGTCCGATCGGAGCATTTTGTTGGAAAATTTTACCAACAAGTTGGAAAACTTGGTCCGTCGAAATTTTACCAACAAGTTGGAAAACTTGGTCCGTCTGATACTCCGACGGAAACAGTCCGATGGAGACCACACACAGTCGGAATATCCAACAAAACGGTCCGATTGGATACATTCCACACGGTCCGAATCTCCGACCGTGTGTACAAGGGCTTAAATGCCACCCTTTAGGCACCTTCTGCTAATGTCCTGTTTGGCAGTCTGAGAATCTCAATATGTAACTTGACAGTTTTTCTCTGTTATTTGGCAGTTGTGATAGTTTCTCTCTCCGTACAACTACAGTCTGGGCAGTCTCTATCTCAAACATATTTTTGAGCAGTATCTTTTTAATGTATGTATATGTATGAATGTGAGTTATGGACCTTAGATTGTAAGCTCCTTGACGGCAGGGACTCATGTGAATGTATACCATATGTATAGTGCTGTGTAAATTGACTGCGCTAGATAAGTACCTAAAAGAAATAAATACATTTAAAAAATAATGCCACACTCACTTTCTCTAAAGAGGCACTCTTCCTTTAAAGCAAAATTCTAGAATTTTTTTTTAATTACCCCCATGATTGTTACCGCTCGTTCTTTTACAATTGGCAATCATTTACAGTGTCCCTTTTTCGTTACTTGTGCAGCATTGATTACTCACTGTGTTCTCCTTTTAACAGTGCACCCATCTGGACTGTGGGTGTATGAAGCCTGCTGGGTCTCTCTTCCGGGATTAGGTGCATGCTGCCTACCCAGCATGCACCTCCCAATCTCACGCGTGTGCAGTGTGTCCTCCTGGCAACAAACAAAGCACTGCAATGCCACTATGCATTCCCTATTTAAAAATGGTACCAATCTCCACCTAGTATTACGTCATTTCCTGTTTTCAAATAACACAATGCTAGCAGCGAGAGATTCCAAATGACTCCTGGGGTTGATGACACAGCAATCCTAGGAGCTGATGCATCTGCAGGAAATGACGTACCTCACCGCGACAAGGTAGGGCGGAAGTCAACAGGAAAACCAAAGGAGAAAGGTACTAAACAATGAGAAAAAATTTAAAATATATCCAAAAACGCGGGGGGTTGGGGGGGAGTGTGACCTTTTGAACAAGGCCAAGTTGTGTTTTTGCCTGGAAATCCCCTTTCACTTCACAGTCTGGGCCAGTCTCTTCAGCTAGAGTCCTGTATGACCCTATGGTTTTCCCACTGGTGGCTAGGGGTTCCTTGAGCATTTGGCTGTGGCACCAATGACACCGAGGGATCCATTGGGAAATGATCCACTGACCAATGATCTCTTTTAGTTGTTTGTAAAGGAGGCGTTCTTCCCATGGACATTTAGTGTAACAGTGGCATTCTTTCAACTGACTAATAAGGTAAGCAGACATTTAACCCACTGACCTCCGGTGTTATGTAATAGGGAATCCTTATTACCACCAACAACCATTGTAAGGGACCCACTAACTACCAATTTAAAGGGGCACTTCAACCACTGACCACAAACACCAATGTAATAGGGACACTACTCCCACTAACCATCATGGTAACAGGATCACCTCACCTACTGACCACCATGGTAGGAAAGGGAGCAATTCTCCAACTGATCTATAAAGAAAAGGGGCATTGCTATTACCACCAAACCATACTATACAGTTTTTACTGACAGTTAATTTATAGAGAAGGGAGATTTAATATCAAAATGTACACCTTACTAATCATGTTAATGTTCTGTGAGCTGTAGATAAAAATACTGTACATGTAAGCAGGAGTTCCCTGAGACCTGAAATGACTTCAAGGGCTCTCCTAGGGGAGAATGGTTGAGCAAAGTTGCTGTGATCAGTTTTTCTCTCTCTCTGTGCTGCAGTCTAACAGTCTCTCTCAGTAGCTGGGTGGTCTGGTGAGTCTCTCGCTTTGCAGTTTAGCAGTCCATCTTTATTACTCAGTAGTCCAGGCAGCTTCTTTATCTCTGTGAAGTGTCAATTTCAACAGTCTTTCTTTCTGTAACTCAGCCTGGACTCTCAAGTTTCCATAACTTAAGAGTTGCACTCTAAGTCTCTCTCTTTAATTGGGTAGTCTGAGCAATCTCTCACTAGTCAGGACAGTCATTCACTCTGTAACTCGGCCCCGTTCACACCTGAGGGATTTAAAGCATTGTTTGAAGTACTTCAATTCCCAAAACTTGTATTTCCATTATATTTAGTGGTGTCCATTCACACCTAAGTATAATGTTGCTGGAACCTCATTGCTCCAAAAAGTACATGAGCTTATTCTGAAGTAGAGTCGCACATTTTGGACCCAACAGGCTTTAATGGGAGAGCCTGAAAAGAGCATGCAAAGGCATGCAAAATGCACTTCCTTGCCTAATAACTCATTTTCTATTGGCTAAAAATAATATTTAAAAAATGCTTAAAGCCCGACTTCCCCCAAAAGCATGTACACTAAGCAGCCGGATGTGGAGCCGCAAGAAGTCACAGTTGGCTGCCCACAGTTATGATGCCGGCGCCAGCACTGGAAAGCAGTGAAGAAACCCAGTCGGGAGAGCATGGTGCTGGGTCCCTGGACAGATAAGTGGATGTTTTTTAAAAGTCAGCAGCGACAGTTTTTGTCACCGCTGACTTTTAATTTTCACATATGGGACTGAAGAACTGCTTTAAGGCTGAAAAGACCCTCACAAATTACACAACACTTTACATTTATGGTATATTCACATCAGTTGCTGCCCTCAAGAAGCTTACAGTCTAAGGTCCCTACCACACATACTAAGGCCAACTTAGAGAGGTAAATCACTATAAAAACGACGCTATCCCCTATCTACTGCTGTATCATATCACCCCTAGTGTGATCAGACTATTATTCAAATATATGTAGCACTATCCTAGGTAGGTGCTAGAAGAGAGTATAGTTTTGGGTCTTTCTGCTTATCAGGAAGATTGTTGGGCAAATTTGGAGTGCTCTCTGCATATCAGGGAGCAGGATCTTTTGGTGAGGTCTGCTCCTGGTGCTCAGGTGAAGCTCAGCTTGTCTGAACATTTCATACTGGCCTAATAAAGAGACATATTGGGCAGTGGGAAGAAACCTGACAAGTGAGGGCACAGGCATTGTTACAGTCCTGGCTATTGGCAGATGAAAATGCATCGTTGCATGTTGGGTGACTGTATAGATGCCAAGGGCACATGTGCTTGGAGTCTTTGGCTGGAGAGCGAGGTCCTGGATGGAGAGGGGAGGCTGCTCCTCCCATGCAGAGGTTGTCATGCGACCTTGGGTAGTCGACCTAAGGGTCTGAAAGTCGGAGAGAAGTTGCACCCAGAGGTCCTGCAGAGCTGAATGGAAGGGAGACACCAGGAAGGATCTGATTCTGCCTACTGTGCGTACAGATCTGTGTCATGAGGCCTGTCCTGTGGGGGCCAACCCTTCAGCTAGAAGAGTCAGAGGATGGGTGTCAGTCAAGGGGATGCTAGATAGTGTCCTGAAGATAAAGTAGTTGCATCAAGTTTGCTGCTAGAGAAAGCAAGAAGACTTAATTCTTCCATACAAGTGACAGTATGGTAAAAGCAGTGTGTCTGCTTCCACAAGTAATTTGGTGAGGCCAAGTGAGAGTTGTCCTTATCTACTGTGAATAGTTCAGTTGGAGTATCCCACTATTCCCTTCTCCCATCCAAGCTCCACAATAAATATAAAAAAAATAAAAAATACCCTGGACTGGTTTTTGAGTAACGAGCAAATGGGAGTAAATGGGAGTAAGGAGGGATAAGTGAAAAACCCCCAGCAACTGTCTGTAATCAGAGGGTAATCAGAGGGAGGCATAAAAAGTCAACATACAGCAAGCCCTGAGATTGCACCAGGCTGAACAGTCGAGTCAGGACCGACACTAATAAAGCATTGTATCTGGATGCTGTGGGACAGCACTGAGAAATTCAAGTGTTATTGGATCTATGGGCTTTTAAAATAAAAATGATTTTATATTTTTTGGTGGCCTGCATGACTGTATTAAAGGAAGGAGAGGAAGATGCACACTTACAAACATCACAAGAAACAGATCACAGCTTTTTAAAGTGTTTTATGCATCATCATGAGGAAGTGGCCAGTGTAGTGCCACGAAACACGTTAACACGTGTTTTATACTATTCTGTGAGCAATAAATTTTGAATCAAGAAGAATGAAGAATCTATTTCCCAGCTTCTCCTCCACATTTGGGTATAAGTTGACACACACCTAAGTAGGTCAATCTATCTGGTGAGTGAGGGGTGAAGGTGGAGGATAGCCCCATGGTAACGAACAGTGGAAGAGAGGGCACATTGAATGATCAGTTTATTTTCAAATCAGAACATTAAAAGTGGCCATTTGCAGTTTTATGATTTCTGAGTAGCACGGTGCACTTTTTGGAGAAAATTATGCACTTTATTTGTTTCTTTAATTGTACTTTATATATATTGGTATATAGGCACATATGCATTTGCATAGAACATTCAATTTATATATGGACAGGTGTTTTATAGGATATTTATTTTTATGATATTAAATGTATGTATATTTTTAAATGAATTAGAAAATTTATTTGAGAACATATGAATTTTTTTGCTGAAATGCTGTGTATATATTTTAACAACTTATACAGAAGCCATTACCTACCAGCATGACAGAAATAGTACCACTGGACTGGCATAGGGCCAATGTGGTGCCTATTTTTAAAAAAGGGAACAAAGTCTTTATCAAGTAACTATAGACCTTTTGGTTTAACTTCTATAGTCGGGAAGATACTGGAGAGTTTAATAAAAGACCACATAGATGGGTTCTTGCTGGAAAAAAATATTTTAAGCAACAGACAGCATGGATTCATGAAAGACAGAGGTTGTCAGACAAACCTGATTTCTTTTTATGAGGAGGTAAGTAAAACCTTGGACAGAGGGGTGGCGGTCGACGTGGTATACTTGGATTTTGCAAAAGCATTTGACACAGTTCTCCACACACGGCTCATGTGTAAGGTAAAGTCTACAGGTTTGGAAATATCAGTTTGTAAATGGATAGAAAACTGGCTAAAAGACAGAATACAGAGTCGTGGTTAATGATTCTTACTCTGAATGGTCTAAGGTTATCAGTGGTGTACCCCAAGGTTCAGTGTTGGGAGTGGGACCCTTACTTTTTAATACCTTTATAAATGATATTGGGTCTGGGATTAAAAGTAACATTTCTGTCTTTGCGGATGACACCAAGCTATGCAGTGGAATAATGTCCTTATAGAACGCCTCCAATTTACAAGCCGACCTCAATGCTCTGTCTAATTGGGCGATTATGTGGCAGATGAGGTTTAATGTTGATAAATGTAAAGTTATTTACCTGGGTGCTAAGAATATGCATACATCATACATACTGGGGGGGGGGGGGGGATACAACTGGGGGGATCCATAGTGGAGAAGGATCTGGGGGTTTTGGTAGATCATAAGCTCAATAATAGCATGCAATGCCAAGCTGTGGTTTCCAAACCAAGCAAAGTCCTTTCTTGTATTAAGAGCGGTATGGACTCAAGAGAGTCATTTTGCTCCTGTACAAATCATTAGTAAGACCTCATCTCGAATATGCAGTTCAGTTTTGGGCATCAGTTCTCAAAAAGGATATTAGGGAACTGGAGAAAGTGCAGAGAAGGGCAACCAAACTGATAAGAGGCATGGAGGAACTCAGCTATGAGGAAAGATTAGAGGAACTGAATTTATTCACTCTTGAGAAGAGGAGATTAGGGAGGGATATGATCAACATGTATAAATATATAAGGGGTCCATATAGTGAACTTGGTGTTGAGTTATTCACTTTATGGTCAACACTGAGTACAAGGAGGCACTCTTTACATCTAGAGGAAAAGAGATTTCATCTCCAAATATGGAAAGGTTTCTTTACAGTAAGAGCTGTGAAAATGTGGAATAGACTCCCTGCAGAGGTGGTTTTGGCCATCTCAGTAGAGTGCTTTAAGAAAGGCCTGGATTCTTTCTTTAAATGTACATAATATAACTGGGTACTGATATTTATAGGTAAAGTTGATCCAGGGAAAATCTGATTGTCTCTCTAGGATCAGAAAGGATTTTTTTCCCCTGCTGTAGCAAATTGGATCCTGCTTTTCTGTGGGCGGGGGGGGGGGGGGGTCACCTTCCTCTGGATCAACTGTGGGTATAGGATTGGGTACATGGGATTGTATGATATATTCTTTTTTTTTATGGTTGAACTAGATGGACTTGTGTTTTCTTTCAACCTAACTATAACTATCTTCATATGCGTATTTTAAAATGGTAACATCAGTTCCAGCCAAACTTGCTGCTTTTTTCAAAAGCTTATCAAAATATGTAGAAAGTATAATGTTTTTGTATACTACTTGACCAAAGTCAGAATGTATTTGAATATTGAAGCTATTAAGAATGTACCTGACTTGACTTGTATATAGCAATGTAAACCTACATGCTGGATAACTGTGCTCAATCACATAGCATCCCTAAAGTGACACTAAACTGGTATTCAACTATATATTCCTAACTCAAAAAAGTTACTAAAAATATCTAATGCCCTCAATCTCATCTCAGTCTCAAAGTTCCTCTTTTCTTTTCTTTCTCTTTTTTTTTTGCTGCTATGATCTGAGTTCCTTTTAGAGGGTGGCCAAGTTCATTCTTCATGGTCCCACTGTGTGTAGCTACCCTCTCTTGCGTGATCCTAATGCCGCGTACACACGATCAAACAAGCGGGTGGAAAAGTCCGGCAAACTGAAGTCCGCCGGACAATCCCCCCGTGTGTAGCCTCCGGCATACTTTTTTGACCCGACAGTACGGCGGACTTAGAAAGTAGTTTTGCACTCCAATCAATCCGGCCGTGTGTGTGCCAGTCCGCCGTACTTTTGAAATGAGCGGACTTTTCCCGCCCGGAGAAAAGTCCGCTCATTTCGAGCGGGTCTCCAGGTAGGCGGGGCCCGCGAAGGAGACGTTGCAGGCCCCGCCACCTGGTATGGACTTAAAGGGGAACCCCAACGCCGAAAAAAAATCGGCGTGGGGGTCCCCCCAGGTCCACATCAGACCCTTGTCCGAGCACGCTACCCAGCCGTCCAGGAAAGGGGGGCGAGCGCCCCCCCTCCTGAGCCGTACCAGGCAGCGTGCCCTCAACATGGGGGGTGCCTTGGGGAAGGGGGGGGCCGCGCCCCCCCCACCCCAAAGCATCTTGTCCCCATGTTGATGAGGACAAGGGCTTCTTCCCGACAACCCTGGCCGTTGGTTGTCGGGTCTGCGGGTGGGGGGCTTATCGGAATCCGGGAGCCCCCCTTAATAAGGGGGCCCCCGGATACCGGCCACCCACCCTATGTGAATGAGTATGGGGTACAATGTACCCCTACCCATTCACCTGTAAAATAAAGTACAAAAAAAAACACAACACACAAGATAAAATAGTTTATTGCACAGCTCCGGGGGTCTTCCGTCTTCGGGGGTCTTCTCGACAGACTCCTCCGCTATCTTCTTCTAGCTCTTTTGCTAGCGAAGGAGCCCGGCTTTCTTCCTCGCCGCGGCCTCTTCTTCCGACTTCGGGGGTCTTGTCCCCCTCTTCGGTTCTTCTGCCGGGCCACCGCGCCTTCTTATAGCTCTTTTACAGGCGGTGGCCCAGTCTTCTATCGCCGCCGCCGCCGCCTTCCGTTCTTCTTCTTCTCCTCCTTCTTCTCCCTCTTCTCCTGGAGATGTTGACTCGACGCTCTCTCCGGCTGCAATGCCAGGGACGCGCTGCGCGGCGACTTATATAGGGACAAGGGGTGGGGTCACCGGTTGATGTCACATGGGTTGATGTCACATGGCGACAGTCTCAGCATCCTCCGGGACTGTGACATCGTAAGGAGGCGGGGGGTCACCATGTGACATCAACCCATGTGACATCAACCGATGACCCCGCCCCTTGTCCCTATATAAGTCGCCGCGCAGCGCGTCCCTGGCATTGCGGCTGGAGAGAGCGTTGAGTCAACATCTCCAGGAGAAGAAGGAGAAGGAGAAGAAGAAGAAGAACTGGACTTTCCTCCGCGTGTGTGGGCGAGTCCGTTCATTTCAAAAGTAGGGCGGTAGGACTTAGTACGCCGCATTAGTCCGCTGAAAAAGTGCCGTGTGTGGGCAAGTAGCCCGTTCAGAAAGTCCGACCGACAGTCTGGCGGGGAGTCCGCCAGACTAAGTCCGTCGGATAGTCCGCTACATGTGTACGCGGCATAAGATGGACTAAGAACAATAGACTATGGGAGTTGTAGTCAGTGTTCATTCTGACTTGAAATTTTGATTTCGCTTTGGTCATAGTCTTTTGACTAAAATGCCATTTTTGTTTTAGTTGTATTTTAGTCATCTGAGTTGTTTTAGTCTTTGTCGTATTTAAAAAAAAAAAAAAAAACTGCGCTACAATGAACATGAGAAAAAGCAGTGACACTCAAACAAAGTTTACAAAATGGTGGACAAATAGTGTAGCACTAATGAAATTCAGTAGAATTATCAAGAAATGTATCAAAAAACACAATAAAGATGTTTAAATAATACATTGTATATTTAAACATCTTAGTCATATTTTAGTCAACTAAAATCTCTAGTATGTTTTAGTCAAATATACTCTTAGCCCTTGTACACACGGTCGGACATTCCAATAACAAAATCCGTCTCATTTTTTCAGACGGATTTTGTCCGAAACTGGTGTTGCGTACACACAGTCATTCAGAACGTGATGACGTTCATTTGTTAAGACGACACTACGTTCAGGCTAGTAGCCAATAGCTTTGGTCTCGTAATTTGATCTGAGCATGCGTGGCACTCTGTCCGATCGGAATTCTCTACAAACGATCGGACAAAGTCCGATGGGATCATGTTGTCGGAAAATTTTATATCCAGCTCTCAAACTTTGTTGGTCGGACATTCCGACGGAAAATGTCCGATGGAGCCCACACACAGTCGGATTATCCGACAACGCGGTCCGATCGGACATTTTCAGTCGGAATTTCCGACCGTGTGTACAAGGGCTAATGGGTTTAGTTAGATTGTAATGCATTATTGAAGCATTTCTCTAGAATTGCCAAACTCATTGTATACTCCAGGAGTAAAAAATCGAATAACATGTTATTATTTATGGTATGGAACATGCACTACAGACACAAATTTAGCTACTGTGATAGATAACGTCTTTATAAAATGAGTTTCATAAACAAACAAAAAATATTGCCTTTTGACAAACAGAAGTGCAATTTTAAAATATAAAAAAAAATTAAAAAAAACTCTAAATTCTATTGGCCGTGTTGCCATTGTACATATTACCTGACCATATTACCAACAATAAATATTAAGAGAAAAAATAAGAAAAGCCTTTTTCTTCTTTTATTTTTTTTTTTCAGAAGCTTAGAAGATGCCCCCTACTTATTCTTATGTGCTAGTGCAGTGTTAATTTTGATGCCAAATTTATATTCAGTTTTGTTTATTGTTTGTTTGTTTTTTGTCGTATTTTAGTTATCTGAATTGTTTTAGTTGTATTTTAGTCATCTGAATTGTTTTAATTGTATTTTAGTAGACTAAAATAGTGTTAATTTTGTTGATGAAAATATTTTCATAGACAAACTTACACTGGTTGTAGTGTGTATATTGGGAGCTCACAGAGGTTGCTAGAAAGAAAAAAAAATGACAGGCCCACTAGGTAGGAGATGTGTATCGATTTTTAGAATAAGGATATCATTTAGTGTCACTTTAAAGGAAGGTGATCTGGTGACTTGAGTTCACTAGAGACAGAAAAAAACAAAACATAGTGGGTGTTTCAGCCCAGTGACATCCACTCAGAACGGAAATGTTTGTTCTGGGTGGCCTGGAGTTACAGCGAACATTACAGTGAACAGTTTCTTGACACGAAGGGCGCTTTCCGCGCCTTTCTCTCTACTTGTCCTTCAGTGAAATGGACATGTAATCAGAATTTCAACTAAATACACATTGATATCACACGGTCATTGTAGGGTGAGGCAAATAGCACAGGATAAGAGCCATGTAAACGTATTATAAACACAAGCACAGACATAGCTAACAAATTACAAAATATTTGCTCACCGGAGTTTACATATCCAGGAAAACGCCTTAACTTCCACTAAGTTGAAATAGTTGGCATTGCAAAGAACTATTACAAATATGATAAACTAATTATCAGAGCTTAATCACAGCTTTATTGTAGGTATTAATAATTCAGATATCAAATCCTGACACCAGCAAAGTGTTTGCTGCCGGATGCCAAGTCTGCTGTAAGTATAACAAGCCTAATTAATAGCTTCTATAATATTTATGTCGCTGTTATGAAGCTTATGTTCATTTTTCAGTTTTGCAGTAGTTATCCTTTATGCCATAGTAAAAGGAGAGGCACAAGCAGGAGCGGACTGACAACTCATGTGGCTCTGCAATTGGAGATTATGGGGCCACACAGTATACACACAGCTTATACAATCACACAGTATACACATACATGTACATACAGTATACACAGACATGTTTCTATTGGCTGAGAAGGTACTGGAGAGGTGGGGCAGCTATAATCTCAGGATTTTTAGACCAAAAGGATGTCAGTAAGGGACATTTCAGAGACAGATGTAAAAAAAAAACACAGATTTTTACATACTGTCCCTGGTTTTACTGAGGCTGGCAGCCCTGATGGGGCCCCCTAGTGTCCCAGGGCCCTCGGGCAGTGCCCGAGTGACCAAATGATCAGTCCGCCCCTGGGCACAAGCCTGTCTAACATAAAAATTTGGACTGTAAGCTCCTGAACAGGTGAACTGCTGCAGAGTGCAAATGTACATCCTCATCTTAAGTAGCTCACCATTCTGTTGCTAAATTCCTACACCCTGTACACAAGGCTAAATTCCTACGTCAACATGATATTTACACTGTAGGGTACATTGAGGAGGCTGGCGTGCCACCGTAGGTGGTCACAGCATACAGAGCAAGCTGCGAGGGACTGGTTGCAGCACCGGAGGAAGTTTGCTGGAGTAGGGTTGCCACTTTTTCTTCAAGTCAAACCCAAACACTTTAGTGGCGCACAGCAATTTTTTTTTAATAGTATAAACTAAATATATATTTTTCAATTGAAGAGGAAGTAAATCCTGATGAGTTGACTTCTTCTTTGTCTCCCTGCAAAGGTAAAGCATAATGGGCTACTATGCATCACATAGTAGCCCATTATGTGTCACTTACGTGACACAGGAGCCAGCGATGTCACCGCTGTCCCCTGTAGTACGGAGCGTCCATCTTCTTACGGATATCGCTGCTCCGGCCACTCACAGTGCCAGAGCAGCAATGACGACACTCCCGCGCATGTGCACGGAGCCGCCACTAACGGCATATCGATAGTGCACAAGAGTCTCCCTTTACAACAGAGTTCCCCCTTTACATCTGAAATTGCAGACTTCCCTTTTTACACTGTAAGGGGGGCTCTGCAGACTCTGATGTAAGGGAGAACTCAGGGTACTCTAACATAAGGGATGCTCTGGGAACCCTGATTTATGGGGGAACACTGAGAACTCTGATGCACGGAGAGGACTTTTGGTGTAAAGGGGAACTCGGATGTAAGGTGTAATCTGAGAACCCTGATTTACATTAGTGTACTCACTCAGAGACAGAAGAGAGAAGGGGGGGCTTCAGTCACAGACAGGAATGGATGGTAAGCTCACTCACCCCTTGGCAGTCAGCACCTCTCATCTAGATGTATCTGAGGCTGCAGGACTTCAAATTTCTGGCCCCCACTTTCCTTTCATGAGGCACAGTGCCAGGGATTAGAGTGTGGGCAGACACAGAGAGGTAGAGGAGCAGATTGAGCCCTCTCTTCTCTCCCAGTGTGGGGGGAGGGGTGGGTGCTAGTGCTGGCTTTGGGCAGTGTGAAAGAGTATGTAACAGACACTCTCGGCTTAGACAACTGCAGCTAGCAACTCTGCTGGGAAGATTAAGCAGGTGAAACCGCGCTATGGAATGGGTTCTGGCCAGCAGGAATATATATAGGTGTTAATTTATACCTGTAACCTTGTATTTTGTATGATTTTTTTATGATGTTTATTGGTTACAATTCTACTTTCTAATTCTTTATCCTAAAAAGTTTTATTAGGAGTTTTCTCTGATTTTATGAGGTTGCTGCCACCCTAGTATACACAGGCTGAATTGACAACCTGCTTTCATGGAATGGTTCTTAATTATAGGTTACTGGCGCTACCTCCAACCACCTTATTCCAATACCACTATTTATTTCCTCAAACTTTTATGTCTATTACCTCAACCTGTCCCCAGGGACTACGTGCATTGAACCCGTGTTCCGTGTTTTAATTCAGCACCACCCCACTTATCCAACACCTCAAACTCAAACCAAAAGTGATTAAGCACCACTTTATATCTCCTCTACTAGGTGAGCTGATACCACTTATTCTACATATAATTTCATTAGTACTTCAAATCAAAAAATGTAAGTATAAGTGAAAAAGTGATAAATGATTAATAAAAACCTCTACCGCAAAAAAACCAAAACCAAAAAATTTTTTTAAAAATCCAAACAAAAAAGACAAAAATACACAAAAAACCCCAAAAAAAGGTAAAAAAAACAGAAAAAAACCCCAAAAAAAGGGGGGGAAAAAGGACTTCCAGGTGTTATATAGTGCAAACACTTCCTAACTGGGAAGCAAAACTACCTTCAATTTTTGTACAAATTACTTGTGCTAATTATTAAATATCCCAAATACCCTACATTAGTAAATGTGAAAAATATAACGAAATATATAAAAAGTCCGATTACATCCAGTGATATATATACCAATCCAAAACCATATAAAATTGTGAAAGGATCAATAAGGCAAATATATATACAAAATAACCAGTGTATGTATCATAAAAATATTTCAGTCCACAGTGAGTCTTCTATAGCCGTATCAATGTGCCATTACACCTCTTCAAAATACAGGAAAGGTGACTTTCGTGAGAGTGCCTGCGCTTTATTAGTGACTTTCGTGCTTGTTCCCCCTCAAGGATCCCCACTCACCAGATCCATTCACCCCCTAAGGGGTTATACGCCCACACTCTGCTGGGAAGCCATAGTCCAGTCTGAATAATGTGTCCGGGTTTCAGGCAGTTTGAAACCCAGACACATGATTCCAAACCCAAACTGTCCGGGTGAATCCCAGACAGGAGGCAACCCTATGCTGGAGCAGGTAGTGAAGTCAGTATTTACCTCTTGATTATAGACTAAACAAACAACCAGAGTCCAGAGTTGGGGGGGGGGGGGCCCACTGCAAAATTAGATTTTTTTTTCCTGTTGGGCTTTGTATGTGATGTATGCTGTGAATCGTTTAAAATAGATGTTGGGGGAGTGTTGGAATGGGGCCTGGGTTTTAGTTTTTAGAGACAAATTTTACCATCATATAGAGTATTTGTAAATATAAATTCTCTCTGTTTATCTATTGCTTTCTTTTCCAATTATTTTTTTATGCCAGATTTTGTGTATGCATACAATACAAATGCAGAAAATACAGCAAATGCTGGAGCAGACAATCTATATGTGTAAAATAAGAGTAATAAAGCACATTGAAAACAGACAATATTGTAGTCCATGAGCAGCACTACTAAAACTTGAACTTAGAGTCCATGAGTCCATATAATGGTGGCAGCTATCCTCAGAGAAAGCCTGCCTTGTCAAACGAAGCAAAGGAGGGAAAGACAAGAAGCGCCACCTGAGTGTAGTATTAGTGGAAAGACAGGAAGACCATCGAACCTAGTCTGCCGGAAAGTCCGGTCGTGTGTCCATGGCATAAGTGTAATCTTAAATGTGATTTTTTATATTTTTAAAATTGCAGCTTTTACTCACCCAAAAGTGGAATTCTCGCTTATACACTCCCAACCCTCCCGGTGCCACATTTTGGGAAGGGGGAGAACGGGAACCTGTTTTTGACAGGTCCCTTTCCCCACTTCCGGAGACGCAGCCCGATCTCCCGGAAAGTTCGGCCTCCCTCCTCCTTCTCTCATCAGCGGGCCAATTACAAAGCACAGCTTGCTTCGTGCATGTGCAGTAGGGAACCAGGAGTGGTGGTGGCAGCACCCAGGAGATAATCTGAAGATCGGCCGGGGTGCCGACATTGCGGGCTCCCTGGACAGGTAAGTGCCCTAATATTAAAAAGTCAGCAGCTACAGTATTTGTACCTGCTGACTTAAAAAAAAATTCACCCAGGCTGGACCTCCTCTTTAATATAATACTTGGCGATCCTGCCATAAAGTTCCTTGCTCAGGTGCTTACTGTAATAGAGTGACAATGCTCTGCCTATGCTTCCCAATTGTGTTGCTGATTTTCACCCTGTCACGCACATGCTTCCAATGAAGACTAAAGGCGGATGTTCCAACGCACATTACACAGACGTGGTTTATTGTTGCCACAATCAGGAAAACTACCCTGGGAAATGCCATGTAGCTGCTACTGGAGTGCATATAGACAAGAGGCAGGACATCAGCTGCAAAGAGTATGCAGGAAATCTGCAACAATGAGATGCAATCAAGGGTAAAATAAGTATGAAAGCTAAATATTTAAATATTAAAATTAGCCATTTTTTTTATGATACTCAGACTTCAGAAAACTAAATGTTGTTAGGGTTCATAGTTTCATAGTTAGTAAGGTTGAATAAAGACACCAGTCCATCCAGTTCAACCTGAGTGAGTGTCTACAATTGTCCCTATCCCAGTACATTGTACACTCACGTCGGTCCTTACCCTTAAGGAGGGTTTATATCTACTTTAAAACTGTATGTGCTTACAAAACGGCACAACAATATCATACATACCATCTATCTAGAAGCATGTTGCTTAATTTATTAGGTTTAAGAAATAATGAAACAAACCTTTGTTTTTTATGGGCACATGTAACATCCCAAATGTTTTCTTTCTCTCTGTATTATTTGGCTGTATGTGCTGCAGTAGATTGTTGTACTATAATAGCTACTGATAATTTTAGTTAAAGTTGAACTCAAGCCAAAAATATTTTTTGTGTTCTGGAAGACTGATAAAAGGCATGCTCAAGGAGCAGAGTGGTTCAGGGGATTGTGGGATGGGATTACCCAACCCATCTAATACAATATACCAAATAAGGAAGAACTATATTTCGCCATTAAGCGTTGACCTATAACACTTCATTATTAGGTGTATTAAATAACCAATATTACTTCCCAACATCTGCATTTAAGAAAAAGAAGAATCCCTTCTGGATCCTATCTACTCTCTCCTGGATTGCAGACTTCCCATAGATGGCACACCCATTTGTTGGTCAACATACATATCTGTACAGTCAGCAAAACAACCCAATTTATGGAAAATCCAGGTTCTCACAAAGTGATTCATCACATACAGTGCCTTGCGAAAGTATTCGGCCGCCTTGAACTTTTCAACCTTTTGCCACATTTCAGGCTTCAAACATAAAGATATAAAATTTTAATTCTTTGTGAAGAATCACCAACAAGTGGGACACAATTGTGAAGTGGAACGAAATCTATTGGATAATTTAAACTTTTTTAGCAAATAAAAAACTGAAAAGTGGTGCATGCAAAATTATTCGGCCCCTTTACTTTCAGTGCAGAAAACTCACTCCAGAAGTTCAGCGAGGATCTCTGAATGATCCAATGTTGTCCTAAATGACTGATGGTGATAAATAGAATCCACCTGTGTGTAATCAAGTCTCTGTATAAATGCACCTGCTCTGTGATAGTCTCAGGGTTCTGTTGAAAGCGCAAAGAGAGCCTCATGAAGACCAAGGAACACACCAGGCAGGTCCGTAATACTGTTGTGGAGAAGTTTAAAGCCAGATTTGGATACAAAAATATTTCCCAAGCTTTAAACATCCCAAGGAGCACTGTGCAAGCGATCATTTTGAAATGGAAGGAGTATCCAACCACTGCAAATCTACCAAGACCTGGCCGTCCCGCTAAACTTTCAGCTCAGACAAGGAGAAGACTGATCAGAGATGCAGCCAAGAGGCCCATGATCACTCTGGATGAACTGCAGAGAACTACAGCTGAGGTGGGAGAGTCTGTCCATAGGACAACAATCAGTCGTACACTGCACAAATCTGGCCTTTATGGAAGAGTGGCAAGAAGAAAGCCATTTCTCAAAGATATCCATAAAAAGTCTCGTCTAAAGTTTGCCACAAGCCACCTGGGAGACACACCAAACATGTGGAAGAAGGTGCTCTGGTCAGATGAAACCAAAATCAAACTTTTTGCCCACAATGCAAAATGATATGTTTGGCGTAAAAGCAACACAGCTCATCACCCTCAACACACCATCCCCACTGTCAAACATGGTGGTGGCAGCATCATGGTTTGGGCCTGCTTTTCTTCAGCAGGGACAGGGAAGATGGTTAAAATTGAGGGGAAGATGGATGCAGCCAAATACAGGACCATTCTGGATGAAAACATGTTGGAGTCTGCAAAAGACCTGAAACTGGAACGGAGATTTATCTTCCAACAAGACAATGATCCCAAACATACAGCAAAATCTACAAAGGAATGGTTCACAAATAAACTTATCCAGGTGTTAGAATGGCCAAGTCAAAGTCCAGACCTGAATCCAATCGAGAATCTGTGGAAAGAGCTGAAAACTGCTGTTCACAAACTCTCTCCATCCAACCTCACTGAGCTCGAGCTGTTTTGCAAGGAAGAATGGGCAAGAATTTCAGTCTATCCATGTGCAAAACTGATAGAGACATACCCCAAGCGACTTGCAGCTGTAATCGCAGCAAAAGGTGGCTCTACAAAGTATTAACGCAAGGGGGCCGAATAATTTTGCACGCCCCACTTTTCATTTATTTATTAGTTTAAAAAGTTTCAGAAATCCAATAGATTTCGTTCCACTTCACAATTGTGTCCCACTTGTTGGTGATTCTTCTCAAAAAATAAAAATGTTATATCTTTATGTTTGAAGCCTGAAATGTGGCAAAAGGTTGAAAAGTTCAAGGGGGCCGAATACTTTCGCAAGGCACTGTGCATAGGATCTTACAGCTGCAGTCGTAGGTAGGTTGGATTGTTGGTTATTTCAGGCTGCCCAGGTTGAAAGGGGTTTAATCTTTTTTTACACTTTCCCAGGCATTTTCTGGGCTGTACCCTCCACCCTGTGCTGTATATAAAGAGAGGAGTGGGTCTGCTCGGTGTGTCTGCAAGCTGGATGGGAGGCCAAGATTGAGAATGTAGTCACCAGCAATACCTGAACTGCAATTTAGGAACCCTTCCCATGTAAGGACTCTATCTCTTAAGGACTCTCACCTTTGGGAGATATGTAGCGGGCAGCCTGAGTCTAGTTAGTCAGGAATGATCTGCATTGCATTATTGGACTGTATACCCGAGTTGTCCAGTAAAGACTGTCCAACTAACTGTTGCCTGAAGTTATTTAAAGGGGTGCAAGGAGGTACATGGCGTATCTAGAAGAACAGGGCCTGTAAAGCACACACAGGATGAAGAAGAAGGAAGAGAAGGTCAAACAAAGGGTTAAATCAGCTGAGGAGTTAGCGGGAAGAGTATCATTTTTACAGGTAGCCATTGACTTATGGAAATGCAATAGCAGCCAGGCAGGGAGAAGTGGTACCAGGCATGGGTGACAGCCAGGTCCTCCGGTAGCAAGGGGTTGGTGCTCTAACTTTCTCCCTAGCAATTGGTTCCCCAAAAGCAATCTGGACTGAACCTGCAGTTCAGAGACCCCATAAACATACTGTATGGTATGGGAGAGTTGAATAAGTTAAATGAAGTGCACACATGAGGACCACGCTTAGTGAACGGAGGGACCTCATTCTGTCAATAGAAGTGGGGTGGCAGAAGAAAGCTGGACTGGTGGAGTGGGACACAGGCTCTGCGGGGCCCCACTTTAAATGCTACTATCTGGAAGGCAAGGTGTGCAGAGATATGGGACAGAGTGCTTCACTGTAAGAATCAGCATATCGTTACACAGCTCCACAAGGTGTACTTCTCACTTATAATCCAGGGTACTGCCTAATATTGATTTTCACACAAACCGCCTGGTTCCGGGCTTTGGTGAGCGTGTACATCTAAGAGGTAGGCCCTGCCCATAAGCCAATCTCAATTTTGCAGTAATCACATTTTTTGTCACCCTACTTCTTAATCACTTCAGACCGGCCACCGTCAAATGATGGCGGATTGGTGCTGCTCTCTTTCCGGGATGACGTCATATGACGGCACCCCAGAATGGCCATGCTCCTAGGACACAGCGCGACCCCTGATCTCGGTAAAGAGCCGCTGATGGGGCTCTTTACCCATGTGGTCGGTTGTGTCCAACATGTAAATGCGGAAGTGCTGTTTATTATCTCACCTCGCCTCAAACTGACAGAGTGTGTGGCGAGGAGAGCTGAACAGCGGCATCTCCTCACAGGGGAGACCAGTACAGGTAATCAAGGCACTGATTATCAGTGCCCTGATTACAGTAAAGCCCCAGCAGTGCCCGTCAGTGACACTATTCAGTGACCCCAATCAGTGCCCATTAGTGATGCCAGTCAGTTCTGCCTTTCAGTGCCCATAAGTGCCTGCTCATTAGTGCTGCCCATCAGTACCCATCAGTGCCTGCTATTGGTGCCCACCAGTGGCACCTATCAGTGCCCATCAGTTCATCAGTGCCACATATCAGTGCCCATCAGTGCAGCATATTAGTGCACCCTCTCAGTACCGCCTCATTAGTGCCCATAAGTGCCACCTAATCAGTGCAGCCTATCAGTGCACATCATTAAAGGAGAAAAATTACTTATTTACAAAATTTACTGACAGAAACTAAGAAAAACTTTTTTTTTTCAAAAGTTTTCAGTCCTTTTTCTTTATTTTTTTGTAAAAAACAAAACAAAACAAAAAACAGCAGTGATTAAATGCCACTAAAAGAAAGCTTCATCTGTGTTAAAAAAATTATAAAAATGTAATTTGGGTACAGTGTTGCATGACTGTCATTCAAAGTGTAAGAGCGCTGAAAGCTAAAAATTGGCCTGGGCAAGAAGGGGGTGAAAGTGTCCAGTAGGCAAGTGGTTAAATTAATAAATTACCTACAGTTTTTTTTATCTATAAGCTTTCATTGAATTTTTAGCCTGAAAATCTTGAAGTACAAAATTCTAAATACACAGTTAAAATACATATGTGTCAACTGTCTCACCTGCCAAGAAAAATTGTAATCTTGTTTAGCTTTCTAAGGCAGATATCTGTGCCAAAAACTGTACAAAGTCCTCACTATTTACATTTCTCCACTGCAGACAAAACAATATAGCTTAGTCCAGGCAGTGGTTGGATAGAGAAGAAACAGGAGTTTACTGGTGGGAGCCTCTCTGTTCTCTCTCCTCCAATTAGCAAGCTCGGTTTCTCGGATTCATAGCATTATACAATGCAAAAAAGGCTCATTGACTAACTGCTGCCCCTTCCTCTCCCCTTCAGCACTTCTATTCTATTTCAGCATGGCTGGTGATAAAGACTCCCCAAGATGCTGTGTCCGTGCTTCCTCATTCTCCTTCAGCTAGGAGGAGTTTGTAGGAGGGGTGGAGGACACAGCCACACCCCAGCCCCGTTCACCAACTCTGACTGCCTCGGGAGATGGCGCGGATCCCAGAGGGACAACCTAAACTGATTAGGGAGAGGGGCGCCTCTGGGTGTAGATGTTTCAAAAAGTATTTATTTTCAATATAAAAGCATAAGATTTTGCACTCACATTTAGTAGGCAAAAAATAGGCATTAAACACAGAGGGTCGTCTGGTATATCTGATTATGGGACGTCAGCCAGTAATCCGGTCCACATCTGTCATCTTTAGTGTTCCTGTTCCTTTCACATGGGGTCCACTACAGGTGTTTTTACCGGCTTATGGTGGACACAAGATGTGCGGTCTTTGGAACGAGGCTTGGGAGGCAGAGATGACCAGGGCGCGGAGCTGTGACGTCCGAGGGTATGCGACGTGTTTCTTGAGCGTGCGGGTCGGGGTTGTCGTACGACCGCGCTCTTTCATCAGGCAAAATCAGACTTGTCTGTGTTTAATGCCTATTTTTTGCCTACTAAATGTGAGTGCAAAATCTTATGCTTTTATATTGAAAATAAATACTTTTTGAAACATCTACACCCAGAGGCGCCCCTCTCTCTCTCTTTTTTCTCCTTTATCTACAGCATTCCAAGAGCCCAAGTTTCAGCTCTTTTAGGTGGCAGCCCTGCATGTGGATTCATCCCCCCCCCCCTTCCTCTATTTATGAACTAAAGAACGTTCTATTTTTTATTTTTATTGTTATCTATTCCTGGACTTGACAAAGTAGTGCATCCCCTGCACTCACTGCTACATGTAATCTCACAGACTCCTTCTTTTTCTACCTAGTGGGAACCTAATACTTTTGACTTGCGCCAAATACTTGTCTAAACTGATTAGGTGACAGGGAAGAGGTACAGACAGCCTCCCCAACACCGCTAGGATCTCTGCTAACCCAATTGACTTGGCCAAGCATTTTTATAAAGCTGCAAGGACAGGGAAAGTGCAGGGGCCCCCTATGCACCTGGGGCCCGCTCATTAAGACAGATCTGTGGGTGTTCCAATCAGCTTCTAACTTCAGCTTGTTCAATTAAGCATTGACAAAAAAAATAAAAAATGGAAGCTGATTGTTTTCTATGTAGAGCTGCATCAGATTTTGCACTCAGTTTTAGTAAATTAACCCCTATATGTGTATATTGTTACCTATCCTTGTGTGATCTGACAAATGTGCAAGTTACCTTAAAACTAAATAAAATAATTGAAAATAAAGGTAAAAAAAGAGTTTGAACTTTTATTTAACCGCTTAAGCCTCGGACCATTTGGCTGGTCAAAGACCAGACCACTTTTTGCGATTTGGCACTGCGTCACTTTAACTGACAATTGCGCGGTCGTGCACCGTGGCTCCCAAACAAAATTGACATCCTTTTTTCCCACAAATAGAGCTTTCTTTAGGTATTTGATCACCTTTGCGGTTTTTATTTTTTTACGCTATAAACAAAAAAGAGCAACAATTTATTTTTATACAATTTTTTACTAATGCTATAATAAATATCCCCCAAAATATTCTTCTACATATTTTTGGTAAAAAAAATCACAATAAGCATTTATTGATTGGTTTGCGCAAAAGGTATAGCATCTACAAAATAGGGGATGGTTTATGGCATTTTTTTTTTAGTAGTAATGGCGGCGATCAGCGATTTTTATCATGCCTGCGATATTATGGCGGACACTTCGGACAATTTTGACACGTTTTTGGCACCATTGGCATTGATACAGCGATCAGTGCGATTAAAATTGCATTGATTACTGTAAAAATGCCACTGGCAGTGAAGGGGTTAACACTAGGGGGAAGTGAAGGGGTTAATGTGTATCCTAGTACATGTTCTAACTGAAGGGGGGATGGGACTGTACAGGGAAACTAACAGATCGCTGTTCATACTCTGTATGAACAGACGATCTGTCAGTTCACTCCTCAGAGAACCAGAAACTGTGTGCTCCCGGTTCTCCATGTGTCCCGAGTGATCACGGGAGCCCGGCGGTGATCGAGACCGCCGGGCACTCACACCCTAGTGGCCGTTTATGTTACCGATGTAACATAACAGTGATTCACACAGCTGAGCCATGTTGCCGCAGTACAACTGTGGCGGCTGGTCGGCTAGCAGTTAAAAAGCACAATTTACATAGGAAAGTAATGTATGAATTAGGGCCATAACTGCGGGCTTCATTCATACATCAAAGGAGAGTGGGTCACACCAACAGCTCAGTACAAAGAAAACAGCTTCTGCCAGCACTCTTGATATAGAGTGGGGCGTCATTCTCCCTCAGTACAACACTGCCCAAGGCGGGGCCTCTCCTGTCTCTGCTTCAGTCTGGCACCAGCTAATAAACAAACATACAGTTGTGCTCATGAGTTTACAGAATTTATGATTTATTGGCCATTTATTGGCCATTTTTCAGAGAATATGAATGATAACACAAAAACTTTTCTTACACTCATGGTTAGTGTTTGGCTGAAGCCATTTATTATCAATCAACTGTGTTTACTCTTTTTAAGTCATAATGGCAACAGAAACTACCCAAATGGCCCTGATCAAAAGTTTACATACTTCGGTTCTTAATACCATGTATTGCCCCCTTTAACATCAATGACAGCTTGAAGTCTTTTGTGGTATTTGTGGATGAGGCTCTTTATCTTCTCAGATGGTAAAGCTGCCCATTCCTCTTGGCAAAAAGCCTCCAGTTCCTGTAAATTCTTGGGCTATTTTGCATGAACTGCACGTTTGAGATCTCCCCAGAGTGGCTCAATGATATTGAGGTCAGGAGACTGAGATGGCCACTCCAGAACCTTCACTTTGTTCTGCTGTAGCCAATGACAGGTCGACTTGGTCTTGTGTTTTGGATCATTGTCATGTTGGAATATCCAAGTATGTCCCGTGAGCAGCTTCCTGGCTGATGAATGCAAATGTTCCTCCAGTATTTTTTGATAACATACTGCTTTCATCTTGTCATCAATTTTGACCAAATTTTGTAGCTCACACATCCCCAAAACATCAGCGATCCACCTCCGTGTTTCAAAGTAGGAATGGTGTAACTTTTTCATCATAGGTCTTGTTGACTCCTCTCCAAATGTAGTGTTTATGTTTGTGGCGAAAAAGCTCGATTTTGGTCTCATCACTCCAAATGACTTTGTGCCAGAAGGTTTGAGGCTTGTCTCTGTGCTGTTTGGCGTATTGTAAGTGGGATACTTTGTGGCATTTGTATAGTAATGGCTTTCTTCTGGCGACTCGACCATGCAGCCCATCTTTCTTCAAATGCCTCCTTATTGTGCATCTTGAAACAGCCACACCACGTTTTCAGAGGGTTCTGTATTTCACCTGAAGTTATTTGTGGGTTTTTCTTTGCATCCTGAACAATTTTGCTGGTAGTTGTGGCTGAAATTTTAGTTGGTCTACCTGACCGTGGTTTGGTTTCAACAGAACCCCTCGTTTTCCACTTCTTGATTAGAGTTTGAACACTGCTGATTGGCATTCTCAATTCCTTGGTTATCTTTTATATCCCTTTCCTGTTTTATACAGTTCAACTACCTTTTCCTGCAGATCCTTTGACAATTCTCTTTCCCCATGACTCAGAATCCAGAAATGTCAGTGCAGCACTGGATGAAAAATGCGAGGGCCTGTCAGGAGTCCAGAAACTCATTGACCTTTTATACACACACACTAATTACAAGCAAACAGATCAGTTATCATTATGATTTAAAAAGAGTAAACGTAGTTGATTTATAATAAACGGCTTCAGCCAAACACTAACCAAGAGTGAAAGAAAAGTTTTTGTGTTATTATTCACATTCTCTGAAAAATGGCTAAGAAATTATAAATTCTGCCAGGGTATGTAAACTTTTGAGCACAAATATATATATATGATATTCTAGAAAAAGTCCCCCCCCCCAATCCTAATTATTAACAAAAATTTAAAAACAAAATGATATCATTTAAGCTGTGCTGTCAAGAGTCAATCTACAAAATCTTTAGCATATATATTTATACAAGTAAGGTGATCACATTCACATTTGAATCCAATGTATAATAGAAATAAAATACCCATCAAAAATGTCTGATAGGTAATGTGTAATTCTATTTTCATTTTTTAAAATTTATATGACATTTCACATCTAGAGATTTACTGAAAAATGAAAAATGCAATAAGGAAAGTGAAGTAAAGCATCAGGATTCAGACACAATCTTGCTACCTCAGGTATTACTTCTTACAACTAGGTCCTACACTAGAATTACTAAATACACTAATATACTACTGTATATATCAGTGTTTGAGTTTAGACTTTTGAGAGAGCCCAGAGAGGTGCTCTGAGGACACAAATAATACAGGCTTGCCGGAGAAGGAAATCAGTAGTGATTGGACAAAGTTTTCCAACCTTTTCAATCACTTCTATTAAAGACGGGGCTTTGCTTCCTCATGTCAGAACCTCCAGCAAGCAGAACAGTGAGTAACACCGTACTGTAATTGCAACACTAAATTTCAGTCCAACTCTAGCAGTTAGAGGCAGAAGTGTCTTAGAGCTCACACTGCATATATACAGTGGGGAAAATAATTATTTGATCCCCTGCAGATTTTGCAAGTTTGCCCACTTACAAAGAAATTAAGGGTTTATAATTTTTTATCCTATGTATATTTGAAATGATAGAGGCAGAATATCAACCAAAAATCCAGAAAAAACCTGATACAAATGTTATAAACTGAGTTGCAGTTCAGTGAGTAAAATAAGTATTTGATCCCCAAGCAAAACCTGACATAGAACCTGTTGGAGAAACCCTTTCACATATCTCAAAGGGGATTTTGGTCCACTATTCTTTACAGATCTTCTCTAAATCCTTAAGGTTTCTTGGTTGTCGCTTGGCAACTCGAAGTTTCAGTTCTCTTCATAAGGTCTGGAGACTGTCTAGGCCACTCCATAACCTTAATGTGCTTCTTCTTGAGCCACTCCTCTGTTGCCTTGGCGGTTTATATTGGGTCATTGTCATGCTGGAAGACCCATCCACGACCCAAGGTTCTCATCCAAGATTTTACAATACATGGTCCGTCCATTGGCCCCTCAATGCAGCAAAGTCGGCATGTACATTTAGCAGAGAAACAGCCCTAAAGCAAAATGTTTCCTCCATGCTTAACTGTAGGGATGATGTTCTTAGAGTCATAGTCAGCATTTTTCTTCCTCCAAACATGGCCAGTCAAGTTAATGCCAAGAGCTCAATTTTGATCTCATCTGACCACAGCACTTTCTCCCAATCCTTCTTTGAATCATTTAGATGTTCAGTGGCAAACTTCAGATGGGCCTGTACATGTGCCGTCTTGAGGAGGGGGACCTTGTGGGCGCTGCAGGATTCCAATCCATGGTGGCGTATTGTGTTACCAATGGTTTGTTTGGTGACTGTGGTCCCAACTGCCTTGAGATCATTTACAAGCTCCTCCCGTGTAGTTGTAGGCTAAAACCCCACTTTTCTCATAATCATCCTTACCCCATGAGGCGAAATCTTACATGGAGCTCCAGACCAAGGGTAATTGATGGGTATTTTGTATGTTATACATTTGCGAATAATTGCTCCAACACATAACAAGTTGTCATTAGGAGCAGCTTCTTAGCTTGGGGATCAAATACCTATTTTACTCACTGAACTGCAACTCAATTTATAACATTTGTATCGTGTTTTTTCTGGATTTTTGGTTGATATTCTGTCTCTATCATTTAAAATAAACTTATGATAAAAAATTATAGACTCTTAATTTATTTGTAAGTGGGCAAACATACAAAATCTGCAGGGGATCAAATAATTATTTTTCCCACTGTATATCTATGAAGCTGTGGGTAAAGAAGTGCCTAGGGACACTCATATACCAGAAAGTGCATTTCTGTTTTTCTGGTCAAATTTCAAAGAACTGCTTAAGGACAATAACATTTCTAGATGTTCCCTATATCATAGCAAATATTCACTTTTTTTTAGATCAGTTCCATATTAATTCAATTAACTGAAATATGATTGTTGCCCCTGGTTACTGCATTTTCCTTAGCATTCTGTTCTTTGCAGTGTCTCTTTGAACAAACCTACCAGTGTGACGTCGGGGTTTATATGGTGTGATGTAAGCATTGAGTCCCGTACACAAACATATTTCACATGCTTTGTTCTGTTATTGTATTTGCTGGCAAACTCCCCATTGAATGGAGACGGAAGTGTAAACACGGTACTGTCACTTTCTCCGTCACAAACTATTTATTTAAGGTGGGATAAATCATTTGAAAGGAAAGCTTTGTTTGTTGAAGGTGGACCAAAGAGATTATCTGGAAAAGAAGATGCCGGAAGTGGATCATTCACAGTTATCTATAGCTTAACTCACCCAACACACCTGCTAATTGTCAAAAAGGTAAATATGTGACATAGTTATAAAGTGGTTATAAACTCATATATGAAATATGAACTGCCTATAGTGTGTACTTGTTTCAATTAGGAACAGTAAGTGTTATTTCTGCCTGCTGCTTCCTTTTTCTACTATCAGCATGAATCACTTCTGATAAGTTTTCCTGACACCAAGAGAAAAAAGGCAACAGGGGAGGGACCTCCAGATGACTAATAGGCTCAGCTCTGTTCCTGTGTGAAGGGGGGGGGGGGGGTGGGGTTGACCCTTCCCTCCAATCAGCTCTCAGAGCTCCCCTCACTGAGCTCTGCAGAGTGTAGCTTTCCACCCCCTTTTTTTGACTACTCATGCAAGCTTTATAGACTCTGCACTTAGAATGGATGTAGAGAAGAGAAGACTGCAGATAAACATGTACTACGTATGTGGTAGGATTTGTGCACAACCACTTTAATATGTCAGCTCTCTGAGGGTAAAAATTCTAACTGCTGGTGGAACAGGATTCATGGTTAGAAGAAATTATTGCAGGCAAAAGCTAATTTTCCCAAACCTCGGAAACAGAACATTGTCTGGGTCAGACTTTATGTTTTTCTGATGGACCAAAAATGAAGGCACATGATTTTGTCGTAATGCAGACATAGGTAGGAGGAATTGGTTAATCACTTTAGCAGCAGACAGAAATGATACTATTGTCCACACTGATCCCACATTTAGATGTTTAGATTTTCAGAGCACAAGTCGCATGACATGTCAAAGTCAATGGTTCCCTATGAGAGCCGTCTTAACTGGTCTGACTTGTGTTGGTCCGACTTTGAAAAGGCTTCCTGCACTACTTTGGTCCCACTTGGGCATGATTTCAGCCCATTGATTTGAACGGAAGTCGGGATCATCATCTCAATTGATCCAACTTGTGACATGCGATTTGTGGCATTTGCAGAGCAGACACGGACACAGCCTCTACTCCATGGGCCCTTAGATCCAACCCCCCCAGACATAAGGGGACAGATCCCCTTCTCTTTGTTTAAGTGCATCGTATTGGAGATAGGCGGGTATAAACGGACACAAGTCTGTTTACATTTGCCACTCTATAGAGGTGAAAGGAGGGTCCGACTAGGTCCGGCTGAAAAACGGACAGGTGGACCCAATCGGACTGATCATGTGAAAGGGGCCTAAGGTTGCTTTCACACTAATGCACTGCGGTTTACCTGCACCTCAACTTACCTCAATCTTCTCTTGTTCCTCAGGATTCCTGCAGGTATCACTGGCTGCTGCTGTCCCCCAGGCGGGTATGGCTGGTGGCTGCTGCTGGCTGTCCTCCAGGGCTGGGACTACAGGCTACAGCAAACATTTCGGCTCACTGATTAGTTGCTAGAGGTTACATCAAATGATTTCTGCTAGTTAATTGGTTGCTAGAGATTACTGTACAGTATTACTACTCACTGATTGGTTGTTAGAGGTTACAGCAAATCATCTCCTCACTACAGGGGGGCATGATATACATATGAATGCCGCCTTTATTTACATATCAATGCCGCCAGCCGCAGCTATTTACTTATGAATGCCGGTTATTTACATGTAAACACAGGGTCTACAGGTGAGTCACCTGTACACAACAATAAGGCAGAGCTGGACAGTATTAGTACCAGAACTTCACACTGAGATATTGGGACACAGCACAGGACTAAAACTTCAAAGGACAAGGGAATTTAGGACAAGCTGTGAGAGGGGAAAGAAGACCTGCACAACACAGGATCGATACAGGACTCATTTAAGTATTTAGGGGGGAGAACAACAACTTGAAGGTTTTTTATCCTAATGCACAGAAAGCATTAAAGTGGTTGAAAAGTTAAAACCTTTTTTACTTTAATGCATTCTCTGCATTAAAGTAAAAAAAAAAAAAAAGATCATGTATTCTTTGCTCCGCCTACTTTTCTCCCTAAACACCCACCTGACTCCTGGATCGATCCAGCGCCATGCCTTCTCTTTCCTCTCTTCCTGCATTTACAGAAATATTGGCTGCAGCAGAAGACATTGGCTCCTGCTTCTGTCAATTAAACCCCGTGAGAAGAAAGCGTAGGGCGAGGCCAAACAGCACTGTGTGTGTCAATAGATGCAGACAGCCAGGCTTGGGAGCAAGCCCACAGGTGCGCCACTATAGAAAGCCACTTCTTATGGAGGACGCATCGAGAAGAGGAGAAGTAGAGATGGGGGGGGGGTGAGGGACCCCAGTAGAGGAGGTTTGGGGCATCTCTGTGCAATGCAATTGCATAGAGTAGGTAAGTATAACATGTAAGAAATTGTCACTTCATTCAAATCTATGGGGTCTATCTATAAAAAAAAATTGTGGACAGATGTCAAAAGCTTTTGCCCAGCCATCGTGAATTATGACCATATTTTGCCTAATATGTTGATTACCGTCTTGTTAGCACCATCTGGTGGTCTTAATATGGTACTTTTCTGATTGCAGAATCTCAGGAAAAATATTGCATTGTGGAATAGATGGAGATGACGATCATAGGAAACCAACATATTAAAAGTATGATCAAAGCTTTTTTGGCCATATTTCTGATCTGGGACACAGGGGTGCCGTTACTTTTTCTCCCCTGTGACCCAGAGTCAGCTTTTAGTAGGCTATTGCCCGCTTAGACCCCATACACACTATACAACTTTTGTTGTCTGATTTCCTTTAGATTTACCAAAACCAAATAGTACAAATTGAAACTCCTAAGGTTTGACCTCATATTATATGATTTTGGTAAATCTGAAGGAAAAAAATATACAGAAAATTGTATAGTGTGTATCCAGCAACAGGCTCTATTCACACCAATGCGTTTTTTTCATGCTTTTCATTTGCAAAAACACAGGACTTTTTTTTTAACATGGGTTCTATGGAACACGTTCACATCAATGCATTTTTGTGCCTCTGCGTTTTTGGAAAGGGTCAGGGACTTTTTTTAAAGCAAAACGGTGATTTTTTTTGCTTTTTTTGATTCAATAGGCTTGTTCAATAGACAATTGAAAAGCTGCAGAAAAGCGTGTAGTGCGTTTGTACCAAGTTTTTAACCTTGATTTGGCCACGATTTGCATTTTTAAATCTGCCCAACAACAAATCCCCCCCCCCCCCCCAAAAAAAGCATTAAAAAAACTATGAATTAATTATAAATGCGGTAAAATTGCAGTTAAAAAAAAAATGTGGAAAGCACAGCAAAAAGCACCGCAGAGACGCTCAAAACCAACATGCATAGATGAGAATCAAGCCTAAAGCCCCAGATTGTTGGCCAACAAAACCATGGACTTTTGTCTGAAAGGGCGTTGGCCCAAACTTGTCTTGCATACAAACAGCAAGGAATTGTCTGCCAACAATTACGAAAGTAGTGACGTACTACGTGGTTTTTCAGCTCTTTAGTGCCACCCTTTGGGCTCCTTCTGCTAATTTTGTGTTAGTAGAAGTTTGGTGAGTGTTGTTTTCATTTTGCACTTTTCATTTTGCGCTTTTCATTTCACGCTTTTCAGTTCGTTTCTGAATGGCCGTTCGTCAACCAGCCATGTTGCGGAATCGGAGGAGATAACGTGTTATTTATTACTGGCTTTGGAGTTATTGCTTTGACATTTTTTTGGTTGAATAATGATTTGATTTGGTATATTTTCTATATTTTTGGATGCATAGAATGCCCTTTTTGGTTAAGTTCTATTGGCAGATAGCATGTCTGAGTTACCTCTGTTCATGTTTCCACAAACGAGTTCTGGGCAGATCACTTTGATTGATCAGTAAAGACTTCCTCCACATCTCTGTGCCTAAGAAGACCCAGCGTGGTGGTCGAGCTTTCTCCCACCAGGGTGCCGTGCTGTGGAATAGCCTTCCTGCCGAGCTCCAGGAGGCCCCCTACCATCCTGGTCTTTCGCAGGAAATTGAAGACTTGGCTCTTCACACAAGCCTTTTCTATGTAGCCTTTCTGGTTCCATTTTTCATACTGCTTTCCTGTTGCTGTCTCCTCCTAGTGCCTGGGTTTCTCCAGGGACTCCTCCAAGTGCGTCGGGACCATTCGGGGTAAAACCGCACGATATAAAGGTACCTCCCAACTCAACTCATGTCTAATTTTATTTGTTTCCTTTTTTTAATGCACAACCAAAAAATAGTAGAGAATAATACTTGGTTATGTGTTTTACTTCAAATGACAATTTGGCCCCTTTCACACATGCTGATGGTATGTCCGTATTTCATCCATCCGTTTGCGGATGAAATACGGACATCCATTCATCTCTATGGGATAGCGGGTGTCTGCGGATGAGCATCCGCAGACACCCGCTATTGTCCGCCTCCGCAAATGTCCGATTCTGCAGACGGAGGAAAATCCTATTTTTCTGTCCGTCTGCAGAGCGGATCGGATGAACACGGACACACGGTCCGTGCTCGTCCGATCCCCATAGAGGAGAGCGGAGAGCTGACAGGGCGGTCCCCGCACAGTGTGCGGAGACCGCCCTGTCCGCAGCCGGCTCAGCGGGGACAACGGAGCGATCCCCGCTGAGCGAGCGGATCATCACGGGGCGGATCTTTACTGATCCGCCCCGTGTGAAAGGGGCCTTTGGGAGTAGGCGGTTACATTAAAAAAAAATACAATGTAAAATTAACAAGGGACACCAACATAGTTGTATCTTTGATCTTAAAAACTACAGGCTAATGGTGTTGTGGTAACATTCCCCGAATAAAAAATAAAAAAAAAAGCATAATAATATTATTCTTGCTATCACTAGAAAAAAAAAGCCTTTGAAAATTTATTTGCAGTAACTCCATCAGTATCACCAGCAAAGCAGCTTCATTATTATCCCATTAAACTAGAACTTTGAGAGTCTGAACCAAGACCCATCACAAAAAGGTGGAAGCAAGCGGACTATCTCGGTACAATTTAAACAGTTACAAAAGAATTTTAACAAACAAATTTAAAATTTATCAACATTTTATTAATACAAAAATAACATCAAGATAATTCCATAAAATTTACAGAAGGTGTGGTATTAATACTAGTTTTGCAGATTAACCACTTCATCAGGAAATGCATCTGAAAAAGATATATGTATAAAAATTCCATAAAGGGACTCTGACCGGGTACCTGTGGGGCCCTGTTCTGGTGCAGTTTTTGATCTGCAATGTTTTATTTTCTCCCTTTTCCCACTACATTTTTTTTTCAGAATTTTTTTTTTCATTGTTCTTATTGATAATCTATATGTCTTATTGTTATGGAATTTTTATATTTATATATTATACATATATCTTTTTCAGATGCATTTCCTGATGAAGCGATTAATCTGCAAAACTAGTAGAAATACCACACCTTCTGTAAATTTAATGGAATTATCTTGATGTTATTTTTGTATTAATAAAATGTTGATACATTTTAAATCTGTTTATTAAAATTCTTTTGTAACTGTTTAAATTGTACAGAGATAGTCAGCTTGCTCCCCCTTTTTTTTTGATGGGTCTTGGTTGGGGTCCAGAATCTCAAACTTCTAGTCTATTCAATTTGGATGATGGTACTGATGGTAACAGTGGTTATGTATTTTATTGCACAATGTGAGGCCAGCATTATCCCATTGATGAAGAAGAGAATGTGCGCAGCATTTGGAGATTTCATAATTTGCCACGTCATAAATGTTAATTCTCCATTACGAACGCTAGTTTACACGCTTCCGGCTCATCCTTGCTTCCGAGCCTGCATGTTTGTACTTTGGACTTTAGTCCGACGGACTTGTGTACACACGATCAGAAAATACGACTAAGGCTATTGCCAAAACGCGTCAACTTTATTGTTTTAATGTCACTCTGATATACCAATAAACGACACTTCAAGGATTACGGTGTTGCCGGCTCTTCTTACTACTGTTGCATTAGAGTGTGTTGGGACACATTGAGCTCGGCACCTGTGAGTGGACCTGGTGTATGGATTGAGTTGTCCCTGCAGAGAGCGCTGTTACCTTTCTTATTTTCAACACACATTTGTCCGCGGAAAATTTTAAAACCTGCCATCCAACATTTGTCCGCGGAAAATCTGACAATTGTGCGATGGAGCGTACACACGGTCGGATTTTCCACCAACAGCCTGTCATCACATAATTCCCATCGGAAAATCAGATCATCTGTATGAGGCTTTAGAGTCGCTTTAGGCTCTGGAAGGATCCTGACCATTTTGTTGGGATCCACCCAGGTGCCTGAGTGACAGCTGGCCCCGCCTCTCAATGTATGGCTGAGAGCTTAAGCCAGCTAGTCTCCCCATCCCCCCACCTCTAGCTCAGCTCTCCAGTCAGTGCTGGAGTGGCAGAGTGGAGAGCAGTGACTGACAGTCACTGTTCTCTACGCTGAGCAGACAGAGCAATCAGCAGCCATGTGATCGCTCAGTTCTCAGGCTTAGAGATGGCAGGGGACACCTGCAGCATCACAGCGATGTGGCAGCATTCAAGCGAGTATGAAAGAGGAACTGCAGTCTGCTCACATAATTTGTAATAAAAACATCTTTGCCATTCTGAAGCTTCCAGCCACTTTGCATATTATTTTCTATATACTATGATTCTGTACTTGCCAAATATGCTGCAGAAATCTCCCTCCACTCAGTCTGGCTGCAACTATTTTAACTGTGGGCAGCTGAAGCTCATGCCTGTTCACTCCCTGGATTAATACAGACACATAGAGGCACACTTCCAGCTCTGCAGCTCTCATTGGCCCGCTTATGACTCATACCCCCTCCCTTCCTGGCAGACCCATACAAGAGTGAGAGAGAGAGCTGTGCATAATGTCATTAGCCTAGGGCGGCTAATGACCAGACAAGAAACAGGAAGTGGGCCGTATAAGGTATTTACTGACAGAAAAAAAAAAGTTTTACTATCCAAAGTTAAACCAATAAGGACAGAAGATTTAATAAATGGAAAGATTTTTTTTTTTTTTTTTTTTTTTTTACAGACCCATACATCCATTTTAAAGTGATTGTAAATTCTCACCTTGTAAAACAACCTATTCAGTTTAAAATTGAAATGAAAGGCAAAACATTTTTTGTATAGATATAAAAAAACATTATAAATAAAAAACGTTACCCTTTTTTATAAGTGGTCACATTCCCTCTGTTCTCAGCTGCATAAGAGCTGGGGAGAGGAGAAGCAATATCACACTGAGCTTCCCAGTGAATGGCTGTGAATGGGGCGTGTCAGAACAAGTCTGATCATTGGAGTAGAGCAGCCTGAGTTCCCAGCACAGCTAAAGAACTGACCACAGTGAGCTCTCATGCCTAGTGTGATCAGTTTTTAAAGGAAAGCAGAGGGACTAGTAGGAACACCAGGGATTTCACACAAAGGAAGCAATACAAAGAGAACAGGATACATTTTCAAAGAAGTACATGGTACAGCAGGCACATATCAGGAATATGAAATACTGGGGTAACAAACGATTTAAAGGGTAAGTTCACCTTTTGTAACATGTTAGAAATCCACTGGCCCCCGCACCTCCCTGGCTCCCCATGTCACAAGCAGCAGGGGATTTTCTCCCCCGCTCTCTGCCAGAATCACTCATTCACAGAGTTCTATGAATTGAAACCTACCTTTGCGGCTGTTGGCTTGCAGTTTTCAATGAACTATTAAGGCTCTATTGAGCACTGTGGTAGTTCATTGATGCTTCCTGTTAATGTGTACCCGCTTGGCCGTATGATGTACGATGTACAGCCAAACAGCTTACACACCAAGCCTGAAAGAGCTCTGCATAGCACCTATGATCTGCTGATCATGGGTGCAAAGCTTTCCAGGCTCCCAATTAAAAAAATAAATAAATGCACATTTTTTTACCTGCAAAAAGATTTGCATTCAGAATTTTCTTTTAAAATTCATCCTTTAACCGGTTCCTGCCCACACTATAGCCAAAAGATGGCTACAACGCGGGCTTACATGGATGTCCTCCCATGCTCACGCTGTGGGCACGTGTGCAGTGTGCTCTGTGATTGCCAAGTCCTTTGGACTTGGCTGATCACAGATTGGGACAAAGGGCCAATCACAGTGGCCCTTTACCACATGATCAGCTATCAGCCAATGACAGCTGATCACACGCTGTAAACAGAAGCCGGTTATTGGCTTTTTTTTCTCTCAAGCTGACAGTGTGAGTAGAAAAGAAGAAAGCTGATAAACGTCTTCTGTTTACATCGTCCCAACATTGGTCCTAACATTGCCCACCAGTGCTGCTAATCAGTGCCCACCAGCGCCACCTATCATTGCCGCCTGCCAGTGTCTATCAGTGCTCACCAATGCCACTTATCAGTGCCCTTCAGTGCCACATGTCAGTGTAGCCTCATCAGTGCATCCTGATCAGTGCCCACCAGTGCTGCCTCATCAGTGCCACCTATCAGTGCCCTTCAGTGCCCATTAGCACCACCTATCAGTGTAGCCTCATCCGTGCTTCCTAATCAGTGCCCACCGGTGCCCATCAGTGGCACCTATCAGTGGCACCTATCAGTGTTTATCAGTGAAGAAGAAAAATTACCTGTTTGCAAAATTTTATAACAAACAAATCCGACTTTTTTTTGTTTGTTTAGCAAAAAATAAAAAACACAGTAGTGATTAACCCTTTCCCACCGAGCGTACGCAGATATGCGTACTCGGCTTCCGGGGGTTATACCGGGATGATGCCCGCACCTGCAGGCATCATCCCGGTACCGTTTTTTGCAGCAGGCGATTGGCTATCCAGGTATAACAACCGATGCGGCTAAAAGCCGCTCGGCTGTTATGCCGGAGGAGCGGGAGGGGACGTCCCCCCTCCCGCCGCCTCTCGCCGCTGCTACCGGTGCTCCCGCTCCATCGGGAGCACCGATTCCGTGTCCGATGGCTCCGGCTACTGCGGAGGAACTGGAACGAAGCCGTAATCGGCTTCGTTCCAGTCTCCTCATCGTAAACACGGAAGCGACGTCATGACGTCACTTTCCGTTTACTCGGCTGCCAATGGCGCCGGTTTAAAAAAAATATCCGGTATTCAGAATCGCCGTTTTCGGCAATCTGAATACATTGAAGTGTAAAGGAGGGGTGGGGGGTCTTTTAGACCCCCGATCCCTCCATAAAGAGGACCTGTCACCACCTATTACTGTCACAAGGGATGTTTACATTCCTTGTGACAGCAATAAAAGTGATCAATTTTTTATTTATTTTTTTAAACAATTTACTTATTTTAAAATAAATAAAATAAATTAAAAAAAAAAATTTAAAGCGCCCGCCGTCCCCGCGAGCTCGCGAAGCAAAGAAAACGCATACGGAAGTTGCGCCCGCGTATGTAAACGGTGTTCAAATCACACATGTGAGGTATCGCCGCGATCGTCAGAGCGAGAGCAATAATTCTAGCACTAGACCTCCTCTGTAACGCTAACCTGGTAACCGTAAAAAAATTTTAAAGCGTCGCCGATTGAGATTTTTAGGTACCGTACTTTGTCGTCAATCTACAAGTGCACGCAATTATAAAGTGTAACATGTTTGGTATCTATTTACTCGGTGTAACATTATCTTTCACATTACGCAAAAAAATTGGGCTAATTTTACTGTTTTGTTTTTTTTTTATTCATGAAAGTGTCCCTTTTCCCAAAAAGTTGCGTATAAAACACAGCTGCGCAAATACCGTGTGACATAAAATATTGCAACAATCGCCGTTTTATTCTCTAGAGTCTCTGCTAAAAAAATATATATAATGTTTGGGGGTTCCAAGTAATTTTCTAGCAAAAAATATGGATTTTAACTTGTAAACACCAAATTCCAAAAATAGGCTCAGTCATGAAAGGGTTAAATACCACCAAAAGAAAGCTCTATTTGTGTGAAGAAATTATAAAAATTGAATTTGGGTAGTGTTGCATGACCGCACAATTGTCATTCAAAGTGCGACAGCGCTGAAAGCTGAACATTGGCCCGGGCAGGAAGGGGGTAAAAGTGCCCGGTGGGCAAGTGGTTAACATGTTGATTTTCTCTGATCATTAGCTCCACCTGGTGGCCTTAACACAGTACATTTCTGATTGCGGTGTTTCAGGAAATATACCACATTGTGGACACTAGACAGAGCTGGCAATCATAGAAAAAGAACATATAAAGCAAACTTTGGTCAGGATTTGTCATGGCTGGGCGAATGCTTGCGACATTCATCCAATAAATTCTATGTAGACTTCTATGTGCTGTAGTAGTGACACGTGGATATGGACTGTACTGTGCTAACCTTGAGTAACAAGGAAAAAGCAGCTACATAAAAATGTGACAAACATATAAAGAATCAAATGGTAAATATTGTAGCGCTAACAAGTAAACACAAATATTGTTATATAAGTGAAGCAGTGCAAACAAATATACACAAGTGGCATGTGAGAAAAAATATATGAAATATATTCCTAATTTATTGGATTGTTTTCATTTATTTTTCTCACATGCCACTTGTGTATATTTGTTTGCACTGCTTCACTTATATAACAATATTTGTTCTAATTAGGATATTTACTATCTGTAGTAGTGATGTACAAGGTGGGGAGTGGTGCTGTGTACAAATGCAGAACAACCCACCTGAGTGCAAAGCTGTGTGATGAGGAAAATCCCATCAGATGGACCCTTGTGTCGGCTTCTACAGATCAGCAGAATGGTGAAGGTGACACAAAGTGACAGCAATACAAAGTGTGCACCACCCCCAGCATCACACTGACAATAAGAGCAGACTATCTAATCGTCTCCTATGTCTCTCCACATTCAGGAACATATCACACCATTCCTCTGCAGTGACAATGACATTACTCATCACAGGCGACACAGATTCCACTACACGCCCGGACCCCCCCCCCCCCCCTCTGTCTACTCACATGCTGCTCTGCCGGTGCTGGTGGCCGGTGGCTTTGCGGGTCCCGGCTGCCGGTCTCCCTGGCAACGCTGTAAACACTGAGTTGCCTAGTGCTAAGAAGGGGCGTGGCCAGACTGGCGCACGCCTTGAAAATCTAGTCGGGCGAGAGAGCTGTAATGCTATACAGGATCATAGGAGGAAACTCCGATCTACACGTGTCTTTCCTGTCCCACTGATAATGGCATGAATGATCCTTCTCCTGACCATGGAACGATCATTCTCCTGCCCATGAAACGTTCCTTCTACTCTTGACCATGGCACAATCTTCTCCTGGCCATGGCAATCTTCTCCTGGCCATGGCAATCTTCTGACTAGGGCACAATCTTTTCCTGACCATGGCACAATCTTCTGACCATGGCTTGATCCTAGCTTCTCTTGACCATGGTATGATCCTTCTCCTGACCATGGCACAATCTTCTGACGCAATGACTTGATCCTAGCTTCTCTTGACCATGGTATGATCCTTCTCCTGACCATGGCATAAACCTTCTTCTAACCATGGCACAATCTTCTGACCATGGCTTGATCCTATCTTCTCCTGACCATGGCACAATCTTCTGACCATGGCTTGATCCTTTCTTCTCCTGACCATGGCACGATCCTTCTCCTGACCATGGCACTAACCTTCTCTTGACCATGGCACATACCTTCTCTTGGCCAGGTCACAATCCTTCTTCTGACCATGGTACGATCCTATCTTCTCCTGACCATGGCACAATCTTCTGACCATGGCTTGATCCTATCTTCTCCTGACCATGGCACGATCCTTCTCCTGACCATGGCACAATTCTTCTGACCATGGCACAAACCTTCTCCTGACCATGGAATCAACCTTCTCCTCACAATGCTACTTGTGCTGGCTGTGTTCGCAGATAAGGAAAGAAAAGTCGATGTGAAGTCAGAAATCTTTATTGGCATTCTTTCTCAGGGGCCCTGTTCACATCTTGGCACCCTGGCTTGTTGTGATAACTGGCATTTTTCTGTGTATTAACCACACCAGCACCGGAAGGTTTTACCCCTTTCATGGCCAGAGCATGTTTTTCTATTTAGCACTGTGCTATTTAACTGGCAATTGTGTGGTTATGCAACGCTGTACGCAAATTATATTTTTATCATTTTTTTCAGGCAAATAGAACTTTATTTTGGTTGTATTTGATCACCACTGAGCTTTTTTTATTATATAAATAAAAAATAAAAAAAACAATATTTTATACTTCTTGTTAGGGCACCGGAGCCCTCCGCTGCTTTTAAAAGTGATCTTGCGGCGAATCCGTTGCAGAGACCACTATTATCAGAAACCAGACCGCCGGCTGAAAAAGAGGATACCAGGGTTATGGCAGTTATATCCCTCTTCAAAAGTTAGGGCGTATATCGGCGTGCGGCAGTCCGGAAGTCCGTAAGTGGTTAAAGAACATGTCATGAAGTAATGCAAAGACAATTCCTAATAAAACTGGTGGGAAGACAGCCCAACTCAGAACACTGACAGGTCCAACAGTGTGTAGAGAGCAGGTTTCAGCTAAACTGACAGCGCCTGTTGAGAGGGGAAGGATGCAGCCTCGCCATCTCGCGCCCATAAGTGAGAAGATATCTGGAGAAGTTGCAAGCCCTATGCTTTTTTTTTTTTTTGGCGCATGAGCACCACTCCTGACACCAGCGGCTGCTCTCTAACGTGTAAGTAAACCCTTAAGCAGAACTCAAGTCACATACAGTATAAAAAACATAGTTTAGTAGAGTTTGTAGTTAAGCAAATTTATTTTGGCAAAACTGATCACCTGTTTCACCTTCACCAAAATGAGTCTCACCGGAAACAGGAATTTGCTTTTCACATGATTGGACAATTCAAACGAGTATTCACTCTGCATGTATTCTTTGTAATGTGGTCCACCTTGACATCCCATCTAGTTTATGTTCATATATACTTCTACTGAAGTATATCTATCTACAGTATCTATTTTTTTTTCCCAGACCTAACATGGTTTTTAATTGTGCTTTAGGCTGGGTTCACAGTGAAGTGATGCGGGAACGCCGCGAATCCGCGGCGTTTTCCCGCATCGCATGCCTCCCGCTGGCAGTTCACACTGCCCTATGCGGACTGCTGGGAGTGTCAGTGAAATGTTAATGACACCCCCAGATCAGTTCGCATATCGCAGTGCGATCTGCAAACTCGGACAGGAATCGGATAGCATGGTGTGAACACCCATGCGATCCGATTCTGCTGCGGACCAAAAAAAGGGTCCCATGCAAGTTTGCGGCGGGTGCGATGCGAATTCAGCCATGCTATTTGTATGGCTGAACTCACATCGCACAGAGATCGGATGTGATTTGCACTGCAGTGCGGTGCGAATCACATCCGGTTCTCGCTGCCGCAGCGGTGTGAACCCAGCCTTATGATCATTCAGTACATTGATTTATTGTTATAATTTTTTTTATTGAATACATTTAAAAAGGGGGATACAGAATATTTAAATGTTACAGCTTTGTTACATACTATTGAACCATTTAAAAATAGTCATGCATTCTGTAACTCGTTGTATACCAGACATCCCTAGGGGTGTCGTGTATTGTTATACTGAATAGAGACTCCTGTGGAATGGCCATGATGTTGGACGCTTATGAATGGTCTAAATCAAGGATATGCAATTAACGGACCTCCAGCTGTTGCAGAACTACAAGTCCCATGAGCATAGCAAGACTTTGACAGCCACAAGCATGACACCCAGAGGGAGAGGCATGATGGGACTTGTAGTTTTGCAACAGCTGGAGGTCCGCTAATTGCATACCCCTGATTTAGACCATTCATAAGATCCACTAATTACATATGCCTGGTCTAAATTATGCATGAGCATCCGCAAGGGGGGGGGGGGGGCAAGTGTCCACCCCCCCCCCCCCATTGGAATCAGCAAGGTGTCTGCACACAGACACTGGTGTGCGTGAGCGGTCCTTGCAAGCAGGGCTGGGAGGAGGGGTGGGCGGAAGGGGCTACTGCCCTGGGCCATATCTTGTGAGAAGGTAGGGGGACGCCAGATTGCAAGCTGCACTATGCCCATTACACGTAGGAGAAGCTCTTCAGCAACTTGCCCAGTTGTCACGCTTACCCTTTGCCCAGAAGCTCTGATACAGCCCGCTCACTGAACTGAGGCTGTGCTTGCCTCCTTCTCTGTAGCAACTGACACAAGAAAAAGGTTGACCGCACTCACAGGTGTGAAGAAAAATTTGAAACTTTATTGAAGAAAAAATTCCATCAAAAAATGCGTAATGACATCCAAAACATCAACAGCAGACTTGGGCAAGGATTAACGGGTTTCATGAATCAAAATTTGCTTAGACATAATCTAGCAAACACCACTGAGAATAGTTTTCCATTTGTCGCCCTCCTTGATCCTCACAAGATTGTATGCCCCTCTCAGATCGAGCTTCATGAAAACTGTTGCTCCCTTGAGGCGGTCAAATAATTCCGTAATCAACTAAATCGGGTAGGCGTTCTTGACCACTTGACCACTGGGCACTTAAACACCCTTAATAACCAGACCAATTTTCAGCTTTTGGTGCTCTCACATTTTGAATGACAATTACTCAGTCATGCAACACTGTACCCATATGAAATGTTTGTACTTTTTTTCACACAAACAGAGCTTTCTTTTGGTGGTATTTAATCACCTCTCGGTTTTTATTTTTTGTGCTATAAAAGAAA
Organism: Lithobates pipiens; assembly: GCF_037356315.1. NCBI lineage: Eukaryota > Metazoa > Chordata > Amphibia > Anura > Ranidae > Lithobates > Lithobates pipiens. Next base: position 161,617,162 of record NW_027507764.1, read on the forward strand.
AAAAAGACAGAAAATTCTGTAAAAAAATGAACTTTTCTTCATTTCTGTTATAAAATTTTGCAGAATAGTAATTTTTCTTCATAAATTTTGGCCAAAATTTATACCACTACATATCTTTGGTAAAAATAAGTACAAATTGGTGGATATTATTTGGTCTTTGTGAAAGTTATAGAGTCCACAAGCTATGGTGCCAACATCTGAAAATTGATCACACCTGAAGTACTGACGGCCTATTTCATTTCTTGAGACCCTAACATGCCATAAAAGTACAAATACCCCCCAAATGACCCCTTTTTGGAAAGAAGACATTCCAAGGTATTTAGTAAGATGCATGATGAGTTTTTTGAAGTTGTCATTTTTTCCCACAATTCTTTGCAAAATCAAGATTTTTTTTGCTTTTTTTTTTTTCTTCACAAAATTGTCATATTATCAGTTTATTTCTCACACACAGCATATGCATACCACAAATTACACCCCAAAACACATTTTGCTATTACTCCCAAGTATGGCGATACCACGTGTGAGATTTTTACACAGCGTGGCCACATACAGAGGCCCAAAATGCAGGGAGTGCCATCAGGCGTTCTGGAGCACTCTGACATTTCTCTCCTACATGTAAAAATCATCATTTATTTGCTAGAAAATTACATAGAACCCCAAAACATTATATATTTTTTTTTAGCAAAGACCCCAGAGAATACAATGGTGGTCGTTGCAAATTTTTATCTCACACGGTATTTGCGCAGCAATTTTTCAAACGCGTTTTTTTGGGGGGAAAAACAGTTTTGTGCTTTAAAAAAAAAACGGGAGGGGGAGGACGGAAGAAAAAGAAAAAACATTTTTTTTCTCTCTTCCTTTCCTTTTTCTCTTTCCTTTTTTTTTTTTTTTTTTGTGTTTGTTTGTTTCTCTTTCTTTAAGATAGATAACCAGGGCTATCCCAGGTTAAGGAAAAAGTAATAGTGAATAGAAGGAAATATGGAAATGTAATAGAATAAATTAAGCACGATTAAAAGCACGATTAAATGATGAATGGCACTGTGTTAAACAAGATGTAGGTGTGTACGTGTTTAGATATGAAAGACTGTTTCACTATATTGCGAAAATAAAGAATTAAAAAAAAAACAACAGTAAAGTTAGCCCAATTTTTGCATAAAGTGAAAGATGAAGTTATGCCGAGTACATAGATAGCTAACATGTCACTCTTCAAAATTGCACATGCCCGTGGAATGGCGCCAAACGTCGTTACTTAAAAATCCCCATAGGCGACACGTTAATTTTTTTTTTACTGGTTACATGTTTTGAGTTACAGAGGAGTTCTAGAGCCATAATTATTGCTATCGCTCTAACGTTCGCAGCGATACCTCACATGTGTGGTTTGAACACCGTTTTCATATGCGGGCGGGGCTTATGTATGCTTTCGCTTCTGCATGCGAGCACATGGGGACAGGGGCGCTTTATTTTATTTTTTTTTTATTGTTCATTTTACTTTATTTATTTTAGTTTGACATTTTTTTCCCCAAAAATAAATTTTTGATCACTTTTATTCCTATTACAAGGAATGTAAACATCCCTTGTAATAGGAATATGGGACGACAGGTCCTCTTTACAGTGAGATCTGGGGGTCAATAAGACCCCACATCTCACCTCTAGGCTGGGAAGCCTGAAATAAAAAAAAGATTCTGGCTTTGATCATATTGGCGAGTTGGTAGAAGCACTGGAGGGCGGCGAGGGGGGGGGGGTGTCTATGGCTGGGTATCTCCGAGTATGGCTGGGTATCTCCGTGTATGGCTGGGTATTGCAGGGTATCTCCAAGTATGGCTGGGTATGGCAATTTATGGCAGGGTATTGCAGAGTATTGGCTGGTATTGCAGAGTATTGGCGGGTATTGCAGAGTATTGGCGGGATGAGCGGCCGTTTACCGTGATCTGTGATGAGGCGGGTCCACTGGACCCGGCGGTCACGGATACTCTCGTGTGCGCGCCCCAGGGGGCGCGCGAGAGCAGAATTCTGGGAGGCCGTTAATTAACGGCCTCTCAGAGTTAAACAACTGCCCTGAAGCCGTTAATCGGCTATGGGCGGTTGTTAAGTGGTTAATAGACATGGGTGCCGTCAAAGAATTTACGTACCAAAAAAAAAATCGTATTTCGTAATTCGTGTACAAAATTCAATTTGTTAGATTTGTAAACTTTGTTAAAATAACGAAAGCCCGTTATGATGAATTTATCATTATGAGGGGCTCCCACCATCCCTGTCAGCGGCGGAACTATAGGGGTCGCTGCAGTCGCACTTGCGACTGGGCCCTGCCGTTCTGCCGCTGTGGGGGGGCCCCAAGACCTGGCATCTCCCCTGCACCTCTGGCTGGCACTTTAGAAAGCACTGGGGGAGGTGGAAAGCGGCGATCGGCAGCTCTATGGTGCTTGTGAGCGGCGGGATGTGCCTGGGGCTTGTAGTTCTCTCTTCCCGAGTGTCAGTGTATACAGTGGAGAGGAAAGGGGAGGGGCCTCTGACCCGGGCAGGTATCAGTTTCACTTTCAGTAAGTCGCTCTGCTTGTACACCGTTTCTGATACATGCCTCTTCTCCACTGTATACATTCAGGAGAAGAACTACAAGCTCCAGGGAGATCCCCCTGCCTGTGGACACCATAGAGTTGCCGATCGCCGCCTCCCACCTCCACCAGCCAGGTACAGGGAAACCTCTGGAAGGGGGGGGGGTCAGCTGTCTGGGTACCCTGATGTAAAGGGGGGCCCTCTGGGGACACTAATGTAAGGAAGGGGCTCTCTGGGGATACTAATGTAAGGATGGGGCTCTCTGGGGATCTTGATGCAAGGGGGGGCTCTCTGGGGATCTTGATGCAAGGGGGGGCTCTCTGAGGACCCTGATGTAAGGAGGGGCTCTCTGGGGACCCTGATGTAAGGAGGGGGCTCTCTGGGGACCCTGATGTAAGGAGGGGGCTCTCTGGGGACCCTGATGTAAGGAGGGGGCTCTCTGGGGACCCTGATGTAAGGAGGGGGCTCTCTGGGGACCCTGATGTAAGGAGGGGGCTCTCTGGGGACCCTGATGTAAGGAGGGGGCTCTCTGGGGACTCTGATGTAAGGAGGGGGCTCTCTGGGGACTCTGATGTAAGGAGGGGGCCCTCTGGGGAGACTAATCTAAGAGGGGTTGCTCTCTGGGGATACTAATGTAAGGATGGGGGCTCTCTGGGGACCCTGATGTAAGGAGGGGGCTCTCTGGGGATCTTGATGCAAAGGGGGCTCTCTGAGGACCCTGATGTAAGGAGGGGCTCTCTGGGGACCCTCATGTAAGGAGGGGGCTCTCTGGGGACCCTGATGTAAAGGGGGGGCTCTCTGATGTAAGGAGGGGGCTCTCTGGGGACTCTGATGTAAGGAGGGGGCTCTCTGGGGACTCTGATGTAAGGGGGGCTCTCTGGGGACCGTGATGTAAGGAGGGGGCTCTCTGGGGACTCTGATGTAAGGAGGGGACTCTCTGGGGACCCTGATGTAAGGGGAGACTCTCTGGGGAACCTTATGTAAGGAGGGGGCTCTCTGGGGACCCTAATGTGGGGGAGGCTCTCTGGGGTCCCTGATGTAAGTGGGGGACCCGTACTCAGATATGTAATGACACACACACATATACATACATATATATATATATATATATATATATATATATATATATATATATATCTATCTAATATACATGTGTATGCCCGCCCAAGTGTATGACTTTCTTTTCTTTGCTGCTATTGGCTCTAGCCCCGAGATCTTTTGTAGACCCAGCAACGTCCCTGGTGGGGGCCCTTCATGGTTTCTTGCACCCGGGCCCTGAAGATGCTAGTTACGCCTCTGATCCCTGTGCTGTGCCGACTTCCTCTGGTGAGCAAAACACCAGTCACGTTTCTGTTCATTTGGATCCGAAATTCATAAAACAAAATTTCATATGAAATTCGTAAGCATAGAAATTCCCATAGGGTTCCCACCATCCCTGTGCTGAGTTCCCAGGTCTGTACACCCGCTGTGCCCATTATGAGGGGTTCCCACCATCCCTGTGCTGTGCTGACTTCTTCTGATTGGTGAACAAAACACAAGTCACAACACAAGACAAGTTTCTGTTAATTTGGATCCAAAATTCGTATTTTGTTTGAAATTCGTAAGCATAGAAATTCCCATAGGGTTCCCACCATCCCTGTGCTGACTTTCTGGGGTTTTAACTTTTAGGTTCATTAACTTTTCATAACAATTACGAATGTTTGTTATGATGAATTTATCATTATGAGGGGTTCCCACCATCCCTGTGCTGTGCTGACTTCCTGGGTTATTAACTTTTAGGATTGTTAACTTTCCGTTAATTACGAATTTTCATTATGAATTTGGATCCAAAATTCGTAAAACAAAATGTTGTATTTTGTACGGAATTCGTATGCATAAAAATTCGTATTTCGGAATCGTACGAATTTTCGTTTCGTACGAAACTAATAGCATCTGTAAATAGACAACATAGTCCCCCATGGCTTTATCCTCTGAGACAAAGGTTAAACCTGGCCGGGGGGGAGGGGGGGGGCATAGCACCAGGTTGAAGTTGCGCAATCATGCGACTGGTGTGAAGGAAAACTACCGGTCTGATCCTTGTCAAAGACATTGCTAAATTCGCAGGACTCCACTGGCAAGGATGAGCTGCACAAGACCTTAGCCACTTTCACATGTTTTACTGCATTGTGGTGACCAGGAAAGAACCTTTAGCACAAAGCCAATCAAAAGAGGGGTTGTGCCTTTGTAACCAAGCATATAAGAAATTGGATTATCTCATGGTGAAGAGCCCTACGGCAGTGGTAAACAGAGCAGTTTCATGAGTCACATGGGCAGACTGTGGAGGTCTCCAATAAATAGCGAGTGGAGTGTCACGAGGCTGCAGTGGAATCAAGTGCTTAGACACAAAGGCACAGTCTATGAACAGGCCTGCAGACCCAGAATCAATTACAGCCTGTGTATTGATGGACGACTCAGACCATGAAAGGGTAACCAGAACTAGAGGCTTAACCTTATTCCTTCAAGATAACTGGGGACGTAACAATGCCACCTAAGGTCTGAGAGAGAGGTGTGAATCCCAACTGCATGGGTTCTACCACACTGACAGACTCAGTACCAGGAGGCATGGGAGGTAAGGGAGGCAAGGGTGGGACTGCAAAGCTCAGAGCCAAGCGTACAGGAGGCTTCTGCAAGCACTCCTTAAAGGAAGGTCTCTCTCGGAGTCTGGAGTCAATGAGAATGGCAAACGTGATCAACTTCTCCAGATCTGTAGATATGTCTCGAGCTGCTATATCATATTTGCTATTATCTGAGAAAGAGTAGCCACAAGCGATCTCCACTGCCAGAGTACGGAATTCAATGGCGTAACCTGCAACAGTTCTCGTACTCTGTTCGATGGACATGGGGCTCTCGGCAGCAGAAGTGGAGCGTGCGGGAACATCAAATACCCTTTTAAAGGAAGCCACAAACTCAGGGTAGCTCATGACAATGGGTTTTTGCATCTCCCGTAGAGGGTTTGCCCAGGCCAAAGCTCTATCAGAAAGCAAAGAAATAATGAATCTTACTTTGCTTCTGTCCGTGGAGAACGCCAGGGGAAGCATCTCAAAGTATATCCCAACCTGGTTGAGAAACCCTCTGCATTGAACTGAATCGCCCCTATATCGCTGGGGAAGTGGAGCGGAACCAGATATACCTCTTACAGAGGTAATATTCAAGGCGGGTGCCTGCACTGAGACTGGAGCAGCCCAGGGACGGCCTGCAATACCGTTTTGTACCGGAACAGCCACAGTGGGAGGATCCAGGTGAGCAGTGTAAATCAGGAGCGCCTAACGCTATGGCAAACTGATCCATGCGGTGACCCTACTCATTCAACCTGGAAAAAGATTACCACTAGGTGGATTTCCTGCATCTTCTGAACCTTCGCCTACTGTCAGGAACCATGAATCAGATAGAGAAAGAAAATGCAGTAAAAAAAAATCACACTTTTTAATAAATAGTAAAAATGGTACAAATAGTAAATGTAGTCAAAACATAACCAGGGTTCGATAGCCAAAGCGGATAGTCAGAACAAGCCAGTAAATGAGGAAGCCAGAGATCAGCGTAGTTGGAGGCAGCAGACAGGATTAGTAACCAGAAGGGACATCAACCAGGCAAGTCTTCAACAGGAATACACGCGAGTCTACAGAGATGTCGATCAAGGAGAAGACATCGAAAGAATGAGCCAGGCAGTTTAAATAGCCAAAAGGGGCTGGCTGACGAGCAGGAAATTATCACCAGGTGAGCCATTGTGGAATGAGGAATGCCGGCAATTAGCCGACAGCTGAGCACTAGAAGAGAGGGCTGAGAGCCCAGTCCTGACACAGATAAAGTTCACTCAGCAGCACTGAACACTGTCCAGCCCAACAGTCACCAGTAGGGATGGCCGAACTGTTCGCCCGGCGGTCGGTTCGCAGTGAATTTGGCGTGTTCGCGATTCGCCCGATCGGCGGACTATTGCCGCTGTTCGCCCGGCGGACATATGTGTTTACAGTGTGAAAGAACTTTGACCCATGATGACACATGCATCATGGGGTACAGGACAGCCAATTGAAACATTTCAGCACATGGACAATTGGACATTCCCCCTACCTTATAAATAGACCTGATCTGGCGGCCATTTTACATTCTGTCTTATGTCAGTTTAGGGACAGGACGTTGTGTGGAGCAGGGAGAGACTGTAGTGACACAAATCACTAGCTATTAGGTCCACAAAAGTCCTTTAAAGGACTGGTATAAGTGTAGTACAGTATATAGGGTTCAGTGCACTGCTGTGCTGCTGATTGCAGCAGCCTGTCTTTTGTCAGTGTAGGGAGGGACAGGATGCTGTGTGCAGCAGGGACAGTGAGTTTAATCACTAGCTAGCCATTACTCTTAGGTCCACAAAGGTCCTTTTAAGGACTGGTATAGGTGTAAAGTATATAGGGTTCTGGTGCACTGCTGTGCTGGTGATTGCTGAGTGCACTGCTGACTGATTCTGCAGCTGTCTTTTTTCAGTGTAGGGACAGGACGCTGTGTGGAGCAGGGACAGTCAGTTTAATCACTAGCTATTACTATTAGGTCCACACAGGGTCGTTTAAAAAATGACAGGCAGAGGAAGAGGCAGGCCCTTCCGCAGGGGTGGTAAGGGTAAGGCAGGAGCAACAGGCTTGCAGAAGGTGCGTGCGATTACGTCAAAGGACTCACCAGACTTGGTTGAGTGGCTCACTCAGCCTTATTCTTCTGCACCCTCCTCATCCTCTCGATCTGCACCCTCTTCTTCACTCTCTGCTGTGTGCACCCCCAAAGACACTACCACCACCATATACCTTCCCCTTGAGTCACAGGAATTATTTTCCGATCCATATCAAGACATTTCCGATGCACAACCACTCTTGGCATTGGATCAGGAAGAGGAGGTAGCAACAACCACCACTCAGCAGACTGACTGCTTGTGTCAGTGCTCTATAGCACGGTGCTGGTGTCAGTGCTCAATATCACGGTGCTGGTGTCAGTGCGCTCTATCACGGTGCTGGTGTCAGTGCGCTCTATCACGGTGCTGGTGTCAGTGCGCTCTATCACGGTGCTGGTGTCAGTGCGCTCCATCACGGTGCTGGTGTCAGTGCGCTCCATCACGGTGCTGGTGTCAGTGCGCTCCATCACGGTGCTGGTGTCAGTGCGCTCCATCACGGTGCTGGTGTCAGTGCGCTCCATCACGGTGCTGGTGTCAGTGCGCTCCATCACGGTGCTGGTGTCAGTGCGCTCCATCACGGTGCTGGTGTCAGTGCGCTATATCACGGTGCTGGTGTCAGTGCGCTATATCACGGTGCTGGTGTCAGTGCCCTCTATCACGGTGCTGGTGTCAGTGCACTCTATCACGGTGCTGGTGATCATCTCCTGCACCCTCTTCATAGCCTACTCTGACCTTTCCTCTCCTCCATTGCCTTCATGCGCTCCAGAGTCCTGAATTGTCAAAATTTCACAGATAAAAAAAGAATGCTTGTAGTTGTCGATCCCAGATTCACTTCATACATGTGTTATGTCAGTGGCCATGTGGCGGGACTATGTGTGCACAGCTAGTAAGTATTTTGTGGCTGGAAATATGACCTTTCGCAAACTTTTGGCCGCATTTGCAAAATGTCCCGTCGGAAGTTCGTCCATCTCTACTCACCAGAACTCACTCCAGGCCAGCTAAGAAGTTCCTGAATCAAGCCATGGAACCTGCCATTAGGTGCAGTGCTAAATTATATTTGTAGAACAAGCTGGGTTAGTGTCACGGGCAGTCTGTAATCAGTGTTTGCAGATTACCGTTTAATCATTAGTATTCAGCAATAGTGATGGACGAACTTCCGACGGGACGTTTCGCGAACGCGAAACGCGAACGGACACAAACGTTCGCGAAAACCACCGTTCGCCGCGGGCTCCATTGACTTCAATGGGAGGCGAATTTCGCAAACCTTTAGGTCGAATTTGCGGCCACGGGGTAATTATTAGGGGGTAGCACGTAGTCCCACCACCTGGACAATAGCATAATACATGTATGAGGTGAATTTGGGATCGATAACTACAAGCATTTTTTTTTTATTTGGGAAATTGTTCTGACAATTCAGGACTATGGAGCTAATGAAGGCAATGGAGGAGAGGGAAGGTCAGGGACCAGGGTAGGCAAACAAGAGGGTGCAGGAGATACAGAGCACTGACAGCAGCACCGTAATACAGAGCACTGACATCAGCACCGTGACATACAGCGCTGACAGCAGCTCCGTGACATACAGCGCTGACAGCAGCTCCGTGACATACAGCGCTGACAGCAGCTCCGTGACATACAGCGCTGACAGCAGCTCCGTGACATACAGCGCTGACAGCAGCTCCGTGACATACAGCGCTGACAGCAGCACCGTGACATACAGCGCTGACAGCAGCTCCGTGACATACAGCGCTGACAGCAGCTCCGTGACATACAGCGCTGACAGCAGCTCCGTGACATACAGCACTGACAGCAGCTCCGTGACATACAGCGCTGACAGCAGCTCCGTGACATACAGCGCTGACAGCAGCACCGTGACATACAGCGCTGACAGCAGCTCCGTGACATACAGCGCTGACAGCAGCTCCGTGACATACAGCGCTGACAGCAGCTCCGTGACATACAGCGCTGACAGCAGCTCCGTGACATACAGCGCTGACAGCAGCTCCGTGACATACAGCGCTGACAGCAGCTCCGTGACATACAGCGCTGACAGCAGCTCCGTGACATACAGCGCTGACAGCAGCACCGTAAGCAGCCCCAGGAGGAAGTCAGCACAGCACAGGGATGGTGTGATCCCCTCATAATAAGAACCCCCAGGAGGAAGTCAGCACAGCACAGGGATGGTGGGAGCCCCTCATAATAAGAACACCCAGGAGGAAGTCAGCACAGCACAGGGATGGTGGGAACCCCTCATAATAAGCAGCCCCAGTAGAAATATGACACCGCTCAACCTCTTCAAAGAGGAGGGTAGGGGCATATAGTACGGTGTGCTTTTTTGGGTCAGGGAAGTGAGCCAAATGAATTAAGAAGGTCTGTGTGCTTGATTCCAAAAATTGTTTATAGACATATACATGGTCTACTGATCACATGTGTTGAATTCCTCCGAGATCCATGCCTCATTCATTTTTAGAAATGTGAGGTAGTTAACACTGTCGTGAGCTAGGCGAGTACGCTTATCGGTCACAATCCCCCCTGCTGCGCTGAACGTCCTTTCGGACAGGACACTGGATGAGGGGCAAGCCAACAGTTCGATTGCAAATTGGGCAAGCTCTGGCCAGAGGTCAAGCCTGCCCACCCAGTAGTCTAGGGGTTCATCACTCCTCAGAGCGTCCACATCGGCCGTTAACCCAATGTAGTCGGACACCTGACGGTCTAGGCGTTCCCTGATGCTGGATCCGGATGACACCTGTCGATGGGTCGGCTGAAAGAATGACCTCATATCCGAAGTCACCAACACATCTTCAAACCGGCCTCTTCTTGCAGGCGCTGTTGGATTGGTACCCGCAAATCCTTCTCTGGGAGTGGGAATTGCTCCTCTGCCAGCGCACGCAAAAGCAGAATGCAGCATTTCTCGAAGCAAGGCCTGGAAGTGCTGCATTCTGACAGCCCTCTGCGACGGCGGTAACATTTCCGCCATTTTGTGTTTGTACCGGGGATCTAAGTACGTTGCCACCCAGTACTGGTCCTTGACCCTCATGCTTTTTATACGGGGGTCCCTATTAAAACACTGGAGCATGAAGGCCCCCATTTGCACTCAAGCGGAAGGTATGTGGTGGTGGTGGTGTTGTTGGTGGTAGTGTCTTTGGGGGTGCACATAGCAGAGAGTGAAGAAGAGGGTGCAGATCGAGAGGATGAGGAGGGTGCAGAAGAATAAGGCTGAGTGAGCCACTCAACCAAGTCTGGTGCGTCCTTTAAAGTAATTGAACGCACCTTCTGCAACTTCCCACTTTGGCTCAAGGCTGTTGCTCCTGCCCTACCCCTACCACCCCTGCGGAAGGGCCTGCCTCTTCCTCTGCCTGTCATTTTTTAAATCACCCTGTGACAAAACTCTTAGTCCCTATACCGCTGAAGGACTGCTGCAGTATAGGGCAGCGGTCAGCAGTAGTGCACGTCAACCCTATGTATTGTGGACCGATAGCGGTCCTTACAGAACAGCAGACTGTACTGCACTCAGGCCTATGTACCGTAGCACCCTATACCAAGTTACCAGTCCTTATAAAAACTTTTGTGGACCAAGCAGGTTGTGTGTTAGTGTTTAGCAGACTGTGCGTCAGTCCCTATACCGCTGAAGGACTGCTGCAGTATAGGGCAGCGGTCAGCAGTAGTGCACGGCAACCCTATGTATTGTGGACCGATAGCGGTCCTTACAGAACAGCAGACTGTAACGCACTCAGGCCTATGTACCGTAGCACCCTATACCAAGTTACCAGTCCTTATAAGAACTTTTGTGGACCAAGCAGGTTGTGTGTTAGTGATTAGCAGACTGTACGTCAGTCCCTATACCAATGAAGGACTGCTGCAGTATAGGGCAGCGGTCAGCAGTAGTGCACGGCAACCCTATGTATTGTGGACCGATAGCGGTCCTTACAGAACAGCAGACTGTACTGCACTCAGGCCTATGTACCGTAGCACCCTATACCAAGTTACCAGTCCTTATAAGAACTTTTGTGGACCAAGCAGGTTGTGTATTAGTGTTTAGCAGACTGTGCGTCAGTCCCTATACCGCTGAAGGACTGCTGCAGTATAGGGCAGCGGTCAGCAGTAGTGCACGGCAACCCTATGTATTGTGGACCGATAGCAGTCCTTACAGAACAGCAGACTGTACTGCACTCAGGCCTATGTACCGTAGCACCCTATACCAAGTTACCAGTCCTTATAAAAACTTTTGTGGACCAAGCAGGTTGTGTGTTAGTGTTTAGCAGACTGTGCGTCAGTCCCTATACCGCTGAAGGACTGCTGCAGTATAGGGCAGCGGTCAGCAGTAGTGCACGTCAACCCTATGTATTGTGGACCGATAGCGGTCCTTACAGAACAGCAGACTGTAACGCACTCAGGCCTATGTACCGTAGCACCCTATACCAAGTTACCAGTCCTTATAAGAACTTTTGTGGACCAAGCAGGTTGTGTATTAGTGTTTAGCAGACTGTGCGTCAGTCCCTATACCGCTGAAGGACTGCTGCAGTATAGGGCAGCGGTCAGCAGTAGTGCACGGCAACCCTATGTATTGTGGACCGATAGCGGTCCTTACAGAACAGCAGACTGTACCGCACCCAAGCCTATGTACCGTAGCACCCTAGACAGACCAAGTTACCAGTCCTGATAAAGAGCTTTGTGGAACAAGTGAGTTGTGAATGATTAGCAGACTGCAGCAGAAGGGCAGCAGTCAAGTATAATATTCTTTCTATATTTGGAAGAAAGAATATTATACGTGTACAAGCCTATTACCGTACCACTGATACCAGTCCTGAAAAGAACCTTTGTGGAACTAATAGTAACAGCAAGTCTTTAAAATTATCCTCACTGCCTGACACACTGCTTCCTGCCTGTCCCTATACAAATTGGCAAAAAAGAGTAGGCTGGAACGATTAGCTGGAATAGCTCTTTTGTGGACCTGATAGTAACAGCTAATGATGATGATGATGATGATGATGAAGAAAGACTAATCTGGCTGAGCTGTCCCTAAAATAGCAGCATACAGCGCTCTGTCCCTTTATCTAAACTGACAAAAGAAACTCAGGCTGCTGACCTAACACCTATACCAGTCCTGAAAAGAACTTTTGTGTACCAAATAGCTAGCGTTTTCTCTGTCCCTACTCCACACAGGATCCTTTCCCTACAGTGACAGAAGAAAGAATGTAAAATGGCCACCGGATCGGGTGTATTTATAGGTTAGGGGGAATGTCCAAGTGTCCATGAGCTGTCATGTCTCAATTGGTTGTCCTGTAACACATGATAAACGTGTCACGAAAGGTTAAAGTTCTTGTATACATTAAACACGTAAGTCCGCCGGGGCGAACGACGGAAAAAGGCGTTCGAACCCGCGGACGGCGAAAGTCGGAAATTCGCCGCGAAACGACCGCCGGGCGAAACGTTCGTCCATCACTATTCAGCAACTCGGATAAGACCCCAGACCTGGACAACTACACTGAACATTTTTAAGTGTACATGTTTTGATTGATTCAAAGGAGGTGAGCATCTGCAAGAATTTATTTCCAAGCAGGTGATCAGTTACATATTTGTTAAGGTCAGTTACAAATTTCTTAAATCTATTTGGGATTTCTGTATGTAGTTTTTAATATTTTACAAGAAATCTGAACCAAAGACACCCAAAATTTAGTCCCAGAGCTCCCCTCTACCTCTGATAGCCACCATTCCTCCTTCAGAGCCACACAGGTCCCCTTAGACTGGGCCAAATTTTAATCTGTGCATGGCCCTCTCCCACCCTATTAGACAGAAATCGATCAGCAGATCAACTTATCTCGAACGACCATGCTAATGTAGAGGTACTCCCCGTAGGGTCTGCTGAGTATTGTGGGCCACCTGTCACCCTGCCCAGCCCGGCAATCACTTCCAGAGACTCCAAGACAATGAATAGTCTGTCAGTTTTGTTTGTGTGTTTTTATTGAGGGGTTAGAACTTGGATGGGGTTAAGGAATTCATGGGATGCCCAGAAAGAATTGCAGTGTGGGACAAATTAGACTCTCTCTCTTCTTCCTCCAGCACAACTCTTTAAGCACAGCTAGCACATGGTTAGACCTTACTCTGACTTCAGCCAGTCCTCAGCAACAGCCCTTTGCAGGCAGGAGCCGCGGGCCCCTTTTGTGTAGAAAACAAAAATTAGAAAGTTCTGGTGCTAGCTGCCCTTGCTGGACTACTGATCCCAGTCAGCCCTCTTCAAGCCCTGCCATGCCTCCTGGCTGCAGCTGCCCATCTTCACTGCCCATGACATCATTTCTCCCGTTGGCTTTACATCCATCTCAGACTGCACACTCCCGGCATGCCTCCCAGCTCTCCTGACTGTGCCTGCCACTCACAGACACCTGGTAGATCCACCCTGGAGACTTTATCTGGCAGCATCTTCCACTGTCCTCTCCTGCTCCTGGTCAGGACACCCCTGTGGTTTGTATGAGGGTCCCATCCACTTCTGAGCTCCTGCACCAAAGTCACCTCCTCTCCAGACTGGGGAGCTTCCCCAAGGTCACGACAGTTAGAACTGGGAGATGGAGTACTTCCACCCAGAAACTCCTCCCCAACTGGGCTGACCCTGGGTATTTAAGGAGGCCTGCCCCATGCCAATCCACGTTGGGGAAAGGTCGGGGCTCCCTAGAACATCTCAGACAGCTCCACCCTTTTCCCCCACCTTCCTTTTAGAAACAGAAGGGAGGTAACCAAAAGGCGAAGCTAGCTGTGAGTCACCAGCTTGCTCTAAGCCACTCCCCGACCACACAGATTTTTTTCTATTGTACTGCTGAAAAACGTAATAATATGAAATATAAATGGGTATTGTAGCTTGATGATGGCAGGAGGCACATGCACACTTATGACAGGCTGCTGGGGGAGAAACCTTTGTTACCCCTGGTCAGGGCCATCTTTAATATTGATTGGACCCTGGGCAAAACTTTTCTTGGGGCCCCCCATGCAGTTTTGCTCTCCACCTGCTCTGAGACATGCAATAAATAGCAGCTAGACTCAAAATCAGTTTACTGAATCAGATCAGGCAGCTATTGCGATTGTTTTGCAGAGGTTACAGTGTCATCATTAACGCTCACTGACTGGTTGCTAGAGGTTACAGCACACATTATGGCTCACTCAGTTGCTAGAGGTTACAATACATGATTTCTGCTTGTTAATTGGTTGCTAGAGATTACTGTGGATATGACCTCATGGGGGCATGATATACATAACAATGCTGCTGGCCGCCGCTATTTACATATGAATTACGGTAATTTACATGTAAACACAGGGTCTGAAGGTGAGTCATCTGTCCAACAATAGGACAGAGCTGGGCAGCATTAGTAGCAGCACTTCATACTAAGATATCGGGACACAGCACAGGACTAAAACCTCAAGGGACAAGGGAATTTAAACCAGGATAGTTGGCAAGTATGAGGCAGCTGCTTTGGGCCCCACAACAATGACAGGGCCCAGGGCAGCTGCCCCTTTTGCCCCGTCTTAAAAACGGCCCTGCCCCTGGTAACCACTTGCTGTTTTCTGTACCACATTATCTTGTACTGCTGTCTCTATACCCCAGTGTGTTAAGCTGTAGATTATGTGTGCCGGTTACTTGCATTACAACTCTTTTTCTCAAAAAGGATTTTAACATAAAAGATAAGAAACATACATAGAAAAATACATGTTCAAGCAGAAACAAAAAACAACAACTTTTCCTTGCATACAGAAGCACTATATTCAAAAATTACAATGCAAGGCAGGCCTCTCCCCCTCCCACCTATTCAAATCAAGTTCAGTAATCTGTTGCCATGCAAGTAATCGTCTCTTTCTCAACACAATAACATGTGGGTTAAAGAAGAAGTCTATCCAACACTAGGTCTACCGGAGATAATCCTGGGGTGTTCAACCAGGAGGCCCACATTAGAACAAATTTACCTGGTTGGCCCCAGTGTTGAAATATATATTTCTCCAATCTTAGGGTGACTCCCATTTGGGCTATCCATTCCCGTAGAATAGGAGGCTCAGTCGCCTTCCAGTGCTGGAGAATAAACTTAAAGCTTGGAAAAAAGCTCTACCAATTGCCTTTTTTGGGTTGTCTTCAATTAGAAGGTCGTCAAGAATACCCAGAACACATGTTTTGGGGTCTCGTGGAACACTGACCTAGAATACTTTGTTGATGGTTGTGAGGACTCCCATCCAGTATAGGTGTAGCTTTGGGCAAGCCATAACAGATGGATGAGGTTCCCATGGTTTCTAGAACACCTTGTACAATCAGCAGCATCACCTATACAGTCGCATAACAACTCTTTAGTAACTTCAAACTAGGCAAAGACAAGGTTTCAAGAACTTTACTTAGATAACTCAGCAGAGCAGACAAACACAGGCACCAGTCGTTCTGTAAATGAATCCCTAAATCAGGTTATGTAGCTGCTCCAACATACCTGTACAGGAAAGAGTCCATAAAGGCAGATCTCCAGAGCTGGGATCTTCAGGCGAACAGCAGATCTCAGTGGTCCTGTTCTCTGTAGAAGGCCCTTTATCCTCAGATGCGCTGGACTCTGCCGTAGACTGAACATACAGACTCCGGAAATGGCATCATGTCTTATGCAAAACCGCATAGGATCAGACCCCTGTCCCTTTTATAATGCACAGGATCCATTGGTTTGGATCCAAGAAACCCCTCCAAGAAGGACCCGGAAAGCATGTTAACTCTAACCCTCCCAGCTGGGGCAGGATTAAACTTAACCTATGGACACGTGTTTCATAAAGCGATCTGTTGATTAATCAAGCAAATTGAAAAAAAGCATACCCGAAAAAGAATGACTACTTACCTTTCTTGTTGTCCTGTGCCACCAGAACCATGATCCATTCACGAGAAATCCTTCTCTAAAATTCACAGGGAAACTGACACTTCCAGGAGTGTTAATATCCTGAGTAGCTCACAGTGCTCACTGGTTCCTCCTGCCAACCTCCATGTCACTACAGAATACAGTTATGATGTGAAAGTCAACAGGAGGAATTGTTGAGCACTAAAGGCACAAAGAAGACAGACACTCATTCACTTCCACTGGTGGTTATCCCAGTGGAATTCAGTATAAGATTTCCAGTGAATTCAGCAGTGTTCTGGCAGCACAGGTTGCGGGAAAAGTTAATACTCACCGTCCTTTGGTTAATGACAGCGTCACTTCAAAAAGCGCCATTGTGGTCTGCATCCTTCCCAGCTGGTAGCAAATTGAAGGATCAAAGATATCAATGAAAGCAGGAGCCAGGAGCACAAGGGAAAAGTAATGTCCCTTGTGCTGCCTTTTTCTTGGCACTGAACTAAAGCCTTGTACGTAGATCCAACTGTTAAGCTAAAATCTGACTGACTGTTAGTATGCTCCTTTTGACAATTGTTCACCAACTTTCGGCCAACAAATGTTGGATGGCAGGCTAGTAAATTTTCAGTGAACAATGGTCTGTTGTCTGATATTTGTATGGTCAATGCACAAGTCCATCACACAATTCGAAAGTACAAAGTACAAGCATGCTCGGAATCAATGCTCACCAAAAATGAAATTAGCAGAAGGGGCCCAAAGGGTGGCACCCAAGAGCTGAAACATCCCTACGCTTGTGTTTGGAGGCCAACAATTGTGTACCGTTAGTATGCAATACGAGATCCAGGCACAAGCCCTTTTGACAAAAATCAGATGCTCAGTTGGCCAACAATTGTACCGTGTGTACGAGGTTTAAATGTTAAACTTTTAAGAAAATGTAGTGTGGCACTGTAAAAAAAAAAAAAAAAATTCACAAACCATACCATTGGCTAACGTTTATGAAGTTGAGGGTTTTAGCTTTATTAAGAATAAACTTTTCCTTAGCTTTTAGGCTGTATTCACACCTGAGCATATTGTTTTCAGGCATTTTAGGTCCAAAGATCTCCAATGTAAAAAGCAGTAAAATGCCTGTAATATGCCTAAAAAGAAGCTCATCTACTTTTTTGAGCTTCAGGTGACAGGACGCTCAGATAACAACAGGGGCCATTTAAATGAATGGGATTTTGCTTGTTGGGCGTTTACGAGCTGAAAATGTTCAGGTGTGGATGCAGCCTTAGGGCTGCTCTGTTGTGGCTGCTACTCCCACTGGTCAACGCAGGCCTATTGCTGTTTGAAAAAAATCTGGTGTCGCCGCCAAACTAAAAATCCTTTTTTTACAAGTTGAAATGAATCAGATTGGGATGCTGCTGCTGTAAAGGTGGGATTTAACTTAAATTGTAGAAAAAAAAAACATGCAGCTCTTTTATTGCTGTCTCTTCTGCAGCAGTACACACTTACCTGCCTGCTCGCAGTTTTCTATTGAATGTACACTGAGCTGCGCATTCGCATTTTTCATATTTTCAGAGCTGGCCTTAAGGCTGACTTTTTGTATTTATGACCCAGCACAGGTTTTCTAAAATATCGTACTGTGCAGGTTACGTTCTGTTCAAGGGCCTGTGTGATCTGAGCAGGAGGTTGTCCAAGCATTCGAACACCAAGATTCCCTGGGCGAACAGGTTTGCACAAAACCCCACACCCCTTTCAGATACAGGGACCTGTATAATCACTCCCTGATGCACTAAGTGATCTAGTGCCTGAAACAATACGTCTCTTTGGAGGATCCAAAGGAACACTGGATCTTAGAAACCTCTAAGGAGGAAACCCCCGCAATTCCAGCTTGTAACCCACTCATCCTAAATCACTGTTCTCCAAATGTCCTCAAACTGAAGCAGTCTTCCCTGCCACCCGATAGAGTGGGGGTGTTTCCTCAAAAAGAGGGCTTGGTGCTGGGGTTTAGAAGAGTTTTGGATCCAGGGCTTCTTCTGGCCCTGCGGCTTGCCTCTGGCTCTAGTGCCCTGTTGGTGGTGGAACTGCCTTGGGGCTGAGACACCAGAGGAAGCGGTCCCTGCGGTTTTAAAACAAGGGATGCCTGATCTTTCTCTTCACAGGAAGTAGAGAGCTCTTCCCCCCGGAAATCTTTTGGATAGATTTGTCCAAATCACCACCAAACAAGCGTTGCCCATGAAAGGGTTGGGAACCCTGCCAACTTCTTACAAGGAAGCTCGGCTGACCATTTCTTAAGCTACAGAAGTCTGTGCATGTGTACAGACAGAAAAGCCCAAAAACAAGATTGCTGTATTGAATCCTTCAAGACATCTACAGCAAAACTCAGTGCTCAAGGTTTATCTGCCCTACTTTCAGCAGGATCCTCCTCCTGGTTAGGCCTGTCAGGCCACTGACCTGATCCTTTAAAGACTGGCAGACTCCAATTGCTGCGACAGCTGGCTGACTAGCTGAACTGGTCAAAGAAAAGGAAGCCTTCAATAGTAACTCCAATTTGTCAACAGGGTCCTTCCAGCCCTGTGTGTTATCCACCGGACAAGTTACGTTTTTGTTTAAGGAAGAGACTGCCGCATCCACGGCTGGCATGCTCCACTTAAACGTTTACTCTGTGGGATATAAAAAGGGAAAACCTCTTAGGAGGAATGAAAATCCTGTCAGGATGCTCCAATCAGCATACACTGCCTGTTCCAACAGTGGGTGCAAGGGGAAAGCCTGTGCAGCCTGAGGAGGCCTCAGGGACCCCAAAGAGGACCAGGGGGGCACAGAAACCTCAGCAGGAGGATACATAGGCAGAATGAACCATCTTTTTAAGAGTCAGGATCAAAAGCTTCCAACTGAGAGGCTAATACTAACTGGACATCCTCAGGTCCAGATTTCTCAGAAGCAGACTGCTTGGCCCTGCACAGAATCCTTAGCATTTAGCTCTTCATCAACCCATTCCTTCTCCAAATTAGGAGGATCAGGGGAGGGGCATCTGTCAAGCTTCTTGCCACCCTGACAGATGAAGACAATCATGCCAGCAATTCTTTCATCTAACCTGCCTAAGGACGGATCATACCTGGTGACAAAGGCTGAAGCAGCAGCTTTGGCAGTAGGCATAATACTAGACAGGCACAGCGGCTCAGATTGCCCAAAACCTCTGGTCTCTTACGGGATACAACACTAGGGTTACGACTAGGCTCCTCATGAGCTACTGACGACACAGATGTGCCCTTCCCTGTAGTGTTACCCCCGCTCCTTTTTTGAAGACATTGCAAGCCACAAAAAAGGAATACCTGGGTTTAGCATTTACACCACCCCAGAAGGGAGGCCCTTTAATAGGGCCTTAGCCTGCCAACTAACACCAGGCGACTCACGTGACCCGGGTAAATAGGAATGAACTTCTGAAGTAAACTGGTTCAGAGCCTGCTCTGTGTCCCACAGCTGTCCCTTGGAAGCCCTGCATGGTAGCCACACTCAGTTTAAATATGATGGCTGTGCACCAGGACGCATGTGCATGGTCATGACGGGCATACATCTGTGCGCCATGGCGAACCCACATGTGCCATACCTAGTGCTATGGCGGCTCTGCACGTGTGCACAATATTCTGTGCGCAAAGCCGCGTGCGCCAAGGCCACCAGCACAGCTGCGAACCAGTGTGTGCCATGGTGAACCAACATGCGCAATGGCAAATCCCCGTGCGTGGACTTAGCCAAAAGAATGGCCACCAAGATAACAAGAAAAAAGTATTCCCAACAAAACACCACCAGCAACCTTAGAAACTAAAAGCCCAATCTTCACCCATCACGGCAGGTTCTGTCACTTGGGGACCTTCAAGGACTGGGTACTCTCTTCATGTTTTAGGGTCCACTCCCTTAGACCTGTACAGCACCCTGCAGGAATGCCTTAGCTCTGTAGTGTCCAGAATTCCACTATGCAGGGTCAAGCGCCCGAAAGTGGCATTACAGGTCAAACCTCGTCAGAAGCTAGTTTCTTCTTTGTGAGGCCCGGTACAATTTAAGCATATAAGCTTTACTCAAATGGATACGATCGGTCAATCCCTTGATTCATTTAAGAACCAGCTTTGGGACTCAAGACTTGGAGCTCAAGAGAGCCCATCCACCTTGCAGACATAGGTAAAAAAAAAAAAAAAAAGTATTTCCTGTATGGGAGGGGTTATATAGGGGCAGACTTCCTGTCTAAGACCTTTGGTCTACCAATGTATATTCACCTAGAGATGGCATAAAGAATAGAAATAATCCAACTCTGTGTCCTATGATGTACGATCAAGAAAACCCACTTGAAGTGCAGGTAAAATGCACTTGTCAATGAATTCTGAAATGTCTCAGACTGATACCAGCTACACAAGTCCTACTCAATTTAGTTCTACACCGATTCATTTAAGCTTAAGAATGCCTGATGATATGTGGCTATTGCAGGGTTGGGTAGAAGGGGTAGTTTCCCCAGTGCACTGGTCTATTGCAGGGATAGGGGCGCCCTGTGCCGAGTTGTTTGTTACAGGGCAGACAGCAGTAGTGACAGCGGCATCACTGCTGGGAGCAGTGAGCAGAGGAGGAGGAGAAGGAGAGAGTTGAGAGGAGATGAGAACTGTGTTCTCTCCCCCTCCAACTTCTGGCCAGTGCAGAACTCCTTTATTAACAAGCCAGCAGGATTGCTTTACGCAGGGAAAACTAGACCGGAATTTTGGAAAAGGGCCTATTGCCACATTATGAGTATGAAAACATGTAACCCTGACCTGCAATGGGGCCGTTGTGTTGCTACAACTCATTAAAGGGAAGTTTCCCAAAATCAAATTTTTACACCCCGACCTGGAAGAAGGTTCTGCTCCAATGCAAACTGAGGTGGATCCACAATTTGGAAGCTACATCCCCTCCTGACCTGAATGATGGCATTCATTTAAAACATTATTTAGAGGGCTTTGTTTCAGGGTGCATTAAAAAATAAGTTCAAATCTTGTGCTTTATTTTGGGATCTGACTGATCCTTGGATTTTTAGACAGTCTCTAATATTTTTGCCGTCTCACTATTTTGTTATCGAATATTTTAAGTAATACTCTGTCACTATATGGTGATCTCTGCCATCTTCTGGTGTATATATATGTGGGGTGACAAATAGTGTAGCGCTAGATAAGTGAAATAGAGAAATTAGATATGAGGAAGTGTCAGTAATGAAACTGGCACTATACCACATACAAATGACAAAATATAAAATTACGTGAAAGAAAGTACAAATGTTAGTTCACTCAGCACACAACATATGTGTAGAGGTGCACAGATACTGGTAGGTATCAGTAACTGAAATGTGAGTCCCAGTGAAATAGTCCACATGTGTTGAATAGTAGACAAATGTTGATGTTAATCTTCCCAACAGGGAAATCAGATAATCCACAAATCAGATGAAACTGGAAATGACGGCTTGTCTGAAGTAACTTCAAAAGGAATAATTAAATACTCTTACCAGAGAGGGCGGACTCATCTGTTATATGACTGTTGAGTCAACAGCGCTTGTGGTCCAAAATGGTACCAATTGTGAGTTGATAGTAGTCCAAGTAAGTGGCTCAGCTATCTCCGGATTAGGTGGACTTCCAGTATTGAAGGCTGTAATATGCGTCTCTCGGGACGGCAGGGTCCAATTATTCACATTGGGGTGCCACCCCAAATGCAGAGGATGGTCAGTATAAATCAGATCTCACTCAGGAGGCAGGACCTGCAGCTGGCTAATATATATATTGTTGTACTTTTGTTGTTTACCTTAGCATTTGTATATACATATGCATTACTGCAGCGTATTTGTTGTAATCTTTCCTGATGTGTGATCATTTGTGCAATACTGTACTACACATGTTGTACTTGTGTTGTAATAATTGTTGCTAGGGATCCCTATCCTTTTTCTACACTGGTAGGTGCCTGCCAGGTGTACACAGGTCAATTGTCTGACCTTTTCACAGACGAGCAGCATATTTGTAGCATAGGCGAGATTTTTTTTTTCTTGGTGGAAGTGGTGCTTTCCCCCTGCTCCTTTTCAATAGGTGCCGGAGTGTTTCCTCTGGCACTCAATGCCTCAGTGTGAACTGATGGGTTTCCGGTGACATCATCTAACGTGTATAGTGTTAAATGGCATGCCACTCTCTATACACACTGGGGGAGTCAGTGTAAAGCAAGACGTTTTTTTCTCGTTGCTGGTGGGTTAGGATTCCAAGTGTAGAAACAAAAAAAAACAAAAAACAAAAATGTAAAATTCCTGAAAGTGCTGGTCATGGAAGAAACTTCAGCTGGGAATTGCCTGCTACAATGCATGAGGTTGGCAGTGCAAGCAGCAGGAAAGTTAAGTATTCCTTCGCAAGTACAGAGCATTTTGAAAAACTTTTTTCTAAGCAAAATAAGTCTCTGTTAAGCAGAGATAAATGCAAGTCGTATAAACAGATGGAAAAGTTAGAACATTTTTTTGTAGACCTAAATTAAATCTGAATGCTGGCCATATAATGCCTTGTATTCTCATCTTTTAATCAATATTCTGATTGTCAATTTTCTTTTAACCACACAAACTTTACTTAATAATGCAAACAACAAGATTGTAAAAAGTTTAGGTTGATTTACAAATCAGTATGATTACTGATTATATCTGCCATATAAAAAGGAAGATGCATGCATTTCTACATTTCCATCTACATTATTAGACAAAAAAAAAAAAAAAAACACCACTTGCTGAAATTTCAGTAAACTTTTATTGCTTTCAATCTTTTTTTTTTTTTTTTTTGAACATTACAAAATAGAGTTTGCATTTTCCTAAGTTCTTCAACAAGTTAAAAAGGCAGGGCTTTACATCTCAGGTAGAACAAGACATATCTCTCATAAAAACTAACAAAATATAATTTATGGTTTTGGAACTTGCTTTGGATTTGTTACAAAATAAGACAAAAAAAACACACAAACAATACACTATCTTCAATACAAAAACAGGCATAAAAAAACCTGGTGCTGCGCTTTCTTAAAAGTATTCAGTATAATAAATACTAAAAATCTGGCTATGTTCAGGTACCGTCACTGAACAATGGAAGACAAAACACAATTTTAGCCAAGATACTAAATGGGGAAGTAGTAAAGAACTGTACATTGTTTTGTCCTTAGCTAGGGAAAACAGTTGTTAAATGTTCAAGTTCCCATTACAACAAATGCACCCAGTTTATTACAAATGCAAAAATGTCTCAATGCAATTTTCAGCCTTAAAAAGGTACAAAATAAACTTTCAGTTAAAAGTCTTTATTGAATTTTTAAGTATTACCAACAGTGGGACTTGAAACTTATAAACTAAATACCACTTTAGTTTATGAGAACTTGTGTTATCAGTAATATTTATTGAACCAACACAGGGGATGAATCTTGTTTGGCTATACAACCTGTCATCCAATTTCTTTACAATAACAGTTTATTTAAAAAAAAAAAAATGTAATCTACATCTGCAGACTTCATCAGCTAAGCTAACTGGCTACGTTTCTTTAAACCATTGCACGTTGCTTCGTAGTCACTGTCTTAATAGTACAGCCAACACAGTTTAGTTAATGGCTGTCACACGATGTTTGATAAAAGACAACTTCAAAAAAAAAAATAAAAAAAACATCAAGCAAATGACTGCCAAGGACAACAGGGGTTGATTTACTAAAAAACTGGAAAATGCTAAATTTTGTGCAGCTCTGCATAGAAACCACTCCACTTCCATTTGTTTGTCAAATCTTAACTGAACAGGATGAAGTTAAAAGCCGATTGGCTACCATGCACAGCTACCCCAGATTTTGCGATTCAGTTTTAGTAAATCAACCCCACTGTTGTCTATTTTCAGACAGCATTTAGGGGAACTCCACAAGTGATTGTAAAGTCTTGTTTAAAAAAATAAAATAAAAAATGATGTTATACTTACCTCCTTTGTGCAGTGGTTTTGCATAGGGCAGCCTGGATATTCCTCTTCTCGGGTCCCTCTTTGCTGCTCCTTGTTCCTCCCTCCTTTTGAGTGCCCCCACAGCAAGCAGCTTGCTATGGAGGCACCCGAGCTGCAGCTCCATGTGTCCATTCAGAAAAAGAGCTGCAGTTCGGCCCCGTCCCTCCTTTCCGATTGGCTGACTGTGATTGACAGCCGCAGGAGCCAATGGCGCCATTGCTGTGTCTCAGTCATTCAGGAGGGAGAGTCCTGGATGGCCGAGGGACTCGTAGACATTGCTGGACAGAGGTAGGGCTCAGGTAAGTATTGGGGGGGCTGGGGAGGCTGCTGCACAAAGAAGGCTTTTTATCCTAATGCATAAAGATAAAAAACAACTCCTTTAACTGATGGAATGGAGAAAAATTATGCATGGTGCTCAGTACACAATGAACCCTGGGCACTTGTTCCTGCAATCTTACGCTTGAATATAAAATAAAAGCCCCACCGCATGTCTAGGCTCATCTACTTTATGACCCTATAAGGCAGTGATGGCGAACCTTGGCACCCCAGATGTTTTGGAACTACATTTCCCATGATGCTCAACTACACTTCAGAGTGCAGAGCATCATGGGAAATGTAGTTCCAAAACGTCTGGGGTGCCAAGGTTCGCCATCACTGCTATAAGGTATTGTGTCAGTGAAATATTTTTCTATTGGCAAAGATACCAAAAAAGCAATGAGCCTTTCAAGTGGCAAATCAAAACATGGGCACTGGGGCAAGTGTAATTGAAATGCCACATCCACCTTTTCGTAATTAAGGTCTTTGTGGGGCTGTGACCACTGTGCCAATCTAGGTACACGGTGTTCAAGAAACCAAAGTGGCACCGTGTACTCTACCAAGCTCTTGGCAGAGGGCCATTGACCCAGACCCATAATCAAGATACTGCACCAAGTTTGTGCCACAGTATCCCAATGCGTATCAATTTATCAAAATTACATGTTTACACATACAAATAATAAATCATTAATTTTTATTACAGATCTGACACAGCTAAAATAAAATGGAATAACACATTTTCTTTTTTTAAATCAGAAATGCTGACACAAAACATGAAATAAAATTGCAAAATTAAGGAAAAACTTTTATTAACATTTCCCTATTGATAACCCTATAAAAAGACTGGTAATAAAAGAAGATGGATGTTGGTAAAAAAAAAAAAAAAAAAAAAAAGGAACCCCCCCCACCAAACAACACAGTATATGCTATACAACATTCTGAGTTTGGAACCTTTAAAACGTATCCAATAATAAATTGACTGTGTTCAGATTATGAGAACAGTCCACAAATAAAACAAAACCTTTTTAACCAAGATGCTTATAATGACATTAGAGACATTTGGGGAAATTTGACAAGGGTTAAATGTAGTAACCCAAAATGTGATTAGAGTAAGCTGAAACTGACTGGGGTTCTAGCACTTGGCACATCATAGATGTCTGCACTCACTGGGCTAACCCAATTACTCAATATTTAACTTATTGGGTTCTGTGGTTTATAGGCTACTATCTTGTTTGAGTGCTACAAATGGCTGTTCCAAATGCACAGATATAGGCCATGAGCAATATTTCAACAACATTAAAATGCCCATGGAAAATGAAATGGTTCATTATTGAAATGTATATGTTTAAACCATTGCCATAACCGTGCAGATTTAAAAATACAAGAACACACCATTATCCAAATAGGCAAATCTGGAAGCTTCGCTTAGGAAGCTGAAGTACATTGTGAAAGCTAGGAAACATGAATCAAAATACATCTATTTCATGCCGCTCTGAGAACACCTATTACCTATTTAATAAATTCTGTTTAAACAGGATTGTGTAGAGTTGAATTTAATAACACTGTTCAAGATTTCTTGTATGAGGTTATGTACACACAAGAGCACTGCATTCGTCTCAACCCAACAGCTGTTGGCCATCACTTAACCTTGTAATGGTGGCAGCGAGAAATGCACATTAGCGTTCCTGAAAAATAGCATGCAGCTTCTACCAGTAAGTGATATGTATTAGAACCTCAAACACCAGCCTAGAACTGGAATCCACCATACATGAACGAAGGCAACTGTCTATCTGCAAAAGGTGTGAACTTAGTAGCTAAGCAGTATTCTTTGAGCACGGCCATGTCCAACAGTATCTAGAAAATAATTTTTCCTATCAACAATGATAAATGCTCTGTCTGAAATATAGACCATTACATACCTTGTTTAATTTACAAAAAAAAGCGCACCTCCGATCAAAACCTCTCTAGGTTAGGAAAGGACCGTATAATTGCAAAAGCTATTTGACTGATGGATATGATAGCAAACAACTGACACTGACTAAACAATGAGAAAGCCCTGTGCTTATTGGGACGACTAATGGTCTATTGAGAAACCACAAATGAAAAATAGGGAGAAAGCCAAGTTTCACTACACTTCATGTCTGAATAAACAGTATATATGTACAGTACATATAAAACTAGTAAAAAAAAAAAAAAAAATGTACCTTGAAATGCATTTCAAGGGATGGCAGTTGCTCGCCCTAATTATTTATAGCTTAAATTATACAACACTGGAATATTCACCATCCCTTCAAATTAAATTTCCTTTCAGCAATTAAGGGTTTGTGCTAGTGACAACAGATGCCCTAATAATGTACATCATTCAAACAGTAACCCCATGCGTTAAACGGAGTGGGAGGCGTTTACAGCATGAAAGCATTTAAGCAGAACATAGGGGCATATTTACAAAGCAGTGAATGCGGCTTACACAAAACTTTCTGAACACGAGCCAATCACCTAAAACAGTGGTCATCAACCCTGTCCTCAGGGCCCACTAACAGGCCAGGCTTTATGTATTACTTTGGGGAAATGCAGACTAGAATACTGCAATCACTGAGCAGCAAATGATATCACCCGTGATGTATTTCCCTTATCTTGCAAACCTGGCCTGTTATTGGCCCTGAGGACAGGGTTGATGACCACTGACCTAAAACACATGCTCCAGGAAGATTCACTGCTTTATGAATATGCACTTAGTGGTCACGCTCAATCATCAAGGGAAATGTCTCAAATGTAGTAAACAGCCCTTTAAAAAAAATGTCAAACCCACATAATTTCATTATTTGAAATACAAAACGATCGTGGCTAAACTGACAGGGTACTATAGATTTCACAGCACCATCCTATGCAACCTATAAAATAATTTCACCCAACAGCACAATTAAACTGCCACAGCAACTTTTTTTGCAGCAAATTTGGCAAGAAATCATAAAAGGTCCTTTACTGGGACCTACTAAGCACTGTTGCGGCATATTGCACAAAACACCTGAGTTACGTCATTGAGATGAGCCCTGGGCTCACATCAAGCTTTAGAAAATAGCAATATAGGTCATCACTGCATTTTAAGGGCTATGTAGTCGCCTCATGTTGTAGAATGTGAATGTGGCTCTAAAAGTATGGATTTGTGAAAATCCAAGAAAAAAAAAAAAAAAAAAAAGACTAATACATGATAAACTATAGTTAAGAAAATCACTATAAAAAAAAAATACTTCTTATGGCTTGTATGAGCTCTGATGCACCAGGCCTTGTATGTATTCTGGCATCTATGGATTCACTCATAAATCACCATGAAGACAATACACCACCTGTACACTACTAAAGGCTGGTGTACTACTTCACACAATATCTGTAATGTCCCCAGTGGTGAAAAATGACTTGTAACGTATAAGAAAAAAATCCAGGGGCTGCCACAGTCAAATGTTATTTTTTAACATACTAGTGGTCTTCCATATTTCTTCGCTTAACAGATTTGTTTTTTCTGTTCATTAAGTGGTGGGTCAATGATCTTAAAGCATGTGCAAAATTTGTTCTAGATACCGGATGTGCACATGCTTACTCTGGGTCATTGGGTAGTAAATTGAAGATGACAGCCATGGAGCGTAAAGTGGACCTGAACTCACTGAAACTAGCAGGGATTTTTTTAGCACACTTTAATGTGGCAAATCAGAAAAAAACACGACATATAATTCTTGGAAGCAGCAGTGCACTTCCAAACATGCATCGGTGCCTATGCACACGCCATTCTTCGGAAGTTTACAAGCATACTCTGCCACTCCTGTTCATTAAGTGGTTTTAAAGGCTCAGTTTTTCACCTTCCTGCATTCTATGCAGGAAGGTAAAAAACCCTTCTGTGTGCAGTGGCAGCCAAACCCCAAAATACTTGCTCGAGCTCCCTCTTAATCCAGCGACGTGCACAAGAGCTGAGCATCTCCTTATTCATCATTGGCTGAGACAGCGTCAGGAGCAATTGGCTGCTACTGTCAATCACAGCCAGTGAGAAAATGAGCAGAGAGTGCTGGGGGTGAGCCGCGGCTCTGTGTGTCTTATGGACGCATAGAGTGGATCTCGGGAGAAAGCACACAACAGTGCCCCCAGAGCAATGGCTTGCTATCGGGGGCACTGGCTGAAGAGAATACAGGAGTGACAGTGGGGGACCCGAAAAGAGAAGGATCAGGCCTGCTCTGTGCAAAAACACTGCACAGAGCAGGTAAGTATGTTTGTTATTAGAAAAATGAAACTTTAATGTCACTTTAATTACTGGATTGCATGAACAGGGTCAGATGTCATTGTTTATGAACAAAAGAGACACTGCAAAATACAGTAATTAAAATAGAAGGGAAGGCTAATAGACCAATGTTTAAAATGTTGCCTCCCTCTGCTTATATACATGCTGCAAAACCTCAGAGTAAATCTTTTTTTTTTTTTTTTTACTTTTCTTGCGGGAGGTCACACAACACAGCTCTGGCTCCCCTGTGTCAATGAGCAGCTTCTTTGTCTTGCTGAAGGAAATTCTCTTTCCAGTCAACAAAGAGGGAGCAGTGGAAGCCATTAGGAGATGTGACGAAGCTCTGTGCAATTCAGCCCTGTTGTTGAGCCACTCGTTGACACTGAGATATCTGGAGCTATGTGATCATGTGAAGGCATTTACACCAATTTTCTACAAACAGTATGCATTATGTATATAAGCGGGAGGAGGCCATATTTTAAACCTTTGACACCTAAGCCTTTCCTTCTACTGTAAGTAATGACATACTATATCATTTACAATGGACCTGTCTTGCATTGTTTGTAGGACAAGATTGCTTAAATCTAGGTCTACTTAAAATTTTTCAAAAACAATTAAGCAATGGCAGCCCCTGTATTTACATCCTAGTTTCTTTTAAGAAGCCCATAGACATTAGACACCCATTGTTTGATGCTTAGGATTATAAACAGAACACCTGAGCAGTCTACATAGCATAACCAACCACAACAGGACTTGAGGGACTTCTGCCCGATAAAGACATCTATTGACCATGCTAAGAATTTATTTTATTTTTTTCCCTGAAAGCATGGTTTTCATACATTTGAAGACAACACAAAAGCTGTACCTTAGGGGTTGGTTTACTAAAATTGGAGAATGAAAAATCTGATTCAGCTGTGCACGGTAGCCAATCACCTTCAACTTCAGGTTGTTCAAGTAAGTTTTGACATAAAACAAAAAACCTGCAAGCCGATTGGTTTCTATGCAGAGCTGCACCAGATTTTGCACTCTCCAGCGTTAGTAAGTCAACCGTTTGTAAAAGAATATTGCAGGATGCGGTTGGGTGATCAGAAACATTCTAAAATTTTAATGTTACTAGATTCTTCAATGCCATCTAATGCCTATGGGCTTTGTTGGCGCTATAGCGTAGTGTAAAGTTGCAGTGACAAAGTGTTCTACACTTTTTAGACGGACGCAATAACCTTATGAGGTTATCTTAAAGAGTAATTCTATTTTTGTTACAGAGGTTTAATTAATCTGCTAGAATTTTTCCTTACTATTCTGGCCTTAATGTATTTCTGGAAATGGATTTAGCGAATGAAGTGGGTGACATATGAAATTACAGAAACTTATAAAAATATATACGAAAAAAAGCATTAAAAATATACATCCACATGGGAAAACATTTCTATGCAAGTTCTGGGAATGACAAATGGAAAGTCGCTAGGTATTTAAACAGTATTGCTGGATGACAGGCTATTAAATATACAATAAAATCAATTAAAAAAAGGTCTATAAAAACTCCTATTGAATAAATAATTGCTGAGTGATCATTCTGTGGCATATTATTACAGTTGGATACAGCCCATTTTAGACCCTATACAGTATTTACAGTGCTAATAATTTATCAGGTGCACACACAGTATTTTGGAAATGTTTTCACACTTTGATGGTTTGATAGTCATTGGAAACATGTACATTCATTCGTTCAGTCTTGGGTTGACGTACATACACACAAAACACACACACGCTCCTCTTGATTTGGCTCTATACAGAGGTCTCGGTGTCCACGTACTTGCGGAGAGAGCCATCATCAATTGTGACTTTTACATTTACTGGTTTGTCAGGGCTGTAAAAAAAAAATCAAAAATAAACAGATCCTAAGTGAAATTGAATTATACAGATTCCTTAGATGTAAAAATGCAAACATCAGATGTTAAAAATACATATTTGAATATAAAAAACTTGCACTAAAGCAGCATAGGCATTCCAAAGAAAGGAAGAGGTTGTATTAATACATTTTAGTAAGTTGCAAACATTAAAACGTTAGGAAGGCACACAAAACAGAAAGGCAACATGCATGAGCAATTAGAATCATTATAGCTATACTGTACTTTAATGGGTACCTCAACCAGCCTAATGTGAACTCCTGCTTTAAACTTGTCTGTGTAGTAACACGGGGGATTCCCTCACCTTCTGAACACCACAACCACTACACTATTTATAGTCTTAATAAGACCGTGCAAAGTGCAGTGATGATGTAGAAAATGGATTGACCCACAGCACCCAATCAGATTTAAAGATAGTTACGCAAATTTAAGGATAATTACGTTAACTCAACAAAAACAGAACATGATAGGTTGCTGCGTGCCTGTGGTCTGTGAAATGCAATATCAGTCATGACATCAGAATGGAAGAAGCACAATGCTCGCCCTCACCTCCAGGACTGAAGATAAAATCTGAGAACATGATTACAGGTATAAATTGAGGGTGTGCAGGAGGTAGGGACCCCTCCAAGTTGCTAAATGGAAGGGTCTTAAGCAAGAGTTCACATTGGAAAGTCCCTTTAACAAGTCTAAACAAAAAATTCTGCATGCATATTTTATTTAATATGCCAATAAAGGCACAATAAAACTGCATCTCT
Source organism: Lithobates pipiens (assembly GCF_037356315.1). NCBI lineage: Eukaryota > Metazoa > Chordata > Amphibia > Anura > Ranidae > Lithobates > Lithobates pipiens. The sequence continues at coordinate 161,648,434 of NW_027507764.1, forward strand.
AATATCCTCCTGTGTGATGTTTTGGAGGGTCTCTGTACTGTACCTGACTGGGAATCTTTTTCTGTAAATTTTATTCCTGCTGGTCTCCGATTTTGCTCTTCCGAGGGTGCGATCGCCTATGTTATATGACAGGTTCACTAACAAGCAACAGGTTTACTTGGGCCATAACCAACCTCACCAGTGTATTAAAGATGTTCCCCTATCCTTTGACGCCAAGGTAGACTAATTAAATTCAGTATTAACACATGCTTTCTACTCAACAGTTGAAATCGGAAAAACTATTAACACGCCACATCTCTGCACACTCAAAAACTTCAACAAATGCATGCCTGTGCAAAGACAATGCATACAGTACGTGCGGTGTGCATGTGCTTCTGGCTGACACAAGGGACATGTATAAAAGATCTACTGCGTATGTGATCAAAGAACATATTTTACATTTAAAATAAATATTGAAAAAACTAAAATAAAACAAAAAAGTATCAAAGCAGCTAATAGGAAGTACAGTGAGTGCAGATCTTACATCATTTATGCCAACGCCCTTAATTACATTGTACTGACTGCACAGGATAAGGCCATTTCCTTTGGCATTATGGAGCCAAGCTTTTTTTCTCTTATTCAGATCTCCTCTATGATGATATGCAGAGGAGCAAACATTTACATTTGGTCATATGGTACAGTAAGGGGCACTAGAGCACCATAAATTAACATCTATTCTGAAGAAAGGGTTGTATTTATTTATTTTCAAAGAAAAGTTATGAGACAATTTTAAACACAAGCAAAGCTTAGTAGAGTATTTCAAAAATGTTTTGAAATATACAGATTCCTGGTGGTTCTGGAAGAAGATGTATATGCCCTGACAAAAATGTCAAAGGGTTTTTTTCAGAGCACTTTTATACATGTCCCAATATGTTACAGCAGACTCTTTCACTTACCATCACTTTATGACATTGAAAATTTTTACAACCTGTCAAAGACAGCTTTGTATTAGCCCTGTTGTCTTACCCAGACACATAATAATATGATCCTTGCTTTTGCAAATAAAAGTGAAGTTTGTAGATTGCTAAAATGCAAATGGACCTTGTTATCACTTCGCCTTACCTGCTGCTTGCTACAGCTCCCCAGCAGCGCATATGCACCTTTCCTTCACTCCCCACTACGCCAATCATTAGTACGGTGGAAAGACTTTTGGCCTTGTGTAAGTTATGCACTTTGAATGACAATTATGTGGTCATGCAACATGGGACCCAAACAAAATTTTTATTATTTTTTTCCCACACAAATAGAGCTTTATTTTTGTGGTATTTAATCACCACTGGGTTTCTTATTTTTTGCTAAACAAATAAAAAAAAATAAAAAAAATTTTTTTTTTTAAAAAGAACAAAAATTTTGAAAAAAAACAAAAACGTTTTCATAGTCTTATAGAATTTTGAAAACTGGTAATTATTCGCCTTCACTGATGTGTGCGGATGAGGCGGGACTGATAGGCATCAACGAGGCGGCACTGATGGGCACACATTCGCAGCACTGGTGGGCACTGTTTGGACTGCATTGATAATCAGGACACTGATAATCAGTTCCCCGATTATCAGTGTACATAACTTCTATTTACATCTGTGATAAGCTGTGATTGGACACAGCTGATCGTGTGTTAAAGAGCCACCGATTGGCTAGCCGTCCGCATCATTCAGCAATAGCGCGGTCGGCAGGTGGTTAAGCTTGGACAAAAAAAAACAAAAAAAAAAAAACCTGTAAGCAGATCGGTTTCTATGCAGAACTGCACCAGATTTTGCACTCTAGTTTTAGTAAATCAACCCCTGTACCACCATTACTTAGTGAGACATTAAAGGGGCGTTCTGGTCATTTTTAATTTTTTTTTGCAGCTGCGGACTTTTAATAAGGACACTTACCTGTCCAGCGAGCCCGTGATGTTGGCTGCCTCGAGGCCGATCCGTCCATTAGATCGGCTTCCGGCGCCGCCATCCTAACTAAGGGAAACAGGCAGTGGAGCCTTGCGGCTTCACTGGCCATTTCCTGCTGCGCATGTGCGAGCCACGTGGCGCTTTGTGAATGGCCCCGTTGTTTCCTGGGACACACACATGTCCCAGAAGACAACTGAGCCGCTCGCCGAGGATAAAGAATTGAAGAAACAGTGGCGCAGAATAGGAAGAGGCAGATTAGGAAGACTGCCTAGCATCAGGGGTTTCTGGTGAGTAAAACATTTTTATATAGATATATATATTTTTTTTAAGAATATTAATTTATTTTTTTTTATTTTTTTGGCCCTCTGCTTTAACCCAGAATAAGCAAGCAGGTCGGGAGTCTACTTATTCTAGGACAGTCCCTTCTTGTAATGAAAGATGAACAAGAAAGACAGCTCTCAGGTGGTTGTACCTTCAAAAACAAGTGAACAGTGGCAGCTCCAATATTTCTTTCCTAACAAGTTCCCTTTTAAAAGCACTACATCTAAATGACAGTGCAATTTAAATATATAGCAAGACCACATAACAGGCATATCTGCAATTTTATTTTTTTTCCAAGGCTGCAACTGAGGTTTATGATCCAATTGCATTAGTAAGCAGAGAATAAGCGATAAGCCAAATGTCTGAAAGGTCAAGGTTTGCATCACACAGAAAATCAAACTTTGATTATAAGTGCTATTTGTGCATTTTTAAAGAGTGTTAAAACTTTCAATTATAACTGATGAAAATCATGTAGAGAATCGTATCATGTATACAGTACTTACCATTGTTTATACGAGCAACTAATAAATATGCAGAAATGAATGCAAACAAGCAGGTTTAATTTGTTTCCCTCATTTCCTGTTTCAGTGACACCATGTCATTACATGCACCAATGTCTGCAGGAAGTCACCCAAACTGAACAGCACGGGAACAAGTAAAACATCTAGATTGTTAATAAATTGGGATTTGACACAAAACCTGCTTATCTGCATTCACTTAAAAGATAAAATTTGACAATACGTTAAAGTGAGATAGCTACCTCTGGTTAGATTTGGATAATTTTTCATTTTCAGGGTGCATTGAAAGAGCCTTCCACTGTGCTGTTTTTGCCATCTCATCTGATATGTTTACAACTGATGGATCAAGGCTAGAGAATAAACATAAGTTGATGTTAGTAGCTTACCCTAAAAGAGCATTAATGGAGTTACTGTTTTTAATCGCTTGCAGAGCAGCGTAGGGAGAGAATGTGCCACGATCAATCAAACTAAACAGATGCGTCAACAGAACTCAGCTCAACTCGACTCTTTTTCCATTTAGAACTATAAATGGAGAACAAAATTGAAGCTCAGCTTCAAACAGCTAAACACACAGATCAGATACATACAACATATGAGAGCCTTTTCACCTGGCTTATTGTGCTGCTTCTCCCTATTCTAACTCTAGCTCTGCTGTATAGGGGATTTCAAAAGGTAGATAATAGGGCAAATTTAGGTGCTTGCACCCTAAGCATTCAAAATGATGCCTGGATTTCAGCTTTAAATGCTTGGGGTCACTTACAGCAGTTTTGTTGAAGCTGATCATAAGCCTTGTGAATCCAATATTTACCGATAACCATCACCCAACTGTAGGAAGTAGTCTCCTGCCCTACCAGGGCTGTGTAAATCTCAGAAATGAAAGCGTTTGTTACCCTAACACTACATATTTCTGATGTGTCTGCTGTACCATGTACTTGTACGAGAGAGTATCCTGTTCGCTTTGTAGAGTTTCCTTTATGTGAAATCCCTTGTGTTCTTGCCAGTACCTCTGCTTTCCTATTAAAAACCGACCACACTAAGCAGGAGAGCACACCATGACCAGTTCTCTAGCTGTGCTGGGAACTCAGTGTGCTCTCCTCCGGTGTTTAGAATCACAGTCATTCACAGGGAACTCTGTGTGCTTTCCTCTGGTGTTCGAGCTTCCCAGTGAATGGCTGTGATTCTAGTGTGCTGCTGCTTTTCCTCCTCCAGCTTTTATGCAGCCGAGAACTTCAGGAATGTGAGAATTTATAAAAAAGGGGGAAAAAAAGTTTGCGTTTTATTTTTTTGTATCTATCCAAAAACGTTTTGCCTTTCATTTCCATTTTAAACTGAATGGGTTGCTTTGCAAGATCGTTTACAGATCACTTTAAGAGGCAGGTAAAAGAGCTTCCTTATATGCATTTCATTTATATGTTTAGCTGTTTGCCAGCAATAAGTTACATGTAGTAGTTTTTCCACAAACAATTTAGACTTTTCCAGGGAAGAACTTAAAGATAAAAATAAAAAAATGGAAATAAACCTTTACAAACAACATGTTATACTTACCTCCTCTGTGCAAGGGTTTTGCACAGAGTGGCCCGATCCTCCTTTTCTGGGGTCCCCCCGTGGCGTTCCTGGCTCCTCCTCTTCTTGAGTGCCCCCACGAAGAGCAGCTTTCCATGAGGGCACCCGTGTGGGAGCGCGCCCGAGTCCTGCTGCTGCGCCCATTGACAAAGGCAGCAGGACTCGACCCCGTGTAATGGGATTTGAATGACAGCAGCGAGAGCCAATGGCTCCTGCTGCTATCAATCTATCCAATGAGGACCCAAGACAGTGGCTGGAATTGCTATGCTTGTCCCAGTCGCTGGAATGATCAGCTCCGGTAAGAAAAAGAGGAGGTCTGAGACCAGCTGCAGCACAAAAGGTTTTTCACCTTAATGCATAGAATGTATTAAGGTGAACAACCCTGAGGGTTTACAAGCCCTTTAATTTAGAGAACAGCATTTTTATATTTTATGTCCTATTCAGGGAGTGATTTCATCTCACTGTCAGAAGCAACACTTGCCTTTATGCAAATTTACCTGATTGTACTGTGTGAATGCAAAAGTAGGGACATTTACTGACAACGTGTTTATTAAATCACCACCTCTGGTCCCTTGTCTGCAGCAAAACTGAGTAGTGAAGAAGTCCAAAGGCTGCTTTTGCTAGTTAGACATTCATAGGCATAGGCATGTGCACAGGGTGTGCCTAGTCCTAATCACCTAGTGCACATTAGCATTATCGCTCCGTGTAGTGGGGAAATGGGAAAGCTCTCCCTCTTACTGGTTCTGCCATAAGAGAAGCTTATGCACTTCTTTCACTGTGCTGGCAGGGAGTTCAGTGTGTGTGTGTGTGTACACATTTTCTACTCGCATTTTGTGAGTGGAAAATTAGGTCTGGTGAGGAGCTGGGCTGCCTGGGGGCATTCTGTCTATCACAGGTGCGGGATCAGAAGGGCGGGGCTGTGTGTGACGGCGCATGGACTGCAATTCTAATGTAAGCTGTTATAACGGGCAAACCCTGCTCTGTGATCAAGCCGGATCTCCTCTTCCTCCATATGATCCGGCTGCCCTCTCTGCACAGGTGAGGCTGCAATGATGGACGCAGCTGAGGCTGCAATGATGGACGCAGCTGAGGCTGCAATGATGGACGCAGCTGAGGCTGCAATGATGGACGCAGCTGAGGCTGCAATGATGGACGCAGCTGAGGCTGCAATGATGGACGCAGCTGAGGCTGCAATGATGGACGCAGCTGAGGCTGCAATGATGGACACAGCTGAGGCTGCAATGATGGACACACGTGAGGTTGCATGGGTGAGGCTACAATGATGGACACGGGTGGGGCTGCGTTAGTGGGCACTGGTCATGCTGCATTGATGGGCACGGGTGATAAAGTTGTTGTTAATATTTGTGTAACTTAATTCTGCATAAAACATTTAAGTGTCATTTCATGAGAATTTATGAGGGCTTGTATAGAGGCGGGGCAACTGGTGGCGAGTAACCCTTAAGGCCTGGCTAGTAGCTCAGGACTTGAAACACACATATATATATATATATATATTATACACACATACATATACATATACACACACACACACACTATATATATATATATATATATATATATATATATATATATATATATATATACACACATACACAAAAACATGGATTTCTACTCTTCAGTCCGTGGGCTAAACAGTGTGGATGGAGGAATCTCCTCTATCAGCAACAGTATTCAAGCAGCCAAGACACCCATGGCTGCTTTAATAACCAAACAGTGACTGCATCTAATAGGATGCAGACAATATTCGGTCGACAATGTTAACCCTTTTCCAATTTTTTAAGTAAAGTCTGTTGAGCTGTGTTGTGCCGACTTGGCCACCCAGGGCTTTAATTTTGGCTGATGAAGCAGGAGTCGGATGACATTTAAATTATGTATGGCCAGCTTTACAGGAGTCAGATTGTAGACCATCGTAGCTCTCTACAATAAAGCATCTTGCTTCAAGCAGTGCAGCTTGGTTTTATTATTCACAATTTGTAGCATACTGCAGTAGCCTAGTTGGAGCTTGTAAGCAATTGTTGAGTGCAAAATTCATGTGTGCCTAGAGCAGCATAAACGTTAATGAGACCCTGCCATTATCAGAAAAAAGTTACAGGGTAAAAGCACAGATTAAGTATCTTAAATGCTTATTCACTTGCAATGTGCTAGAAAATTTACTACAGGCTGTCAATTGAGTGTAAGCCTTGATTCTGCTGGGGCTGCCAATATCGCATTCAAGATGGTGATGCCCGGCAGCAGTCTCAGACGCTTTTGGTTGTCTACACAAGGAAGATTTTTTATAGGTATTTATATACATAACTGTATACAAGCCCAAAAGGATATCAACCATGCAAAACTTGTACCTGTACTTCAAGCCTTTCACTGGAATCTGGAGAAGATTCCTGCCTTCGTAAGCCAACTGAACATTCTCACTGTCCTCCACCTCCAGCATTCTCTCCGCTTCCTGCAGACAAAGTGAATAATCATTCTCAACAAGGTACCGTATTTATTTTAGTTTTCTTTTTTTTTTCCAGTCTTCAAAAACAATGTGTTCTCATTAAACACTAGTAATGCAGCAATCATGAACTTTATTTAATGACATACATGATTTCCAAAAATGCAGCGCTCTACAAGGAAATATCTTAGATATCAGTTGCAGTCCACAGGAGGGTGCCCAGGCTACGACGTCCTCATGACAGCAAGTAATCAGCTGTAAACAGCTGAGATCAAGGCAGTTGTGCCAAAACATTAGCCCCTTGTAACCCTCTTATGTGTACCTAATAAACCATTTACTAAGGATTTGGAGTGCTGACTTCTTCTATTGGAATACATGATTTCAAGTAAGCCACCATGCAAGAGAACAGGGGTCATTCAATTAGGCCCCTTTCACACTGAGGCGGTTTGAAAAAAAAAAACGGCCCCTTTCACTCCAGTGTGAAAGCCGGAGGGCTTTCACACTGGAGCGGTGTGCTGGCAGGACGGTGAAAAAAGTCCTGCTAGCCGCATCTTTGGAGCGGTGGATTCTACTCACCGCTCCTAAACCGCTCCTACCCATTGAAATCAATGGGGCAGCCCGGCTATACCACCGGCAAAGCGCCGCTGCAGTTTTAACCCTTTTTCGGCCGCTAGCGGGGCGGTTTTAACAGCTAAAACGACGGTAAAGCGGCGCTAAAAATAGCACCACCCCAGTGTGAAAGGGGCCTAGGTAAATAGACAGCAGGCAACTTAAATGACATAAATAAAATGTTATTAAAGAAAAGGCATAGAAAATAGTTCAAAATTAGTATGTAGGAATCATTGCTATATACTGCTTAACAAAGAACAGAAAAACCTTTGTAAATCCCAACCAGTACCCCGTTTTCTTGTGCTGGCAAATGTTTTAGATTACCCACTTGGCTGGTTGTTATACCTTGTAGAGGGCTGCAGACACTCGTGGAAGGAACTTCTCTAAACTTAAACAGAAGTATCTACAATTTTTCCACACCGCTATTAATCTCTTTGAATATCTATTATACAGGATTTATATAGCACCAACAGTGTGCAGTGCTTTACAACAAGAGGGCAGACAGTACAGTAACAATACAATTCAATACAGGAGAAATCAGAGGGCCCTGTTTGTTAGAGCTCTAGGATCTATTTGGATACAGAGCATATTTAAAATGTATGTACCAGCATAATAAAAACGTAGTTTACAAACTGATGCTTTCACATTCAAGCTAGAAAAAAATACACAAAAGGTATAGCGCGTGCGTGCATGTGGGTGTGCTTTATGTTTTTTTTGTTTTTTTTTACCACCCTGGTTGATAGCAAAGCAAGTGAAAAAGGAAGAGAGCGAGCGAGAGGGAGGGAGGGAGGGGGGAAAAAGAAGGGAGAGCGAGAGGAGGGAGGG